>NC_072005.2:61223760-61545021 GCF_028885655.2 Pongo abelii
TTATTATATATTATGTATTATATATTTATATATACACACACTATTACATATTTTATTACATATTTATATGTATACATACACTATTATATATCTTATTATATATTATGTATTATATATTTATATATACTCACACTATTATATCTTCTAATACATATTATGCATACACATATGCATAATACATACCACATATTATAATACATATTATGCATACACATAAGCAAATTTGTATTTACATATTATGTATACACACATATTTATACCTATGCATATATGTATGTATGTATGCGAATGTACCTGTGCCGCAGCAGGGAAAGTTTCTATCACATAACTACAGAACAGTTAGGAGAAGTGTAGACACAAAGGAATGCAGCAACTGAGGGACATGTTGGCTTAAGTCTCTTCAACTCCTCACACACCTCCTCCTCTTTTGGTTGATTCTCAGGAGCAGCTGAGACCCTCAGCCCATCGCAAAACAAGACAGACTCCAAGACTGGTGAGTAAGGAGATGCTCTTGGTTATGGGGCTGGCACAGAGGGTCGGGTCCTGTTAACGGGAGGTGGGTGCCCTGGGTGGGCATCCAGGGGTCCTGGGTGAAGTTGATCTGCCCTGACCTCTGTGACCTCTTTGCCCACCATCCCCAGCCTCACACCACCAGGATTACACAGTGGAGAATCTCATCCGCATGGGCGTGGCTGGCTTGGTCCTGGTGGTCCTCCGGATTCTGCTGTTTTAGGATTGGCACAGCCAGAGAAACCCCCAAGATGCAGCCAGGAGGTAAACACAAGAGAGAACAATGCACCCTTCAGAGTGCTAGAGCTTTGGCAATGAATCTGATAGTCCCAAGAGGTTCTGGAAGAAAGTCTGGACCATCATTCGGGGAACTGTCTACTGAGAAAGTCGAGAAGGGGAGGCTTGGGTCGGGTGCAGGAAGATGTCTGGGTGCCTGTAGAGAACGCTTCCTCTGTTAAACCTCCATTAAACGGCAGTGCTTTCAGTCCTGCTGTTGTGGACCCTCCGTGCCTGCCCCTGCCTTCCTTTTGCTCTCTGTGATGTGAAGGCACATGCCCCATGGTGGGTTTGCGTCCACACCCCTGCGATCGCGTGCTCTGGTCCACTGTCATGTAATATATTTTTCTTTGTTTCCAACTACCACATTCTCTAAAGTGAACTATTGTTTCTCCATCTCTTCAGTTCTGAGCATAGATCTGGATTAAATAACGGGAATAGGTGGGCAAATTTGTATTTGGGACTTTGAAACATGAGTCTGAGGCCAGAAACAGTGGCTCACACCTGTAATCCCAGCACTTTGGGAGGCTGAGGTGGGCGGATCACTTGAAGTCAGAAGTTCGAGACCAACCTGGCCAACATGGTGAAACCCTTCTCTACTAAAAGATACAAAAATTAGCTGGGTGTGGCAGTGAGCACCTGTAATCCCAGCTACTCGGGAAGCTGAGGCAGGAGAATAGCTTGAACCCGGGAGGCAGAGGTTGCAGTGAGCCAAGATCTTGCCACTGCACTCCAGCCTGGGCAACAGAGCAAGACTCCATCTCCAAAAAAAAAAAAAAAAAGGAAATATGAGTCTGAAAAGATGCCCTAGCACCCTCTCTGGACCCTGAATTCCCTTCACTCTTCATCGGATGATACCTGTGTACTTTGTCCAGAAATATCATCTCTCAGAATTAGCACACTAATGCTTGAAGGCTCAGCCTCATGGTATGGTGATCTCTGAAAAAATTATTTTCTTAAGAAAACTCTGAACATATAAAGCCCCTGATTTATAGTATTTGCTAATTAGTGTGGTATAAATACGTCCTTTATGGCCAACTTCAGGGTTCCCATATGACACCATCGAATGCACAGTTGGGAAGTAGTCAAAAGAATTGTTGTTCACACATGAGTATGGACCAGTTGTAAAGTTTATTTAAAGGTTATAATAATTTCTGCTTCATTCTTATGGTGTAGTCTCAATAAAATTGTAATGTCGAAATCATAGCACAATGGAGAGAAAAGAAAAAAATAGGCCAGGCGTGGTGGCTCATGCCTGTAATCCCAACACTTTGGGAGGCCGAGGCGGGAGGATCACCTGAGGTCAGGAGTTCGAGACCAGCCTGGCCAACATGGTGAAACCCTGTCTCTACTAAAAATACAAAAATTAGCCAGACGTGGTGGTGCCTGCCTGTAATCCCAGCTACTTGGGAGGCCGAGGCATGAGAATCACTTGAACCCAGGAGGTGGAGGTTGCAGTGAGCCGAGATCACTACAGCCTGGGTGATAGAGCAAGACTCAGTCTCAAGAAAAGAAAAAAGTATCAAAATCATTTTTCGGAAAGAATATTGAACATGTAGAATTTTAGTACATTAACAGTAAGAGTACAAATTGCTTTAATCAATTTAGGAAGTATATTGGAATTATCTAGTTGAAAAGAGGAGGCACACAGCTGTGACCCTTAATTAATTATGTACCCTAGAGATAAATGTCTACTTATGTGTCATGATACACTTACAGCTGTTATAGGAATGCTGTTCCTATTAGCCAAAGCTATAAAACACCAAAGTCCACCTATGAAAAAAATAAACATAGTGTGGTAAATAGACTCAGTGGAATATTACCAGGTAGTAAAATGCATAAATGAAAATAACAAACAGCACCATGCTTCAATTTTCAAGCATAAAGTCAAGCAAATGAAATATTATTTTGAAAATGTATGCATGGTTATTTCATTACATAAAGGTCAAAAGGAGGATACATTTATTATTTAGGAAAACACACCTAAGATATCTTTGTAAAATCTGTAAAATCAATAGTGCTGTTTCCCCTCTTTCATTCCTGATCTTGAAAATGTTTGTCTCTTTTTCTGCCATGGCTTTCTACCTTTCTTGATATATTACAATTTTATAACCTGCTTATTTCATCATACTTCATAAATTCACATCTATATCCCATGAATTATTGAGGGCCTTATTCTTTTCAAGAGGTATTTAGGTTTTTAAAAATATCTTTTGGTGGCTGGGTGCAGTGGCTCACGCCTGTAATCCCAGCATTTTGGGAGGCTGAGGTGGGTGGATCACAAGGTCAAGAGACGGAGATCATCCTGACGAACATGGTGAAACCCCATCTCTACTAAAAATACAAAAAAAAAATTAGCTGGGCATGGTAGGGGGTGCCTGCAGTCCTAGCTGTTTGGGAGGCTGAGGCAGGAGAATGGCATGAACCCGGGAGACAGAGGTTGCAATGAGCCAAGATCGTGCCACTGCACTCCAGCCTGGCGACAGAGTGAGGCTCCATCTCAATAAGATAAAAAAGAAAAGAGAAAAAAAGATCTTTTGGTATTAACTATTGATAAATTACACTATAAAAAGAGAATATAATGCATAAGATGGCAATTTGAAAAGATTCAGATATAATTTTTTCTTATCTAGTAAATACTTAGTAATTTGTGTCTAATGTGTGCCTTAAATACATATCAGTTTATGCTCTATGCATTTCAAGGATGTGTGATTAGATGAATGAAACTTTCTGAGTCATATATCTTCCTTGTTAATACGTTCTTTTTTTTTTTTTTCTTGAGACGGAACCTCACTCTGTCGCCCAGGCTGGAGTGCAGTGGCACGATCTTGGCTCATTGCAACCTCCACCTCCCAGGTTCAAGCAATTCTCCTGCCTCAGCCTCCTGAGTAGCTGGGACTACAGGCGCCCACCACCACACCTGGCTAATTTTTTTTTTGCATTTTTAGAAGAGACGAGGTTTCACTATGTTGGCCAGGCTGGTCTCGAACTTCTGACCTCAGGTGATCCACCCGCTTCAGCCTCCCAAAGTGCTGGGATTACAGGCACGAGCCACCATGCCCAGCATTAATAGATTCTTTAAAGCATAAATTAGTAATTATTTTTACTAAAACATTTTTGGATTATATTTCATTTTATTGAATATTAATATTGCCAATAGTTATTCTAATAGCATAAATTCTAATACTCTTACTGATGTTTTCAAAGCTTTTTTCTATCGTGCCTGATCATTGGATGTTTAGGGGAGAACAGGCTACTTGACTCATCCTTAAGTAAGCGAATTACTCTTCTACATACAGGGTAATAAATGAATGATTCAGATGACTTCAGCTAGATTGCTAAGGATTCACAATTTTGTATTTTGAACAAAGAATTATTCACCAAATTCATTTATGGAGGACAGATTCTGATAACACTTTAGAGGATAATGATTTATTTTTCTCAGCATGAAAACAGAAAATATCTAGACACCTGCAGCTCTGGAATATTCCTCAATATTCCACATTGGTTTCATAATTGACTCTTCAGCTGTGTCTTATCCGTGGTAGAATAAATATTTTGATTGTGCTCATTCGGATGGATTTTTCACTTCTTAGATTTTAACTCATTTCTATAATTCCTATGTATATAGAATATAATCCACATTCCTGGGTCAGAAATGCAATTTCCTCTTGTATTTTGCAGATATTTAAATATTTTCACTTTAAAATGGGTCTCATACATTTCTAGGATTCTTTTTTTTTTTTTGAGACAGAGTCTCACTCTTTCACCCAGACTGGAGTGCAATGGTGCGATCTCAGCTCATTACAACCTCCGCCTCCCAGGTTCAAGAGATTCTCCTGCCTCAGCCTCCTGAGTAGCTGGGATTACAGGCGCCTGCCACCACACCTGGCTAAGTTTTTTGGTAGAGATAGGGTTTCACCTTGTTGGCCAGGCTGGTCTCAAACTCCTGACCTCAAGTGATCTGCCTGCCTTGGCCTCCCAAAGTGCTGGGCTTACAGGATTACAGGCGTAAACTGGGTTACAGGTGTAAGCCACCAACCCTGGCCATACATTTCTAGGATTCTATTTATTTTTATATGGTAACTCTCATTAATGAGTCTATTGATTGATGGCTGCAGCACTTTTTATCAACATTAAAATTATACTTCCAGCCGGGCGCAGTGACTCATGCCTGTAATCCCAGCACTTTGGGAGGCTGAGGTGGGCAGATCACCTGAGGTCAGGAGTTCTAGGCCAACCTAGCCAATATGGTGAAACACCATCTCTACTAAAAAATAAAAAAATTAGCTGGGCGTGTAATCCTAGTTACTGTAATCCTAGTTACTCGGGAAGCTGAGGCAGGAGAATTGCTTGAACCCAAGAGGCAGAGGCTGCAGTGAGCTGAGATCAGGCCAACACACTCCAGCCCAGGCAACAGAACGAGACTCCATTTCAAAAAATAAAAATAAAAAATACACTTCCTTGGTCATTTTTGTTGGACTGCTCACCTCTCACACTTTGTCTTCCATCTAAGGTTTCTCTCATGGCCTTCTTTGGAGTTGAGAGCTGAAAAGGGAGGTCTAACCCATCATCTGCTGCCACACGGCATCCAATTTCCCAAACTTAGTGTCTGCTCACAGTTGTACCAGGCAATGATGGGTCCAATGGGAGCCTCATACAATACTGCAATGAAACAGTTTCACACACACAGAGGAGGTGACTCAGTGCTGATCATGGACTCAGGGCAGTGAGCAGAGATGTCCCAGAGCCCATTTGTAAAATCTCAGAGAAGGGGCTGGGCGTGGTGGCTCATGCCTGCAATCCCAGCACTCTGGGGGGCTGAAGCAGGTGGATCACCTGAGGTCAGGGGTTCAAGTCTAGCCTGGCAAACATGGTGAAACTCCATCTCTCCTAAAATTATAAAAATTAGCTGAGCATGGTGGTGGGTGTCTGTAGTCCCAGCTACTCAGGAGGCTGAGGCAGGAGAATCACTTGAACCCGGGAGGCAGAGGTTGCAGTGAGCCGAGATCACGCCACTGCACTCTAGCCTGGGTGACAGAGCAAGACTCCGTCTCAAAAAAAAAAAAAAACTCAGTGAAGGAGAACCAGAGCTTCCAGCCTCGCCCAGAGTCTTGGCTCACTCCCTGAGTCTTGGCTCACTCCCTGTGTGTGAGGACCCTAGGGAGCCTCTTCTGTTCCCCACAGAGGTGGAAACTTCCTCCTTAATGACCCCTTGATGCTCCCAGGCACTGGTGATCACTGAGCTTTGCTCTCTCTTTTTTCTTACGGTTCCCTGTCTACTTCCAGGGCTATCACTTTACTTTTTGTGCATAAGACCATTAATAATGTTTTAGAAACATTCTATCAAATTTCTCAGTGCTAGGAACAACTGAGGTTTTTGATTGGGTGGCTTAAATGTCTACCTTTACTGTGGAGTCCAACAACAGGATTCTAACAAGTCCCAACCCCTTCATGCCTTAACCTGGTCTGGAAATAAATTATGTTTGAGCTCATCCCATACCCCAGCCACATCAAGCCCTACAACCACTCTGAGAAGTGAGATTTGTAGCAAAATGCTCCAAACAAGGAAACTAAGGCTCAGAAAAGGGATGTTGAGGTGTCCATTTACATAAACAAAAAATGGTAGATGATCAGCTTTCCCTTTGAAATCAGAGCAACAACCCAACTTATTTCTCCCTAAAGTTTGAAGTCAGGGCCATGGAACGAGGCTGAGAATTCCACCCTAGGAAAATTACCAGTATCAGAATTACCAATCACCAGTCCAAGTGGATGATCCATGTGTCAACTCAAGAACCCCTGGCCGGGTGCATTGGCTCACACCTGTAATCCCAGCACGTTGTGAGGCCGAGGCAGGTGGATCACTTGAGGTCAGGAGTTCAAGACCAGCCTGTCCAACATGGTGAAACCCTGTCTCTACTAAAAATTCAAAAATTAGCTGGGCGTCTTGTGCTGTGAGGTGATTCTGACATCACATCCACGCCTTTGACTAGAACATCTAACAAAGGAAATGCAGTCATGGAGCCAGTCATCAAAGGGGGCTCCTCAAAGGCCCAGGAGTGGACTAAGTGAGGTAGTCATCTCTCCACCCTCACCACAGAGTGCTAGGGAGAACTGCACAAAAGTACAAAGGAGCCATGTGGCTGAGTAACAAACTATCTGCTGGCCAACATTCTTAAGCACCACCTACTGAATCACAGACCAAAACACAACACCAAAATATTTTGCCTGGATACAGCGCCTGTTAAAACTAAGGCAAAGACTCAGCCACAAAAAAAGATTCTGTACAGAGTCCCAGTCCTCTAAAAATACCCAGAAATAAAGCCAACTGACTATGCTCAGTTTACATTATAGTTAAAGGAACACCAGCCCTCAGACATGAAAAAGAATCAGTACAAGAACTCTGGCAACTCGATAGTTCCCCAGAAATCCAACTGTTAGCCCGACTAAGATGACTGAAATGACAGACATAAGATTCAGAATCTGGATAATAAGGAAGCCCACAAAGATCTTGGAGAAAGATGAAGACCAATCCAAGGAATCCAGCAAAACGATCCAGGAGCTAACAGATGAAATATCCATTTTAAGAAAGAACCAAACTGAACTCCTGAAACTGAAGACTTCACTTCAAGAATTTCAAAATACAATCAGAAGCAACAAAAGCAGAAGAGACCAAACTAGGGAAAGAATCTCAGAGCTTGAAGAATAGATCTTTGAATCAACTCAGTGAGACAAAAATTTTTTAAAAGATTTTTAAAAAATGAATGAAATCTCTGAGAAATATGGGATTATGTACAGAGACCAAATATATGGCTCATTGGAATTCTTGAAAGAGAAGGAGAAAGAGTAAGCAACTTAGAAAACATATTTGAGGACATAGTCCATGAAAATTTTCCCAATCTTGCTAGAGAGGAAGACATACAAATTCAAAAAATGCAGAAAACCCCTGTGGGATATTACACAAGGTGACCATCCCCAGTACACACAGTTATCAGATCCTCCAAGGTCAACACAACAGAAAAAAATCTTAAAGGCAGCAAGAGAGAAGTTGCAGGTCACCTACAGAAGGAACACAATCAGGCTAGCCGCAGACCTCTCAGTGGAAATCGTACAAGCCAAAGAGATTAGGGACCTGTTTTCAGCATTATTAAAGAAAAGAAAATCCAACCAAGAATATTATATCCCATCAAACTAAGCTTCATAAGCAAAAGAGAAATAAGATCCTTCTCTGACAAGGAAGCACTAAAAGAATTTGTTAGCACTAGACCATCATGACCACCATTACAAGAGATCCTTAGTGGAGTGCTCAATAGGAAACAGAAGATCAAAACCTGCTACCACAAAAACACACTCAAGCCATAGCTCACAGATAATATAAAGCAATTATGCTATCAAGTCTATAAAACAAACAGCCAACAACATAATGAAAGGATCAAAATTTCATATATCAATATGAACCCTGAATATAAATGGCCTAAATTCCCCACATAAAAGGCACAGAGTGGCAACATGGATAAAAAGCCAAGAGCCAACTACCTGCTGTCTTCAAGAGATCCATCTCACATGTAATGACACCCACAGGCTCAAAGTAAAAGGATGGAGAAATATTTACTAGGCAACCAGGAAACAAAAAAAGAGAAGGCATTCCTAGTCTTATATCACATGAAACACACTTTAAATCAACAGCAATCAGGAAGGACAAAGAAGGGCATTACAAAATGATAAAGGGTTCAATTTGGCAGAAGACTTAACTATTCTAAATATATATGCACCCAACTTTGGAGCACCCCCATTCATAAAACAAGTTATTCTTCACCTATGAAGAGTTAGACAGCCACACAATAATAGTAAGGGACCTCAGTATCCCACTAACAACATCAGATGAGTCACTAAAACAGAAAACTAACAAAGAAATTCTGGTCTTAAAGACAATGCTTGACCAATTGGACCTAATAGACATCTACAGAGTACTCCACCCAACAACTGCAGAATATAGATTCTTCTTATCTGCACACACAAAAAACATATCATATTCTAAGACTGGCCACAAAGCAAGTCTCAATAAATTCAAAGAATCAAAATCATAACAAGGCACACAATAAAAACAGAAAAAAATACCAAGATGATCTCTCAAAACTACAGAAAAACATGGAAATTTAACAACTTGTTTCTGAATGAATATTAAGAGCCATCTATGACAAATCCACAGCCAACATCATATTGAATGGTCAAAAGCTGGAACCATACCCCTTGAGAACTCTTGGGTAAACAATTAAATTAAAGCAGAAATCACAAAACATTATTTAAAATTAATAAAAATAGAAACAAACTTACCAAAACCTTTGGGATGCAGTTAAAGCAGTGATAAGAGGAAAATTTATAGCAATACATGCCTCATCAGAAATTTAGAAAGATCTCAAATTAGTGACTTAACACTGCATCTAGAGGAACTATTAAAAAAAAGGAACAGTCCAAACCCAAGGCCAGCAAAAGATGAGAAATAACTAAAGCAGAGAGAACTGAATAAATTGAGACCCAAAAGTCCATACAAGAGATAAATAAAACTAAGAGATTTTCTTTGAAAAAAAATAAACAAAATTCATAGACTGTTAGCTAGATTAACAAAGAAAAAGAGATAAGATCCAAATAAGCACAAATAGAACTGACAAAACAATGTTATGAACAACCCCACGGAAATAGAAAAGATCGTCAAAGACTATTATGAACACCTGTATACACACAAGCTAGAAAACCTAGGAGAAATGGATAAATTCCTGGTAACACAAAATCTCTCATATTTCAACCAGGAAGAAAGTGAAAACCTGAACAGACCAATAACAAGTTCAGAAATTGAATCAGTAATAAAAACCCTACTAACTAAAAATAGCCCAGGACCAGATGGATTCACAACCGAAATCCAACAGCCATACAAAGAAGAACTGATACCGATCCTACTGAAACTTTTGGAAAAAATCAAGGAGTGGGGGCTTCTTCCTAACTCATTCTATGAAGCCATCATCACCATGATACCAACATCTGTCAGAGACATAATGAAAAAAGAAAACTACAACTAAATATCCTTAAAGAACATAGACACAAAAATCCTCAACAAAATACTAGCAAATTGAATCTGTCAGTGCATCAAAAGTTAATTCACATGATCAAGTAAGCTTTATCTTTGGGATGCAAGGTTGGTTCAACCTACACAAGTCAATGAATGTGATTCACCTCATAAACATAATTAAAAACAAAAACTATATGATCATCTCAATAGATGCAGAAAAAGCTTTCCATAAAATCCAACATCCCTTCATGATAAAAACTGTCAATAGGCATCAAATGAACATACCTCAAAATATTAAGAGCCATCTATGACAAACCCACAGCCAACATTATATTGATGGGCAAAAGCTGGAACCATACCCCTTGAGAACTAAAACAAGACCAGGATGACCACTCTTGCCATTTTAATTCAACATGGTATTGGAAGTCCTAGCCAAAGCAATCAGGCAAGAGAAGGAAATAAAAGGCATTAAAATTGGAAAAGAAGTAGTAATACTATCTCTCTTTGCTGATGAAATAATTTTATACATAGAAAACCCTAAAGACTGACTCTGTCAGAAGGCTCCTGAAACTGATAAATTCAATAAAGTTTCAGGATTAAAAAAATGTACACAAATTAGTAACATTTCTATGCACCACTAACATTCTAGCTGAGAACTAAATCAAGAACACAATCCCATTTACACTAGCCACAAAGAAAATAAAATACCTAGGAATCCATCTAACCAAGAAGGTGAAAATTCTCTACAAGGAGAACTACAAAACTCTTCTGAAAGAAATAAGAAATGATACGAACAAATGGAAGAATATTCCATGCTCATGAATTAGGAGAACAAATAGTTAAAATTGCCATACTTCCAAAAACAAATTGCAGACTCAATGCTATCCATTTCAAAATGTAATGTCATTTTTCACAAAATTATAAAAATTTATTCTAAAATGTATTTGGCACCAAAAAAGAACCTGAATACACATAGGAATCCTAAGCACAAAGAACAAAGCCCAGGCATCGCATTACCCAACTTCAAACTATACTACAAGGCTATAGTAACCCAAACAGCATGATACTACTACAAAAACAGACACATAGACCAATGAGACAGAATAGAGAACCCAGAAATGAGGCTACATACCTACAACCATCTTTGACAAAATTGACAAAAACAAGCAATGTGGAAAGTACCCTTTCTTCAATAAATGGTTCTGGGATAACTGACTACTCATATGCAAAATAATAGAACTGGACCCCTAACTCTCACCATATACAAAAATTAACCTAAGATAGTTTAAAGATTTAAATGTAAAACCTCAAAATATTAAAATTGTAGAAAAAACCCTAGGAAATATCCTTCTCAAGATAGACTTTGGCAAAGAATTTATGGCTAACTCCCCAAAACCATTTGTGAAAAAGACAGAAATTGGGACCTAACTCAACTGAAGAGCTTCTGCACAGCAAAAGAAAGTATCAACAGAGTAAACAGATAACCTACAGACTGGGAGAAAATATTTGCAAACTATGCATCTGACAAAGTTCTAATATCCAGAATCTGTAAGGAATGTAAACAAATCAACAAGCAGAAAACCAAAAAACCTCAATTAAAAATGACGTGAACAGACACTTCTCAAAAGAAGATGTACACATTGCCAAAAAACATATGAACAAATGCTTATTATCAGTAATCATCAGAGAAATGCAAATTAAAACCACAATTAGATACCATCTCACACCAGTCAGAGAAGCAGAAGCAATTACTAAAAAGTTTTTTGTTTTTTTTAAATAACAGATGCTGACAAGATTGTGGAGAAAAGGGAACACTTATACACTCTTGGTGGGAATGTTAACTAGTTCAGCCAATGTGATAAGCAGTTTGGAGACTTCTCAAATAACTTAAAATAGAACTACTGTTCAATCAAGCAATCCCACTACTGGGTATATACCCAAAGGAAGGTAATTAACTCTGTCGAAAAGACACATGCACTAGTATATTCATTGCTGTGCAATTCAGAATAGCAAAGATTTGCAATCAACCTAAGTGCTCACCAACAGTGGATTAGATAAAGAAAATGTGCTACATATACACATGGAATATTACATGGCCATAAAAAATAATGAAATCATGTCCTTTGCAGCAACATGAATGTAGCAGGAGGTCAGTCTCCTAAGTGAACTAACCCAGGAACAGAAAACAAAATACCACATGTTACCACTTATAACTGAGAACCAAACATTGAGTACACATGAACATAAAGATGAAACAACAGATACCGAGGACTATAGATGGGGGGAGGAGTAGGGAGGTATAGGCTGAAGAAACACCTGTTGGATTCTATGCTCATTGCCTGGGTGATGGCATTGTTGGAACCATAAGCCTCAGAGTCACAGAATATGCCTATGTAACAAACCTGCATGGGTACCTTTGATCTACAATAAAGATTGAAATTATTTAAAAATAGGAAGAAGAATTACCCTATACCTAAAGCTAAGATTTTTCCCTTTGAATATTAGTTTCTTCATCACTGTAGATAAGCAGGGAAAGAAAAAATTATTATACTATACTAGCCTTTTATGTGACCATGAGGATTTGGGGTAAGTAGGTAGACAGCTTAGATAATTCACCAGGATATTGATACAGGCTCCACAGCTGGAAATAACCAAGGATGAGTGCTGTGTTTTGAGTGGTCTCCCCCAGAAACGTTTGTTGAAATCCTAACCCCTAGTATGTATGAATGTGAACTCATATTATATAAAATGGAAGAAATAGCCTGAGCACAGTGGCTCACACCTGTAATCCCAGCACTTTGGGAGGCCAAAGCATGTGGATCATTTGAGGTCAGGAGTTCTGGCCAATATGGCAAAACTTCATCTCTACAAAAAAATGCAAAAAAAAATATTGGCTGGGTATGGTGGTGCATGCCTGTAGTCCCAGCTACTCGAGAGGCTGAGGCAGGAATTGCTGAAACCTGGAAGGCAGAGGTTGCAGTGAGCCAAGATCATGCCACTGCACTCCAGTCTGGGTGAGACAGCAAGATACTCTGTCAAAAATAAATAAATAAAAAACAGAAGAAGAAATATAAGAATGACAGCAAACTTTGTATTCAAAACTATGAAAGTAAGAAATAGGTGGACCAACATTTTTAAAGTGCTACAAGAAAATATTTCAAACTAGAATCTTTCAACCTGAAAAGGAAAACATTTTTCTGCAATAAAGGTGCCATTGAAAATGTCTCACAATTTATTACATGAAGCTTTGTTCTATGATAAATGTTAAGCTCTTGAAGCAAAAGATTAATGATACCATTTAGTAACTTGAATTTCAAAAAAGTGGAAGTATCACAAGAGGCAAATACATGTGAAATTATTAAATGTTTCATATCAACATCCAACCTTATGCTGTCTACATAAGCTGCACTTCAAATACTAATCCACAAGATGTAAATATTGAAAGAATGACACTACATTGTCATGATAATGCCCAAAGCAAAATATGCTTATAGTCAGTTGTATACATAGAATAGGTAAATGTTTGTAATAAAAAGTATTCCTCAATAGAAGTTTCTTAACTCA
This sequence comes from Pongo abelii, assembly GCF_028885655.2. NCBI lineage: Eukaryota > Metazoa > Chordata > Mammalia > Primates > Hominidae > Pongo > Pongo abelii. The sequence goes on from NC_072005.2 coordinate 61,237,175, forward strand.
AAGAATGAAATATTTCACCACGCACATACAAAGAAGAGGAAATATGGAGATATGAAGAGGAGTACTTCATAATGACAAAGAGACAAATTCATAAATAAGACATAATCATCCTAAATGCCTACACACCTAAAGCTGGAACCTCAAAACACATTAAATTAAAGGCATAATTCAAAACATAATCAGTCACATCCAAAATTGCAGCTAGAGATAGCAACATTCACCTCACTTCCAGAACAAGTACACAGAAAATTATTAAGCATATGAAAGACTTGAAAAACATTTGTGTAGGCAGTGGGTGCATAAGGTTGGGTGTTGATATGAAACATTTAATAATTTCAATAATTGTAGCACTTTGGGAGGCCAAAATGGGAGGATCACTTGAGGCCAGGAGTTTGAGACAAGCCTGGGCACCATAGCAAGACCCCATCTCTATTTTTTTTAAATAAAGAAAAACATTTGAATGATTTTTTTCTTAATTGACATTTAGAAAACATCCACCTCAAATCTTCCTAATCCACAAACTTGTCTAGCTCCCCTGGAACATTCACCAAAATAAATTTTTAAACGCTGAATCATAGGTAATATGATAGATGAAACAGTTGAATTAAATTATAAATGTACAACAAGGAAATGCTGGGGAAATTATCAAATATTTGAAAATTAATAAACACATATAGCAATAAACAATGAGTGGAAGAAAAACATTTCAAAGAAAAGTGGAAAATATTTTGTATCAATTAAAAATGAAAACACATCTCAGCAAATGACTGGGGATACAGATAGAACAGTATTAAGGGACAATAAGCCTCAAATGTCTATGTTAGAAAAGAATGAAGAGCTGAGTAAATATATAACTTTCACTTGCAGAAATACTACACATCAGCAAATTAATTCCAAAGTAACATCGAGGAAAAACATAAAATGGCAAGCAAATATATACATGCACATGTACATACATTCATAAATGACAAACAGGACAGAAAAATCAGTGACATCAATTTTGTTCCTTAGAAGAAACAGGAAAATTGACCAAAAAAAATTTCCAGGCCACATTTGGTCATGATGGAAATATTTTGGCACTTCCTGGTTAAGCTCAACACCAACTTGCACCTGAAACCAATAATTTCATTTCTAGGTAAATATGTCTAATTAATTTGGCATATGTATGCAAGGGATCACACAGAAACATGATTATCAAGGCCCGAGTTATAAAAGAAAAAATCCAGAAACAACACAAATGCCCATGATAAAAAGAATGGATAATTACATGTTGATAAAGTTATGCATGGACTATTAAACTGCAATCCAAAAGAATAAAATAGAGCTATAAAATTCAATATGTATATGGTGTCATAGAAACATAAATGTGAGAAAAAGAAAGAAAAATACAAAATTTATATTTTTTAAAATTTGAAACAACTATATATGTGAGTGCTTAGGGGTGTGTGTGTGTGTGTGTGTGTGTGTATAACCATATGCATATAAACATACACATACACACACATATAGAGTGTCCCGGCCAGGCATGGTGGCTCACACCTGTAATCTCAGCACTTTGGGAGGCTGAAGTGGACAGATCACTTGAGGTTAGAAGTTCAAGACCAGCCTGGCCAACATGGAGAAACCTCCTCTCTACTAAAAGTACAAAAATTAGGTGGGCGTGGTGGTGGGTGCTTAGAATTCCAGCTACTTAGGAGGCTGAGGCACAAGAATTGCTTGAACCTGGGAGGTGGAGGCTGCAATGAACCAAGGTCTCACCACTGCATTCCAAACTGGGTGATGAAGCGAGAGTGTGTCTCAAAAAAAAAAAATGTTCTAAAAGTTGTGACTTCGGTGTGGCAGATTGTGACGTACTGCCAGCTGCTAGAAATGCTGGGGCAGGAGGATTGCTTGAAGTCTGAAGTCAAAGACCAGCCTGGGGAAAATAGCACATGAAGAAGAGTTTGAATCTCAGATAAAAACAACAAAAATACATCAAAAGTCTTTAATGTAAGCCAAGCATTCAGTCATCTCCTGTATGAGATATTGGATCTGAGACGTGTTTTGAGTTGGTAATAGTGAAGGATGCAAGGTGTCAATTCTAGTCGGAACAATTTCCAGAAGCCATATTCCGCTCTTGACCAAACAGCCACTGGGCCTCATGCAAGGTAGAAATAGCCTGCATACGTCATCCTCCCATGATGTGGTCAGCATGGAAACTGCATGAGCCCCTCACAACATCCTGTGTGCTGCTGAACTGAGCTGGGGCGCAGCCGCCTGTCTGCACAGGCAGCACCATGTCGCTCATGGTCGTCAGCATGGCGTGTGTTGGTGAGTCCTGGAAGGGAATCGAGGGAGGGAGTGCTGGGGTGGAGATCTGGGCCTCGAGTGGAGATATGGGCCTGGAGTGGAGATATAGGCCTGGAGTGGAGGTATGGGCCTGGGGTGGAGATATGAGCCTGGAATGGAGACGTGGGCCTGGAGGTAGAGATATGGGCCTGCAGTGGAGATATGGGCCTGGAACTGTAGATATGGGCCTGGAGTAGAGATATGGGCCTGGAGTGGAGATATTGGCTTGGAGTGCAGATATGGGCCTGGAATGGAGATACGGTTTGGAGGTGGAGATATGGGCCTGGAGTGGATATATGGGCCTGGAACTGTAGATATGGGCCTGGAGTAGAGATATGAGCCTGGAGGTGGAGATATGGGCCTGGAGTGTAGATATGGGCCTGGAGTGGAGATATGGGCCTGGAGTGGAGATATGGGCCTGGAGTGGAGATATGGGCCTGGAACTGTAGATATGGGCCTGGAGTGGAGATATGGGCCTGGAACTGTAGATATGGGCCTGGAGTGGAGATATGGGCCTGGAGTGTAGATATGGGCCTGGAGGTGGAGATATGGGCCTGGAGTGGAACTATGAGCCTGGAGGTGGAGATATAGGCCTGGAGTGTAGATATGGGCCTGGAGTGGAGATATGGGCCTGGAGTGGAGATATGGGCCTGGAGTGGAGATATGGGCCTGGAGGTGATGTACAGATGGATCACCCATCATGATCTTTCTTTCCAGGGTTCTTCTTGCTGCAGGGGGCCTGGCCACATGTGTGTGAGTCCTTCCTCAAACCTTAGGTTGTCATCTCCCCACATAAGATGATTTTCCTGAAACGGGAGGCAGGCGGCACAGGGGGTTGACTGATGGGCTGACCATGGGAAGCCATGTGGGAATCTCTCATGAACTAGGAAAAGGAAGTAATGGGAAGCTTGGCCACAGTTCTGTCCTAGCCCTCCCCGGCCTTTCTTTCCCTTGGCTGAGTCTGTGGGGACCCAGGGGGAGACTGAAGTGCTCAAAGGAGCGGTATGCGGGGAGGAAGTGGTGTCACCGGCAGAGGAAGGGAGAGAAGCAGTGCAAGGAACAACAGGCCTCTGAGGACAAGAGCGTAACTCACACTCTCCAGCGTTTCCATGACGGTAGGGGCTGCAGTGTGGCTGCTGTCATTCTACCAGAAGAGGTGGGGGGACCACAGTCATGACCCTGACATTCCAGATCTTCTAATAGGGGCTCAGTTGTTTATTATGGTTCATGCATTAGCTGATCATACCCTCCATGCCGTGTCTACCTTGTGTTCTTTTATGTGAGTAATTTTGCAGTATTAAAATCTAGTAAGAGTCGCTTCTTCAGCACTTGCTCAAAGTTCTCAGCTGACACTTGTTGTAGGGAGACACCATGTCTATGTGGGATGGGTCCTTCCCATAGCCCTGGGCACCCAGGTGTGGTAGGAGCCTTAGAAACGTGGAAATGGGGAGAATCTTCTGAGCACAGGGAGGGAGGGGCGGCTCCACGTCCTTCTCTCTAAGGTAGTGCCTCCTTCTCCCCTAGATGGTCAGGACGAGCCCTTCCTCTCTGCCTGGCCCAGCACTGTGGTGTCTGAAGGAGAACATGTGTCTCTTCAGTGTCGCTCTCGTCTTGGGTTTAACAAATTCAGTCTATCCAAAGAAGACGGGATGCCTGTCCCTGAGCTCTACAACGGAGTATTCCAGAACAGCTTCCTTATGGGCCCTGTGACCCCAGCACATGCAGGGACCTACAGATGTTGGGGTTCACACCCACACTCCCCCACTGGGTGGTCGGCACCCAGCAACCCCCTGGTGATCATGGTCACAGGTCAGAGGCTTTCTGTCTGGGCTTCTCACTGTCCCACCTCCTGAATCCCAGAGCTTCTGGTAGGGGTGTCCATCAGGGTCCGATCATCCAGGCCCTGACTGTATTTGGGGTAAAGGGGGATTCAGTACAGAGAAATAGGTGCTGTGGTGGGAAGAATAATTGTCCCCAGTGATGGCTACATGGTAATCCATGGACCCTGTGACTATTTATGTTATAGGGCAGGAGACTGAAGGGGAAGATGGAGCTCAGGCTGTTGATGAGTTGACCTTGAGATGGGGAGACAGCCTGGACTGTCCTGCTGTGCTCAGTGTAATCACAAGGGTCCTCATGACAGGAGGAGGAAGAGGAGAGTGGGGATTAGAGCAGCGTAGTGGGAGGGAGACTCCATCAGCTACAGTGGGCTTTGAAGATGGGGGAAGGCCATAAGCCACAAAGGCAGGTGGCCTCTAAGGGCTGGAGAAGTCAAGGGAACTGATTCTTCCCTGAGTCTCTAGAGGAAACACAGCCCTGAAGACGCCTTGATTTTAGCCCAGAGAGAACTGGGTCCGATTTCTGTTCTCCAGAAGTGGAAGGGGTCATTATATTCTCTCCTGCCACCATGTTTGTGATAATTTTCTCCAGCAGCAACAGGAAACCAACACAGGAACCCAGGTGAAGGACAAGTTAAGAAAGCAAACAAGGAGAAGGTTGGCTACAATGATTTTAGCACGGGTGGGATACTGATGCTACCACCAGGCTCGATCCACATAGGGAGGAGTTGATGCTCCTGGAACCAGCACCAGGGGCCACCCTATGGAAGCTGGGGCCATGGAGAAGGCACAGACATGACAGGAGAGGCTCCCAATCCCCATCAGGAACTGGGACACTGATGCCTGCCTTACTGATGAGTTAATACCTCCTGCCGGCCTTTCCAATCTGTCCAAAAGAGATTGATTCAGGCTGCTAAGAGCCTGAACATGCAGCCTGTCGTGGTTCCTCTTCCACCCCCACATAAACACCAGGAAAGAGATTAGTGGGAAAGAGATACAACAGCCTAAGAGATGACGCTAAGCACAGTGGGAAGGGAATCAGGGCTACTAGAGACAGAGAGACAGGGAAGACGGAGGGAGACAGATGGAGGGACCTGCACCAGGGGTTATGGGCACAGAAAAGAACACGGAGACACAGAGAGGTAGGAGAGAGATAGACACCATGGAGCGGAAGCCTCACTTATTTCAGGTCCCATGAGTGGGATGAGAAAGGGAGACGCCTTCTGAACTCACAACCTCTCTTCTTAGGAGTCCACAGAAAACCTTCCCTCCTGGCCCACCCAGGTCCCCTGGTGAAATCAGGAGAGACGGTCATCCTGCAATGTTGGTCAGATATCAGGTTTGAGCACTTCCTTCTGCACAGAGAGGGGACCACTGAGGACCCCTTGCGCCTCGTTGGAGAGCTCCACGATGCGGGTTCCCAGGTCAACTATTCCATGGGTCCCATGACACCTGCTCTTGCAGGGACCTACAGATGCTTTGGTTCTGTCACTCACTTACCCTATGAGTTGTCGGCTCCCAGTGACCCTCTGGACATCGTGATCATAGGTGAGAGAATCCAGACCTGCCTCTCACCCTTGCTGGGACAGGGAGTGAACGATCTAGGACTGGAAGCCCCAGGTGGTCATGAGGAAGATGAGTGTGGGGTTCCTATGGAGAGAAAGTGACTTGGTGAGGTCTGTACCAACAAAGGCAGAGAAACTGGAGACACAAGTACAGACCACATGTCATAACATAGAAGCCAGACACAGGGGCCACACAGGGTGTTAGAAAAAGAGATAAAGAGGTAAAGAAGACACAGAGAGACAGACATGTCCCAGAAAGAGGTGTCCTTCCATGTTGACTTTGTTCAGAGACCAGGCACAGGTTAGAAGGTTCCATTCTGTTTTACCTTCACAAAGTGTTCTCTACCAGGAGAACCCAAAGAGACACATCTATCTGGCCTGAGTTGGGCCCTGTGGCCCCAGGCTTGTGGCACCTACAGATGCTGTGTTTATTCTTAAACCTCTGCCTTCCATGCAGTGGAGCTGTCATCATCCCAGGACACCATGGCCCCAGGTGAGGGAGCAGAACAGCAACCCCTGTATGCTGTGAGTTCCTGGAGTCCCCAGACTGGATTCTGAGGCTCATATTCAAATAACACCACATGTTATAGGATTGCTGAGAACAAAAGCCCACAGAGAGACACGGACTGAAATCAGGGAAATCAAAAAGCAAAGACATGAACACACACACAGAATGAGCCAGAAGAAGGGAATTGAGAGACTCACAGACACATAAAGAGATAGAAAAAGAGGGCAGAGAAGTGGAGCATATGATGGAAGGGAGCAAAGAAAAGCCCTAAAATCAGAGCCCTGAGGGAGGGGCACAAAAACAGGGAAAGATAAAGATGTGGGGATGGATTGCAGAGATTCCAAAAGGGAACTAGAGAGACTGAGAGGCAGAGAAAGACAAGGAGATGGAGAGAGACAGATGATAGATGGATAGATAGATATAGATAGATGAAAGATAAAAGATAGATGATAGATAATAGAGAGATAGGTGATAGATAAATAGATGATGAATGACTGATAGATGATATAGATAGATAAGCAGATAGATAGAAAGACAGACAGATGATATATAAATAGACATAGAGAGATAGAAAGACAGATAAACACATGATGATAGATGGATAGATGCATACATGCATACATTGATTGATAGATGGTAGATAACAGAGAGATAGGTCATAGATACACAGATGATGATAGATACATACATAGGTAAATGATAGATCGATCAATAGATAATAGAAATATGCAGAAAGTTATGAACAAGACAGAAAGTGAGAGACTCAGAATTAAAGAAAGAGGAAGATCAAGTCAACCCATCCAAGGAGGGTCAGAGAGAATAAAATCATACAAAAAAAGAAAACATAGCTAGGGATGGAAAAGTGAGGTCAGAGACCTAGAGAGACAGAGAAGGTGGAAGGAGGAAATAGACATGAAGAGAGATGTGGGTGGAGGGTGAGAGAGAGAGAGCATTAGGTCATCGAGCAGGGGAGTGAGTTCTCAGCTCAGGTGTGAGGGGAGCTGTGACAAGGAAGAACCTCCCTGAGGAAACTGCCTCTTCTCCTTCCAGGTCTATATGGGAAACCTTCTCTCTCAGCCCAGCCTGGCCCCACAGTCCAGGCAGGAGAGAGTGTGACCTTGTCCTGCAGCTCCCGGAGGTCCTATGACATCTACCATCTATCCAGGGAGGAGGGGGGCCTTGAACTTAGGCTCCCTGCAGTGCCCAAGGTCAACGGAACATTCCAGGCAGACTTTCCTCTGGGCCCTGTCACCCACGGAGGGACCTACAGATGCTTCGGCTCTTTCCGTGACTCTCCCTACGAGTGGTCAAAGTCGAGTGACCCACTGCTTATTTCTGGGACAGGTGAGGAAAGCCCATGCCTGTCCCATGTCTTATGATCCTAGAGCCTTAGCTGAGGAACTTCCTGCTGATGATGGAAAGAAGGATGAACAGATGCAGAGAGAAGACGAAGCCTGGGTGTGAGGCCGGGGTCAGGGCACAGGATGGCAGACACGGCACCTCCAAACCCTCCTGCACGGCCTGCATGGAGGCCCGCGGCCAGGGCTCCAGGCACCCAGGCAGATGGAGAAAGCGGTCAGAATAGACCCAGAGGAGGGAGACTGGGCTCAGTTTGGGGAGATCAGAGGTTTCCTCAGCCCCTCAACCTTACCCATTTCCCAGAAGCCCCTCCTGGCCTCTCACCCACACAAAGATGTCATCACCAGCAACACCTACACCCTTTTCTTTTTGTTTGAAAAAATATTTATTGAGGTGAAATATACCCATATAGCTTACCACCTTTAACATTTTTTTTTTTGAGGTGGAGTCTAGCTCTGTCCCCTATGCTGGAGTGCAGTGGCACAATCTCAGCTCACTGCAACATCCGCCTCCTGAGTTCAAGCGATTCTCCTGCCTCAGCCACCTGAGTAGATGGTACTACAGGCACGCACCACCATGCCAGGCTACTCTTTGTATTTTGAGTAGAGAGGGGGTTTCACCATGTTGGTCGAGCTGGTCTCGAACTCCTGACCATGTGATCCACCCTCATCGGCCTCCCAAAGTGCTGGGATTACAGGCATGAGCCACCACGCCCAGCCACATTTACCATTTTTAAGTGTAAAGTCTAGTGGTCATAAATACATTTATATTTTATATATATATATATATATATATATATATATATTTTTTTTTTACCCTCTACCCTTTTCTTCCTGGCCTCTGGTAGCCACCATTCTACTCTCTACCTTCATGAGATCCACCTTTTCGCTCCTGTATATGGGTGAGAAATGGGAATCTTTGTAATGACCTCCAGTTCCATCCATCTAGCTGCAAATGACAGGATGTTATTCTTTCTATGGATGAGTAGTCTCCACTGTGCGTATGTACTACAGTTCTCTATCCATTCATCCACTGATGGGCAGGTAAGTTGACTCCACATCTTGGCTACGGTGAACAGTGCTGCACCAATCATACAAGTGCAGATATCACTTCGATATATTGATTTCCTTTCCTTTGGATATAAACCCAGTAGTGAAATTGCTGGATACTATGACGGTTCTCTTTTTAGTTTTTCGTTTGTTGTTTTTGTTTTTGTTTTTGAGACACTTTCCCTCTGTGCCCAGGCTGGAGTACAAGTGATGTGATCTTGGCTCATTGCAACCTCCGCCTCCTGAGTTCAAACGATTTTCCTGCCTCAGCCTCCCTAGTAGCAGGGATTACAGGTGCACGCCACCATGCCTGGCTACTTTTTGTATTTTTTAGTATAGATAGGGTTTCCCCATGTTGGCTGGGCTGCTCTCAAACTCATGACCTCAACTGAGGTGCCCGCCTCGTTCTCGCAAAGTGCTGGAATTACAGGCATGATCCACCGCACCCAACCTCTTTTTAGTTCTTTAAAGGACTTTCATACTTTTCTCCGTAATGGCTGTACTAATTTACACTCCTACCAACAGGGTACCAGGGTTCTCCTTTCTCTACCTCCTTGCCAGCATTTCTTTTGCCTGTCTTGCAGCTAAAAGCCGTTTTATTTTATTTTATTTTATTTTATTTTATTTTATTTTATTTTATTTTATTTTGAGATGGAGTTTCGCTCTTGTCACCCAGGCTGGAGTGCAGTGGCGCGATCTCAGCTCACCGCAACCTCCACGTCCCAGGTTCAAGCGATTCTCCTGCCTCAGCCTCCTGAGTAGCTGGGATTACAGGCACACGCCACCATGCTCGGCTAATTTTTGTATTTTTAGTAGAGACAGTGTTTCTCCATGTGGGTCAGGCTGGTCTCAAACTCTGACCTCAGGAGATTCGCCCACCTCGGGCTCTCAAAGTTCTAGGATGATAGAGGTGAGCCACCACGCCCGGCCTAAAAGCCATCTTAATGGGGTGAGATGAAAACTCACTTCGATTTTCATTTGCATTTCTCTAATGATGAATGATACTGAGCATTTTTTCATATGTGGGGAAATTTCATGTCTTTTGCTCCTTTTTCAATTAAATCATTTGTTTTATTGAGTTGTTTGAGCTTCTTATATTTCTAGTCATTAATCCTGTCTTAGATGCATAGTTTGCACATATTTGCTCCCAATCCATGGGTTGTCTCTTCACTTTGTTGGTTTATCTTTAGCGGTGCACAGGTTGCTTAGTTTGATGTAATCCCAATGGTCTATTTTTTGCTTTGATTACTTGCGTTTTGAAGGTTTTAAACAAAACGTCTTTCCTCAGACAAATGTCCTGGAGCATTTCCTCAATATTTTCTTCTACGTGTTTCATAGGTTCAGCCCTTAGACTCACATCTTTAATCCATTTTCATTTGATTTTTGTGTATGGTGACAGGTAGAGGTGCAGTTTCATTCCTCTGCATGTAGATATCCAGTTTTCCCTGCACTGTGTATTGAAAAGACTGTCCTTTCCTGATTGTAAGTTCTTGGCACCTTTGTCAAAGTCCAATGGATGGGCTGGGCATGGTGGCTAACACCTGCAATTCCAGCACTTTGGGAGGCCGAGGCAGGCGGATCACCTGAGGCCAGGAGTTCAAGATCAGCCTGGCCAACATGGTGAAACATCATCTCTACTAAAAATACAAAAATCAGCTGAGCATGGTGGTCAGCACCTGTAATACCACTATTCAGGAGTTTGAGGTGAGAGAATTGATTGAACCCAGGAGGCGGAGGTTGCAGTGAACTGAGATTGCACCTCTGCACTCCAGCCTGGATGACAGAGTGAGACTCCATCCCAAAAGAAAAGATAAAAAACCATTGGACGTAAATGCATGGATTATATCTCTATTATTCATTCTGCTCTATTGTTCTATGTGCCTTTCTTTATCCCAGCGTCATGCTGTTTTGCTTACTACAGCTCTGTAACATATTTTTAGATCAGGTAGTGTGATGCTCCTCTTTTCTCTTTACACCTTGAAGTCTCAAGACACTGGGCGTCACATATAAAAATTATGGAAAAAAGGATCCCAGGACTCCCTGGGCCCAATATTAGATAACAGAGTGTTGGCCATGAACCAACCTCAAAGATTTCCATTGAGTAGAGGACAGACACCCTCATTTCCTCACCTCTGTCCTGTCTCGTGTCCTAGGAAACCCTTCAAATAGTTGGCCTTCACCCACTGAACCCAGCTCCAAAACCGGTGAGTACAGAACCCTCTTATATCTGTTTTTGGAAACCTGGGGAGGTGGAAACCTTGGATTCAGGCGTTGACTCAGCATCTCACAGCTCTGACATTGTGTGCCTGTCTTCCACCATCTGCAAACTCCAGATACTCCAACAGCGAAAGGGATCTGGGCCCAACACAGGGCTCAGTGAAATCTCTTAATCTCTCATTTTATGAAACTGAGACCTCTTACAAGCTAGAAGAATGATTGCCAATCTGACATCCTTCTCAGGAAAAATGCAATGTTTGTTCTCCCTGCATTCCTAACTGGAGAATAAATTCCTGGGGGCTTGAGAGAGGGAAGGGAAAGGAACATCTGATGAGGACGAGGTGTTTTAGAGAAGTTCCACTTGTCAAGGAATGAGCTTCTGTTGGTCATGAAGCAACTGTGGCTGACTCATCAGAGCAAGAGCCTTGCCGTAACAAAGGACAGAGCTCATGCATGCACACTTCGATTCACTGACTCATTCAGCCACGGCCCCATGCTCAGGCTGTGCAGTGTGGAACCTTTTCCTATTGTTGCCATAACAAATTTCCACAAAGTTCGTGGGTGAATACAAAACGGTTTTTTAATTATCTTACAGTGCTATAGCTCAAAGTATGAAGTGCATCTCACTGGGTTAAAATCAAGGTGACAGCAAGGCTGCCTTCCCTCTGAAGTTTCCAGGCAAGAATCTGCTTCTCACTTGTCCCAGCTTCTAAAGGCTCCCATGTTCCTTGGCTCCTGGTCCCCTTCCTCCTTCCTCAAAATCCACAAAGACTGGTCAGATCTCACATGGCCTCAGTCAGACCCTTCTTCCTTACCACACCTCTTTCTCTGAATGCTGCTTACCCTTCTTCCTCATCTTTTGAAAACTTGGGGATTCTATTGGGTTCACCAAGATGAAAATCCATCATAATCTCCCAGAAATCATCCAGGATACCCTGGTTTTAAGTTCAGCTGATTAGCAACCGTAATTCCATCTGCAATCTTCATTCCTCCTTTCCACATAAAATAACATATTCACAAGCTATGGAGGCTAGGACAGGGACATTTTGGGGTGGGACAGCATTCTCCTGCCTTCCACAAACAGTGAACAAGATGCATTTGGCCTCTGCTCTTGAGACACTGATATTGCAGATGGTTAAATGGGAGGGCAGAAAATGAATGCACAAGTGGACCAATAAATGAATGATCCATTGGGAAGCATCTGTGCATGAAATCTATTTGTTTGTTTGTTCGTTTGTTTATTGAGACAGAGTCTCCCTCTGTCTTCCAGGCTACAGTGCAGTGTCACAATCTTGGCTCACTGCAACCTGCGTCTCCTCGATTCAAGTGATTCTCCTGCCTCAGCCTCTCGAGTAGCTGGGATTACAGGCAACTGTCATCATGCCCGGCTAATTCTTTTTGTATTTTTTTGTAGAGAGGATGTTTCCCCATGTTGGCCGAGCTTGTCTGAAACTCCCAACCTCAAGTGAACCAACCGTCTCAGCATCCCAAAGTACTGGGATTACAGACGTGAGCCACTGTGCCCAGCCAGAATTTAAAATCAATAATAGATAATGCTGAGTGTATAATTTTGGGTGACAGAGAAGTTCTCACTAATCAGATATTTGTGACATTAATCAAAAACACGGATTGAACACCTGAAAGATTGGCAGAAGGATTTTCCACACACAGCTGTCAGCTGTGAAGGCACAAAAATTGTGAAAACAATCTGATGTTGAAGGAAGAGGCTCTGCATTCAAATGCTGGGAATGAGATGGGGAGAATGACAAGACGACTGTAGAGAGATGGAGAGCACACTGGGTACACAGGAAACTAAGGAGGAACAAGGAGTGTGTGTTTGATACTCACAGCCATTGGATTCAACTCAGGGTAACCAGGAATCCCTACATGATTAATAGTGACTGACATGAAAATAAGGGAGGCCCAGGTGCGTAACTGGAATCTAGGAGACTGTGCAAAAGGCAATTCCTGCCCCACTGGTGAAATGTGGTGCTGATTTAGACACTAAGTGGATGAAGCAGATGGATATAAGATATATTTGTGAGGTAGAATCATTTGCAGGGAGGGCTTGCAGGGTTTGATTTTCCTTGTTGTTTAATCCTCACTAAATTAATTTCTTTCTGAGATTTATTCCTCCTACAGGTAAATCAATACCTGGCAAAGGAGTGACAGATATATGAGGGGTGGTGGAAATGAAGGGACCTATTATAGCATAATATACAAGTCTGTGAACGGTGGCTCACTCCTGTAACCCAGCACTGCAGGAGGCCAAGGCGGGTGGATTCCATGAAGTCAGGAGTTCGAGACCAGCCTGGCCAACATGGGGAAACCCTATCTCTACTAAAAACACAAAAATTAGCCGAGCATGGTGGTGCATCCCTGTAATCCCAGCTCCTACTCTGGAGGATGAAGCAGGAGAATGACTTCAACCCAGGAGCTGGAGGTTGCAGTGAGTCGAGATCGTATCACTGCATTCCAGCCTGGGGACACAAGGAGACTCTGTCTCAAAAAATTAAAATAAGAAATTCATAAATATAATAAAACACACACGAATGACAAAGGCACCTGAATTCCAATCATCATTTTTCTATTTCTCTCTAATCACTTCTTTGATCCTTTATCTTATCCATTAGGCAATCAGCCTAAAACCTCTTCCCTATTTGGCTTTCTGTGAACATGATATCATATAGAAAATGTGAAAGCCCGCTGAATCCTCCAGCACAGATCCTGGAATAGAGAAAGTGCTCTGTTCATGGCAAAAAAAAACTTGCCCCCTCACCCAAATCCCCCACCTCAGCCCTACTTCCAATCACCTGTGGAGATTCAGATAGACCATGGGGAGGTAAACGCTAATACTCCTTGGAGTGAGTCCAGATCTTGGAATCAGAGATCAGCGCCAGCACTAGCTCCTGCTCCCCTTTCGTACTAATTCACAGGAGGACAGGTGGTATTGAAGCAGTAGATGGTGGAGGGGGCGGTCCTTCCCCCAGCCTCTCGGGTGGAACAGCAGCCTAACATGTGTCTCCTGAGATCACGAAGAGTAGCACGTTTCACACGGGCTTCAACACTATATCCTGGCTGTTTGACATAAGAGAATTCTACTTTGCTATTTTTATCTTGATTTCACTTTTGTTTCCTTTTCTTGGAGAATGGAAGTTGTTTCACTCAAGAATACTGTGGATGTAGAAATCCTAAAGCACATTCGCTGTGTATCAATCCCAGTCCAGTCTTCCCAGAGAAGACTCTAAACACCTCTTGTACTGCACCTGGGCCTATGCCAATTCCTATCACTCACCGTCACTCAAGGGAGACAGAACACACAGAGAATACATTACATAGGCAGGTTCATTACTAACAGATAAGCAGCGAGTGACAAGAGAAGCCTACATTTCAATGTGAGCCAGTCCCTCAAGGCTCAGAAAAGCTGCTCAGGACATATGGAGTCACCCGATTTGCAGTGTAGCTGGGAGAAGCCAGAAAGCAGCCCAGCCTGGGTTTTGTACCCTGGAGCCACAGGAAGCACTCAGCTAAAGCACTGCATGACGTCCTCCTCTAGGAAGAACAGGAAGACAGCCCAGCTGTTCTGGGACATTCCTCCTCATCTCAGGACGTTGCTGTCTTAGTCCATTTTTGTTGCTATAAAGGAACACTTGAGCCTGGGTAACTTCTAAAGAAAAGAGATTTGTTTGCCTCACAGTTCTGCAGGCTGCACTGGAAGCATGGCACCAGCATCTATTTCTTGTGACGGCCTCAGGCTGCTCCCACTCTGGCAGAAGGGAAGGAGGGTCTGTCTGTGCAGACCAGAGAGATCACACGGCAAGAGAGGGAGTAAGGGGGAGGGGGAGCGATGGAGCTTCCAAGCTCTTTTTAACAACCAGCTCTCCAGGAACTAATAGAGGGGGAACTTGCTAACCCCCTCTCCCTGGAACAGCATTGATCTCTTCATGATGGATCCACCTCTATGACCCAAACACCACCCAATAGGCCCAACCTCCCACACTGGGGGTTAGATTTCAATGTGAGGTTTGAAGGGGTCAAACATCTAAACTAAAGTAGTTGTATCCTCAGCATGTTCTATGGTTACTATGAGAGCTATAACTGAGAAAGTGGGAGAAAGCTAGGTTTCCCGCCATCTGGGTGCTTGTCCTAAAGAGGCATTGTATGTGGTTACCTGTCAATCAAGATATGCGAGACAATTCATAAAGAGGAACTGCTATGATTAGCTTCTTATTGGTGTCTCGTCTTCTTCCAGGTAACCCCAGACACCTACACGTTCTGATTGGGACCTCAGTAGTCATCATCCCCTTCGCCATCCTCCTCTTCTTTCTCCTTCATCGCTGGTGCTCCAACAAAAAAAGTAAGTCTCACGAAGCAGAGACCAGAGAGCTCAGGGCCATGTGGGGAAGCAGGATGAGTGCACGCAGGTGTGTGTTCCTCACCGGCAGGATAGTCCCTGGCCCAAAGCAGGAGCCTCAGAAGCAGGACTTTCTAGAGAGAGCACCAGACACCCTGCCCCTACCTTCAGCTCACAGACCATTGCCTGATTCTGAACTGTATCCTCATGTCCCTTGCAGCCACTGACATCCAGGAGAAGGTTCCATGACAGGCAGAAAGTGGGAGACAGAGTCAATGGGATGGGAACTCAGAGCTATTCATGGGATGGGTCCTTGAGCTCAGAGTGAGAGAATGTCTGCGTCTGCTGTTGGCAACTGAGGGACCTCGGGCACCTATGGCCTCCCCCTGCATGTTGCTATCTGCTTATGAAATGAGGACCCACAAGTACCCTCCGAGCTGTTTTGACGACTACTGTCTTCTACAGATGCTGTTGTAATGGATCAAGAGCCTGCAGGGAACAGAACAGTGAACAGAGAGGTAGGTGCTCCTCGGGCCAGCCTCGTGGCTAGTCTTATTCCCAAAGAGTCCTGAAAAATGTGAGCACCCTCCCTCACTCAGCATTTCCCTCTCTCCAGGACTCTGATGAACAAGACCCTCAGGAGGTGACATACGCACAGTTGGATCACTGCGTTTTCACACAAAGAAAAATTACTTGCCCTTCTCAGAGGCCCAAGACACCCCCAACAGATACCATCGTGTACACGGAACTTCCAAATGCTGAGCCCAGATCCAAAGTTTTCTCCCGCCCATGAGCACCACAGTCAGGCCTTGAAGGGGTCTTCTAGGGAGATAACAGCCTTGTCTCAAAACCGGGTTGCCAGCTCCAATGTACCAGCAGCTGGAATCTGAAGACATCACTCTTCATCTTAGGGGATCGCTCTTCCTCACACCACGAATCTGAACATGCCGCTCTCTTGCTTACAAATGTCTAAGTCCCCACTGCCTGCTGCAGAGAAAACACACTCCTTTGCTTAACCCACAATTCTCCATTTCACTTGACCCCTGGCCACCTCTCCAGCCTAACTGGCTTACTTCCTAGTCTACTTGAGGCTGCGATCACACGGAGGAACTCACAATTCCAAACATACAAAAGGCTCCCTCTTAACACGGCACTTACACACGTGCTGTTCCACCTCCCCTCATGCTGTTCCACCTTTCCACAGACTATTTTCCAGCCTTCTCTCGGCAGTGAAACTTATAGTTTTTTGTGATTTCAATGTAGCTGTCTCCTCTTCAAATAAACATGTCTGCCCTCATTGCTTTAGGTAATGTGACACTGTATTCGCTGAAAGAAACTGGTGTTATCTTTACCATGTCCATATAACCCCATCTGTTCTCCACTGGGTTCTCACCCCTGGACTCTGAGCTTCTGGAAGCAGGGTGGAGCCTCATTTGTCTCTGAGACTCCAATTTCCATTCAAAGATGCAGCACACAGGAGGTTCCAAGGATGGTGAATGAGATGAACAAGTGATATTCTTACTCTCTGCAGACCTGGAAAGCTGGCAGAGTCATTCCATGATGAAACATTTGCAGAGTCACAGGTCTTGTTAGTCTCATCTCCACGGGGACACATATCAACACATCATCTTTCATACTATAAATATACAGTCACTCCTCTGTATCTGTGGGGCTTACAGGTGTTTATTGAACCAAGTATAAATCAAAAATATTCAGAGAAAATATCCACAAAGTTTCAAAAAGCAAAGCTATGTTGAATGGACAGAAATGAGGTGGTGTGTAGGTTGTATCAGGAATTATAAGTAATCAAGAGACGATTTAATGTATACAGGAGGATGTGCATGGGTTATACCCAAATGCCATTTCATTTTATGTAAGAGGCTTGAGCATCTGCAGATTTTGGTATCTGAGTGGAGATCCTGAAACCAATCACTCACGAATAGTGAAGGATGACTGTATATGACTTTTATTTCTCAAATTTAAATATAAATCATAAAAAATGTACAATAACTAGATAAAAACTAAGAAGTGTTTTTATAGGTGTGAGAATAAGTGTAGATTTATTTTTTCCTATGTGTAACCCTTTGGTTTAATGTTATTTATTGAGAAGACGTTCTATGCCACCTTAGACCACACGGCAGCCTTTGTCAAGTATAAAGAGACTGTGAGTACAAGGATGTATTTTAGACCCTGTTTCTGCTAAGGGGCTCTCTGTGTCCACACTCTTGAGGACGCTGCACTTTATGTAGCCTTCTAGAACCCTTTAAATTTCGTAGCGAGAGCCCTCTATTTTGTTATTATAGGCTATATGCTTTTTTTTTCTTGAGGTGGAGTCTTGCTCTGTCGCCCAGGCTGGACTGCAGTGGCACAATCTCAGCTCACTGCAACCTCCGTCTCCCAGGTTCAAGCGATTCTCGTGCCTCAGCCTCTTGAGTAGCTGGCATTACAGGTGCCTGCCACCAGGCACGGCTAATTCTTGAATTTTTAGCAGAGACACGGTTTCACTATGTTGGCCAGGCTGCTCTCAAACTCTTCATCTCAGTCGATCCGCCCACCTCGGCTTCCCAACGTGCTGGGGGAAACTTGATTTTCTATAACATTATGTTACTGGATATTTCTGTAAAGTTTAAAATGAGGGAGGGAGAGAGACAGAGAGAGAGCAAACTCCAGAGTTGGGACTCTGGAATCTTGGGTCATGAGACAAATTTTAGATAAAACTACAAAAATCCAGAATTTACATGTTGTGCTTTTTGCTGATAAAGTACAATTCTAAGAAAGTAAATAATTGCATAATCCTTCCCTGGGGACTTAAATCACTTTAACTGGTTCTGCTGTAATACTAGAAATACAAGCATGAAAAATTCTAATGGTTTATTAGTCACAACGACTCTGAAAACCTTAATAATACCTATTAGATATTTTGCATATTACACAGGAAGAAGAGTTTGAATCTCAGATAAAAACAGTAAAAATACATGAAAAGTCTTTCACGTTAGCACAGATTTTAGGCATCTCGTGTTCGGGAGGTTGGATCTGAGACGTGTTTTGAGTTGGTCATAGTGAAGGACGCGAGGTGTCAATTCTAGTGAGAACAATTTCCAGGAAGCCATGTTTCGCTCTTGAGCGAGCACCCACTGGGCCTCGTGCAAGGTAGAAAGAGCCTGTGTACGTCACCCTCCCATGATGTGGTCAGCATGTACACTGCATGGGCAGGGCGCCAAATAACATCCTGTGCGCTGCTGAGCTGAGCTGGGGCGCGGCCGCCTGTCTGCACCGGCAGCACCATGTCGCTCATGGTCATCAGCATGGCGTATGTTGGTGAGTCCTGGAAAGGAATCAAGGGAGGGAGTGCGGGGATCAAGGTCTGGGCCCAGAGGTGGAGATATAGGCCTGGAGGTGGACTGATGGGCCTGGAGTGGAGATCTGGGCCTGGAGTGGTGTTACCGGCCTGCAGTAGAGATATGGGCCTGGAGTGCAGATATGGGCCAGGAGTGGAGATGTGGGTCTAGAGGTGGATATCTGGGCCTGGTGTGGAGATATGGACCTAGGATGGAGATATGGCTCTGGCTGGGGAGATATGGGACTGGAGTAGAGATATGGGCCTGAAGTGGAGATATGGGCTTGGGGTGGAGATCTGGGCCTGGGGTGGAGATATGGGCCTGGATTGGAGATATGAGCCTAAGGTGGAGATCTGTGCCTGGATTGGAGATCCGGGCCTGGATTGGCAATATGGGCCTAGGGTGGAAATATCGGCCTGGAGTGGAGATATGGGCCTGGAGTGGAGATATGGGCTTAGGGTGGGGATATGGACCTGGAGGCTGGGTCTCTGCACAGCCAACAGCCGTGTTCTTCGGTGCAGGTAGGCAGTGAGGGTGAGTTTACCTTCAGCCCAGCAAGGGCCTAGCTGCCAAGACTCACAGCCCAGTGTGGGCAGCAAGGGAGGCCTGATTTGCCTGCAGATGGATCATCCATCATGATTTTTCTTTCCAGGGTTCTTCTTGCTGCAGGGGGCCTGGCCACATGAGGGTGAGTCCTCCAAACCTTAGGGTGTCATCTCCCCACGTAAGAGGATTTCCCCAAAACGGGAGGGAGGTCCTGTCGGGGTTTCTCTCATAAACTAGGAAGAGGGGACACTGGGCTGCTCGGCCCACAGTTCTGACCTCGCCTCCCTGACCTTTCATTCCCTTGGCAGAGCCAAGTTCTGTGGGGACCAGGGTTAGACTGGGGTGCTCAAAGCTGGGGTGTGTGGTGGGGAAGTGGTAGGAACAGCAGATCCTCTGAGGACAAAGGTGTTACTCACACACTTCAGCATTTCCATGACGGTAGGGGCTGCAGTGTGGCTGCTGTCATTCTACCAGAAGAGGTGGGAAACCACAGCCATGGCCGTGACATTCCAAATCCTCTGATGGGGGCTCAGTTGTTTATTTTCGTTCAGGCATCCGCTGATATCCATTCACAAAGGACATGCCCTCCACCCCATGTCTACCTTGTGTTGTTGTATGTGACTAATCTTACAGTGTTAAAATCTAGTAGGAGTCTCTTACTCAGCACCTGCTCAAAGTCCTCAGCTGACACTTTTGTTGTAGGGAGACAGCATGTCTTTGTGGGATGGGTCCTTCCTTCAGCCCTGGGCACCAAGGTGTGATAACAGCCATAGAAACGTGGAAAGTGAGGAGAATCTTCTGAGCACAGGGAGGGAGGGGCGGCTCCACATCCTCCTCTCTAAGGCGGCACCTCCTTCTCCCCAAGGTGGTCAGGACAAGCCCTTGCTGTCTGCCTGGCCCAGCCTTCTGGTGCCTCCAGGACATGTGATTCTTCTGTGTCACTCTTATCTTGGGTTTAACAACTTCAGTCTATACAAGGAAGATGGGGTGCCTGTCCCTGAGCTCTACAACAGAATATTCTGGAAGAGCCTTTTCATGGGCCCTGTGACCCCAGCACTCGCAGGGACCTATAGATGTCGGTGTTTACACCCACACTCCCCCAGTGGGTGGTCGGCACCCAGCAACCCCCTGCTGATCATGGTCACAGGTCAGAGGGCTCCTGTCTGGCATTCTCTTTGTCCCACTTCCTGAATCCCAGAGCTTCTGGTGGGGTGTCCACCAGCGTCCCATCATCCAGACCCTAACTGTATTTGGGGTAAAGGGGATTGAATACAGGGAAATGGGTGCTGTGGTGGGAAGAATAATTGTCCCCAATGATGACTACATTCTAATTCCTGGAGTCTGTGACTATTTATGTTATAGGGGAAGGGACTGAAGGGGAAGATGGAGCTCAGGTTGTTGATGAGTTGACCTTGAGATGGGGAGACAGCCTGGACTGTTCCACTGGGCTCAGTGTAATCACAAGAGTCCACATGAAAGAAGGAGGAAGAGGAGAGTGGGGATTAGAGCAGCATAATGGGAGTCTCCCTCAGCTTTGAAGGTGGAGGAAGGCTGTGAGCCATGAATGCAGGTGGCCTATAGAGGCTGGAAAAGTCAAGGAACTGATTCTCCTGAGTCTCCAGAGGGAACAAAGCCCTGCAGGTGCCTTGATTTTACCCCAGGAAAAACAGGGTCTGATTTCTGTCTCTAGAATTGGAAGGGGTCAGTGTGCTCTCTCCTGCTGCCATTCTTCTGATAATTTTCTAGAGCAGCAAAAGGAAACCAACACTGGAACCCAGGTCAAGGACAAGTTAAGAAAGGACACAAGGATAGCTGGGCATGGTGGCAGGTCCATGTAATCCTAGTGACTCCGGAGGCTGAGGGCAGGAGAATTGCTTGAACCCAGGAGACAGAGGTTGCAGTGAGCCGACACCACACCACTTCACTCCAGCCTGGGCAAAGGAGTGAGACTCTGTCTCCAAAATTAATTAATTAATTAAAGAAACCAAACAAAGAGAAGGTTGGCTACACCAAGATCAGCAAGGGTGGGATAATGATGCCACCACCAGGCTCCATCCACATAGGGAAGGGCTGATACTCCTCCAACCAGCACCAGGAGCCAGCCTATGGAAGCTGGCACCATGGAGAAGGCACAGGCATGGCAAGAGTGGCTCCGGGTCCCCACCAGCAACAGGCTGTGTGGACACTGCTGCATGCCTAACAGATCAGTTCATACCTCCTGCCAAGGATTCCAATTCGTCCAAAAGAGATTGAACCAGGCTGCGAAGAGCCTGGACATGCAGCCTATCCTGGTCCCTCTTCCAACCCCACATAGACAGCAGGAAAGATATTAGTGCGAAATAGATACAACCGCCCAAGAGATGAGGCTGAGCCCAATGGGAAGGGAATCAGAGGCTACTAGAGACAGGACAGAGAAGACGGAGGGAGACAGATGGAAGGACCTGCACCAGGAGTAATGGGCACAGAAACAAACATGAAGACACAGAGAGGAAGGAGAGAGACAGACACCAGCGAGAGGAAGCCTCACATTCTAGTTGCCATGGATGGGATGATAAAGAGAGATGCCTTCTAAACTCACAACCTCTCTTCCTAGGAGTCCACAGAAAACCTTCCCTCCTGGCCCACCCAGGTCCCCTGGTGAAATCAGAAGAGACAGTCATCCTGCAATGTTGGTCAGATGACATGTTTGAGAACTTCCTTTTGCACAGAGAGGGGAAGTTTAACGACACTTTGCACCTCATTGGAGAGATCCATGATGGGGTCTCCAAGGCCAACTTCTCCATCGGTCCCATGATGCCTACCCTTGCAGGGACCTACAGATGCTACGGTTCTGTTCTTCACTCCCCCTATCAGTTGTCAGCTCCCAGTGACCCTCTGGACATTGTGATCACAGGTGAGAGTGTCCGGACATTCTTCTCATTGTCATTGGGATGCAGAGTGACTGATCCAGGACTTGGAGGCCCAGGTTGTTGTAAGGAAGATGAGCTTGGTATTCTTATGGAGAGAGACTGACTTGGTGAGGTCTGTACCAACAGAGACAGAGAAACAGGAGACACAAGTACAGACCAGGTGTCATAACAGAGGACAGACACAGGGGCCATACCGGGAGTTAGAAAAGACAGAAAGAGTTAAAGGAGACAGACAGACAGGCATGTCCCAGAGAGAGGTGAACTTCCATGCTGACTTTGCTCAGAGACCTGGCACAGATTAAAAATTTCATTTCTGTTTTACCTCCACAAAGTGTTCTCTACCAGGAGAACCCAAGGACACCCATATTTCTGACCTGAGTTGGGCCCTGTGGCCTCAGGCCTTGTGGCACCTACAGATGCCAAGTTTATTCTGACACCTCTGCCTTCCATGCAATGGAGAGTAATCGTCCCAGGATATCATGGCCCCAGAACACCAACCCCTGTATGCTGTGTGAACTTGGGGTCCCCACACTAGATTCTGAGGCTCACATTCCAAATAACCCCACATATGAGAGGATCACTGAGAGACACAGAGAGAAATCAGGGACACCAAAAAGCAAAGACATAAACACACAGAGAATGAGCCAGAGGAAGGAGATTGAGAAACTCACAGACACATAAAGAGAGAGAAAAGAGGGCAGAGAAGTGGAGAGAATGATGGAAGGGAGCAGAGAAAAGCACGAAAATTAGAGTCCTGAGGGAGAGGCACAAGGACATAGAAAGATGGAGATGTGGGGATGAATTGCAGAGATTCCAAAGAGAACTAGAGAGACCGAGAGGCAGAGCAAGACAGATGATAGATGGATAGATACAGATAGATGATAAATAGGTAGATGATAGATAATAGGTTATAGATACATAGAAGATGATTGATTGATTCATTGATTAATAGATGATACATAGAGATGATGATGATGAAGGTAGATAGATAATACATAGAGATAGAGAGGCAGACAAAGAGAGAAATCATAGAAAGAGAGAGATGATACATAGATATAGATAATAGATGATTGATGGCTAGATAGACAATTGATAGATAAATAGATGATATATAGATATAGATGACAGGTAGAGAATTTGTAGATAGGCACCGAATAGATAAATAGATAGATCGATAGAGAATAGATAGAAATATGCAGAAAGTTATGAACAGGACACAAAGTGAGAAACTCAGAATTTAAAAAAGTAACATTAAGTCAACCAACCCAAGGAGGGTCAGAGAGAATAAAACAATCCAAAAAGGGAAAACATATCTATCTAGAGGTGGGGAAGTGAGGTCAGAGACCTAGAGAGACAGAGAAGGTGGAAGGAGGAAGTAGACATGAAGAGAGATGGGGTGGAGGGTGAGAGATAGAGAGAGAGCATTAGGTCATAGAGCAGGGGAGTGAGTTCTCAGCTCAAGTGAAGGGAGCTGTGACAAGGAAGAACCTCCCTGAGGAAACTGCCACTTCTCCTTCCAGGTCTATATGAGAAACCTTCTCTCTCAGCCCAGCCGGGCCCCACGGTTCAGGCAGGAGAGAATGTGACCTTGTCCTGCAGCTCCCAGAGGTCCTATGACATCTACCATTTATCCAGGGAGCAGGGGGGCCGTGAATGTAGGCTCCCTGCAGTGTCCAAGGTGAACAGAACATTCCAGGCAGACTTTCCTCTGGGCCCTGTCACCCACGGAGGGACCTACAGATGCTTCGGCTCTTTCCGTGACTCTCCCTACGAGTGGTCAAACTCGAGTGACCCACTGCTTGTTTCTGTCACAGGTGAGAAAACCCCATATCTGTCTCACGTCCTATGATCCTAAAGCCTTAGCTGAGGAGCTTCCTGCTGATGATGGAGAGGAGCATGGACAGATGCAGAGAGAACACGCAGCTTGGGTGTGAGGGCGGGGTTAGGGTGCAGGATGGCAGACACGGCACCTCCAAACCCTCCTGCATGGCCTGCATGGAGGCCTCTGATCAGGGCTCCAGGCACCCAGGCAGATGAAGAAAGCAGTCAGGAGATACCCAGAGATGGGGAGACTGGGCTCAGTTTGGGAGGATCAGAGGTTCCCTCAGCCCCTCAACCTTACCCATTTCCCAGAAGCCCATCCTGGCCTCTCACCCACACAGAGATGTCATCACCAGCAACCCCTACACCCTTTTCTTTTTCTTTGAAAAAATGTTTATTAAGGTGAAATATACCTATATACCTTACCAACTTTAACATTTTTTTTTTTTTTTTGGTGGAGTCTAGCTCTGTCCCCTATGCTGGAGTGCAGTGGCACAATCTCAGCTCACTGCAACATCCGCCTCCTGGGTTCAAACGATTCTCCTACCTCAGCCACCTGAGTAGCTGGTACTACAGGCACGCACCACCACGCCAGGCTACTTTTTGTATTTTGAGTAGAGAGGGGGTTTCACCATGTTGGTCGAGCTGGTCTCGAACTCCTGACCACGTGATCCACCCGCCTCAGCCTCCCAAAGTGCTGGGATTACAGGCATGAGCCACCGCGCCCGGCCACTTTTACCATTTTTAAGTGTAAATTCTAGTGGTCATAAATACATTTATATATATATATATATTTTTTTTTTTACCCTCCACCCTTTTCTTCCTGGCCTCTGGTAGCCACCATTCTACTCTCTACCTTCATGAGATCCACCTTTTAGCTCCTGTATATGGGGGAGAAATAGGAATCTTTGTAATGACTTCGAGTTCCATCCATGTGGCTGCGAATGACAGGATGTTATTCTTTCTATGGATGAGTAGTCTCCACTGTGCGTATGTACTACAGTTCTCTATTCGTTCATCCACTGATGGGCAGGTAGGTTGACTCCACATCTCGGCTACTGTGAACAGTGCTGCACCAATCATACGAGTGCAGATATCACTTCGATATATTGATTTCCTTTCCTTTGGATATAAACCCAGTAGTGAAATTGCTGGATACTATGAAAGTTTTTCGTTTGTTGTTTTTGTTTTTGTTTTTGAGACACTTTCTCTCTGTGCCCAGGCTGGAGTACAAGTGATGTGATCTTGGCTCATTGCAACCTCCGCCTCCTGGGTTCAAACGATTTTCCTGCCTCAGCCTCCCTAGTAGCAGGGATTACAGTTGCACGCCCCCATGCCTGGCTACTTTTTCTTTTTTTTAGTATAGATGGGGTTTCCCCATGTTGGCTGAGCTGCTCTCAAACTCATGACCTCAACTGAGGTGCCCGCCTCGGTGTCACAAAGTGCTGGGATTACAGGCATGATCCACCGCACCCAACCTCTTTTTAGTTATTTAAAGGACTTCCATACTTTTCTCTGTAATGGCTGTACTAATTTACACTCCTACCAACAGGGTACCAGGGTTCTCCTTTCTCTACCCCCTTGCCAGCATTCCTTTTGCCTGTCTTGCAGCTAAAAGCCATTTTATTTTATTTTATTTTATTTTATTTTATTTTATTTTGAGATGGAGTTTGGCTCTTGTCACCCAGGCTGGAGTGCAGTGGCACGATCTCAGCTCACCGCAACCTCCACCTCCCAGGTTCCAGTGATTCTCCTGCCTCAGCCTCCCGAGTAGCTGGGATTACAGGCACATGCAACCACGCCCGGCTAATTTTTCTATTTTTGGTAGAGACAGTGTTTCTCCATGTGGGTCAGGCTGGTCTCAAACTCCCGACCTCAGGAGATTCGCCCACCTCAGGCTCTCAAAGTTCTAGGATGATAGAGGTGAGCCACCACGCTCGGCCTAAAAGCCATTTTAATGGGGTGAGATGAAAACTCACTTCGATTTTCATTTGCATTTCTCTGATGATGAGTGATACTGAGGACTTCTTCATATGCGGGGAAATTTCATGTCTTTTGCTCCTTTTTCAATTAAATCATTTGTTTTATTGAGTTGTTTGAGCTTCTTATATTTCTAGTTATTAATCCCGTCTCAGATGCATAGTTTGCACATATTTACTCCCAATGTGTGCGTTGTCTCTTCACGTTGTTGGTTTATCTTTAGTGGTGCAGAAGTTGCTTAGTTTGATGTAATCCCAATGGTCTATTTTTTGCTTTGATTACTTGTGTTTTGAAGAGTTTAAAACAAAGTGTCTTTCTTCAGACAAACGCCCTGGAGCATTTCCCCAATATTTTCTTCTACGTATTTCATAGGTTCAGCCCTTAGACTCACATCTTTAATCCATTTTCATTTGATTTTTGTGTATGGTGACAGGTAGAGGTGCAGTTTCATTCTTCTGCATGTAGATGTGCAGGTTTCCCTGCACTGTTGATTGAAAAGACTGTCCTTTCCTGATTGTAAGTTCTTGGCACCTTTGTCAAAGTCCAGTGGATGGGCTGGGCATGGTGGCTAACACCTGCAATTGCAGCACTTTGGGAGACCGAGGCAGGTGGATCACCTGAGGCCAGGAGTTCAAGATCAGCCTGGCCAACATGGTGAAACATCGTCTCTACTAAAAATACAAAAATTAGCTGAGCATGGTGGTCAGCCCCTGTAATACCACTACTCAAGTGTTTGAGGTGAGAAAATTGATTGAACCCAGGAGGCTGAGGTTGCAGTGAACCGAGATTGCACCTCTGCACTCCAGCCTGGGTGACAGAGTGAGACTCCATCTCAAAAGAAAAAATAAAAAACCATTGGATGTTAATGCATGGATTATATCTGTGTTCTTCATTCTGCTCCATTGTTCTATGTGCCTTTCTTTATGCCAACGTCGTGCTGTTTTGCTTACTACAGCTCTGGAATGTATTTTTAGATCAGGTAGTGTGATGCTCCTCTTTTCTCTTTCTACCTTGAAGTCTCAAGACAGTGGGTGTCACATATAAAAATTATGGGAAAAAGGAACCCAGGACTCCCAGAGCCCAATATCAGATAACAGAGTGTTGGCCATGAACCTACCTCAAAGATTTCCATTGAGTAGAGGACAGACACCCTCATTTCCTCACCTCTGTCCTGTCTCGTGTTCTAGGAAACCCTTCAAATAGTTGGCCTTCACCCACGAAACCAAGCTCCAAAATCGGTGAGTACAGAACCCTCTTATATCTGCCTTTGGAAACCTGGGGAGGTGGAAACCTTGGATTCAGGCATTGATTCAGCATCTCACAGCTCTGACATTGTGCACCTGTCTTCCACCATCTCCGAACTCCAGATACTCCAACAGCGCAAGGGATCTGGGCCCAACACAGGGCTCAGTGAAATCTCTTAATCTCTAATTTGATGGAGCTGAGACCTCCTACAAGCTAGAAGAATGATTGCCAATCTGACATCCTTCTCAGAAAAAAATGCAATATTTGTTCTGCCTGCATTCCTAACTGGAGGATAAATTCCTGGGGGCTTGAGAGCGGGAAGGGAAGGGAACATCTCATGAGGGTGAGGTGTTTTAGAGAAGTGCCACTTGCCAAGGAATGAGCTCCTGTTGGTCATGAAGCAACCCTGGCTGACTCCGCAGAGCAAGAGCCTTGCCATAACAGAGAACAGAGCTCATGCACGCACACTTCGACTCACTGACTCATTCAGCCACGGCCCCATGCTCAGGCTGTGCAGTGTGGAACCTTTTCCTATTGTTGCCATAACAAATTTCCACAAGATTCGTGGGTGAAAACAAAATGGTTTTTTAATTATCTTAAAGTGCTGTAGCTCAAAGTATGAAGTGCATCTCACTGGGCTAAAATCAAGGTGACAGCAAGGCGGCCTTCCCTCTGAAGGTTCCAGGCAAGAATCTGCATATCACTTGTCCCAGCTTCTAAAGGCTCCCATGTTCCCTGGCTCCCGGTCCCCTTCCTCCTTCCTCAAAACCCACAAAGGCTGGTCACATCTCACATGGCATCACTCAGACCCTTCTTCCTTACCACACCTCTTTCTCTGAATGCTGCTTACCCTTCTTCCTCATCTTTTGAAAACTTGGGGATTCTATCGGGTTCACCAAGATGAAAATCCACCATAATCTCCCAGAAATCATCCAGGATACCCTGGTTTTAACTTCAGCTGATTAGCAACCATAATTCCATCTGCAATCTTCATTCCTCCTTTCCATGTAAAATAACATATTCACAAGCTATGGAGGCTAGGACAGGAACATTTTGGAGTGGGACAGCATTCTCCTGCCTTCCACAAACAGTGAACAAGATGCATTTGGCCTCTGCTCTTGGGACACTGATATTGCAGATGGTTAAATGGGAGGGCAGAAAATGAATGCACAAGTGGACCAATAAATGAATGAACCATTTGGAAGCATCTGTGCATGAAATCTATTTGTTTTTTTCTTTGTTTATTGAGACAGAGTCTCCCTCTGTCTTCCAGGCTACAGTGCAGTGTCACGATCTGGGCTCACTGCAACCTGCACCTCCTGGATTCAAGTGATTCTCCTGCCTCAGCCTCTCGAGTAGCTGGGATTACAGGCAACTGCCACCACATCCGGCTAATTCTTATTGTATATTTTTTGTAGAGAGGATGTTTCACCATGTTGCCCAAGCTTGTCTGAAACTCCCAACCTCAAGTTATCCAACCGTCTCAGCAACCCAAAGTACTGGGATTACAGGCGTGAGCCACTGTGCCCAGCCAGAATTCAAAATCAATAATAGATAATGCTGAGTGTATAATTTTGGGTGACAGAGAAGTTCTCACTAATCAGATATTTGTGACATTAATGAAAAAGACGAATTGAACCCCTGAAAGATTGGCGGAAGGATTTTCCACACACAGCTGTCAGCCGTGACGGCACAAAGGTGAAAACAATCTGATGTTGAAGGAAGAGGTTCTGCATTCGAATGCTGGGAATGAGTTGGGGAGAATGATGAGACGACTGTAGAGAGATGGAGAGCACACTGGGTACACAGGAAACTAAGGAGGAACAAGGAGTGTGTGTTTGATACTCACAGCCATTGGATTCAACTCAGGGTAACTAGGAATCCCTACATGATTAATAGTGACTGACATGAAAATAAGGGAGGCCGAGGTGCGTAACTGGAATCTAGGAGACTATGGAAAAGGCAATTCCCGCCCCACTGGTGAAATGTAGTGCTGATTTAGACACTAAGTGGATGAAGCAGATGTATATAAGATATGTTTGTGAGGTAGAATCATTGGCTGGAAAGGCTTGCTGGGTTTGATTTTCCTAGTTGTTTAATCCTGGCTTAATTAATTTCTTTCTGAGATTTATTCCTCCTACGCATAAATCAATACCTGGCAAAGGAGTGACAGATATATGAGGGGTGGTGGAAATGAAGGGACCTATTATAGCATAATATACAAGTCTGTGAACGGTGGCTCACTCCTGTAACCCAGCACTGCAGGAGGCCAAGGCGGGTGGATTCCATGAAGTCAGGAGTTCGAGACCAGCCTGGCCAACATGGGGAAACCCTATCTCTACTAAAAACACAAAAATTAGCCGAGCATGGTGGTGCATCCCTGTAATCCCAGCTCCTACTCTGGAGGATGAAGCAGGAGAATGACTTCAACCCAGGAGCTGGAGGTTGCAGTGAGTCGAGATCGTATCACTGCATTCCAGCCTGGGGACACAAGGAGACTCTGTCTCAAAAAATAAAAATAAGAAATTCATAAATATAATAAAACACACACGAATGACAAAGGCACCTGAATTCCAATCATCATTTTTCTATTTCTCTCTAATCACTTCTTTGATCCTTTATCTTATCCATTAGGCAATCAGCCTAAAACCTCTTCCCTATTTGGCTTTCTGTGAGCATGAGATCATATAGAAAATGTGAAAGCCCGCTGAATCCTCCAGCACAGATCCTGGAATAGAGAAAGTGCTCTGTTCATGGCAAAAAAAACTTGCCCCCTCACCCAAATCCCCCACCTCAGCCCTACTTCCAATCACCTGTGGAGATTCAGATAGACCATGGGGAGGTAAACGCTAATACTCCTTGGAGTGAGTCCAGATCTTGGAATCAGAGATCAGCGCCAGCACTAGCTCCTGCTCCCCTTTCGTACTAATTCACAGGAGGACAGGTGGTATTGAAGCAGTAGATGGTGGAGGGGGCGGTCCTTCCCCCAGCCTCTCGGGTGGAACAGCAGCCTAACATGTGTCTCCTGAGATCACGAAGAGTAGCACGTTTCACACGGGCTTCAACACTATATCCTGGCTGTTTGACATAAGAGAATTCTACTTTGCTATTTTTATCTTGATTTCACTTTTGTTTCCTTTTCTTGGAGAATGCAAGTTGTTTGACTCAAGAATGCTGTGGATGTAGAAATCCTAAAGCACATTCGCTGTGTATCAATCCCAGTCCAGTCTTCCCAGAGAAGACTCTAAACACCTCCTGTACTGCGCCTGGGCCTATGCCAATTCCTATCACTCACCGTCACTCAAGGGAGACAGAACACACAGAGAATACATTACATAGGCAGGTTCATTACTAACACATAAGCAGTGAGTGACAAGAGAAGCCTACATTTCAATGTGAGCCAGTCCCTCAAGGCTCAGAAAAGCTGCTCGGGACATATGGAGTCACCCGATTTGCAGTGTAGCTGGGAGAAGCCAGAAAGCAGCCCAGCCTGGGTTTTGCACCCTGGAGCCACAGGAAGCACTCAGCTAAAGCACTGCATGACGTCCTCCTCTAGGAAGAACAGGAAGACAGCCCAGCTGTTCTGGGACATTCCTCCTGATCTCAGGACATTGCTGTCTTAGTCCACTTTTGTTGCTATAAAGGAACACTTGAGCCTGGGTAACTTCTAAAGAAAAGAGATTTGTTTCCCTCACAGTTCTGCAGGCTGCACTGGAAGCATGGCACCAGCATCTATTTCTTGTGACGGCCTCAGGCTGCTCCCACTCTGGCAGAAGGGAAGGAGGGTCTGTCTGTGCAGACCAGAGAGATCAACGGCAAGAGAGGGAGTAAGTGGGAGGGGGAGCGATGGAGCTTCCAAGCTCTTTTTAACAACCAGCTCTCCAGGAACTAATAGAGGGGGAACTTGCTAACCCCCTCTCCCTGGAACAGCATTGATCTCTTCATGATGGATCCACCTCTATGACCCAAACACCACCCAATAGGCCCAACCTCCCACACTGGGGGTTAGATTTCAATGTGAGGTTTGAAGGGGTCAAACATCTAAACTAAAGTAGTTGTATCCTCAGCACGTTCTATGGTTACTATGAGAGCTATAACTGAGAAAGTGGGAGAAAGCTAGGTTTCCCGCCATCTGGGTGCTTGTCCTAAAGAGGCATTGTATGTGGTTACCTGTCAATCAAGATATGCGAGACAATTCATAAAGAGGAACTGCTATGATTAGCTTCTTATTGGTGTCTCGTCTTCTTCCAGGTAACCCCAGACACCTACACGTTCTGATTGGGACCTCAGTAGTCATCATCCCCTTCGCCATCCTCCTCTTCTTTCTCCTTCATCGCTGGTGCTCCAACAAAAAAAGTAAGTCTCACGAAGCAGAGACCAGAGAGCTCAGGGCCATGTGGGGAAGCAGGATGAGTGCACGCAGGTGTGTGTTCCTCACCGGCAGGATAGTCCCTGGCCCAAAGCAGGAGCCTCAGAAGCAGGACTTTCTAGAGAGAGCACCAGACACCCTGCCCCTACCTTCAGCTCACAGACCATTGCCTGATTCTGAACTGTATCCTCATGTCCCTTGCAGCCACTGACATCCAGGAGAAGGTTCCATGACAGGCAGAAAGTGGGAGACAGAGTCAATGGGATGGGAACTCAGAGCTATTCATGGGATGGGTCCTTGAGCTCAGAGTGAGAGAATGTCTGCGTCTGCTGTTGGCAACTGAGGGACCTCGGGCACCTATGGCCTCCCCCTGCATGTTGCTATCTGCTTATGAAATGAGGACCCACAAGTACCCTCCGAGCTGTTTTGACGACTACTGTCTTCTACAGATGCTGTTGTAATGGATCAAGAGCCTGCAGGGAACAGAACAGTGAACAGAGAGGTAGGTGCTCCTCGGGCCAGCCTCGTGGCTAGTCTTATTCCCAAAGAGTCCTGAAAAATGTGAGCACCCTCCCTCACTCAGCATTTCCCTCTCTCCAGGACTCTGATGAACAAGACCCTCAGGAGGTGACATACGCACAGTTGGATCACTGCGTTTTCACACAGAGAAAAATCACTTGCCCTTCTCAGAGGCCCAAGACACCCCCAACAGATACCATCGTGTACACGGAACTTCCAAATGCTGAGCCCAGATCCAAAGTTTTCTCCCGCCCATGAGCACCACAGTCAGGCCTTGAAGGGGTCTTCTAGGGAGATAACAGCCTTGTCTCAAAACCGGTTTGCCAGCTCCAATGTACCAGCAGCTGGAATCTGAAGGCGTCAGTCTGCATCTTAGGGCATCGCTCTTCCTCACCCCTGGCCACCTCTCCAGCCTAACTGGCTTACTTCCTAGTCTACCTGAGGCTGCGATCACACTGAGGAACTCACAATTCCAAACATACAAGAGGCTCCCTCTTAACACGGCACTTACACACGTGCTGTTCCACCTTCCCTCATGCTGTTCCACCTTTCCTCAGACTATCTTTCAGCCTTCTGTCGGCAGTAAAACTTATAAATTTTTTTTAATAGTTTCAATGTAGTTTTCCCTCCTTCAAATAAACATGGCTGCCCTCATGGTTTCGGTAATGGGAATCTTTTCTTGCCTAAGGCTTCCGGTGTTATCAGTACCATGTCCATATTACCCCATCTGTTCTCCATTGGGTTCTCACCCCTGGACTCTGAGCTTCTGGAAGCAGGGTGGAGCCTGATTTTCTTCTGGGACTCCAATTTCCATCCAAAGATGCAGCACATAGGAGGTTCCAAGGATCATGAATCCCACGAACAAGTGATATTCTTACTCTCTGCAGACCTGGAAAGCTGGCAGAGTCATTCCACGATGAAACATTTGCAGAGTCACAGGCCTTGTTAGTCTCATCTCCACGGGGACACATATCAACACATCATCTTTCATACTATAAATATACAGTCGCTCCTCCATATCTGTGGGGTTTACAGGTGTTTATTGAACCAACAATAAATCAAAAATGTTTTGAGAAAAAAATCCCCGAAGTTTCAAAAGCAAAAAACTGTGTTGAATCGATACAAATCAAGTAGAGTGTAGGCTGCGTCAGGAATTATAAGTAATCAAGAGATGATTTCATGTATACAGGAGGATGTGCATGGGTTATATGCAATTGCTAGGCTTTTTTTTGTTGTTGTTGTTTTGAGACAGTCTCAGTCTCTCACCCAGACTGGAGTGCAGTGGCGCGATCTCAGCTTACTGCAACCTCCCCCTCCCAGGTTCAAGTGATTCTCTTGCCTCAGCCTCCCCAGTAGCCTCCCCTAGGATTACAGGCATGTGCCACCATGCACAGATAAATTTTTTTTTGTATTTTTAATAGAGATGGGCTTTCAGAATATTGGACCGGCTGGTCTTGAACTCCTGACCTTGTGATCTACCCAACTCAGCCTCCCAAAGTGCTGGGATTCCAGGCGTGAGCCAGGGCGCCCAGCTTCACTATGCCATTTCATGCAAGAGGCTTGAGCATCTGCAGATTTTGATATCTGAATGGGGATCCTGGAACCAATCACCCAGGAATAGTGAAGGACCACTGTATATAATTTTTTTTGTAATCTTAAAAATAAAGCATAAAAAAAGTACAACAAGAAGATAAAAATAAGGAGTGTTTTTATAGTGTGAGGATAAGTTTAGATTTATTTTTTCCTATGTGTAACCCTATGGTCCTGTGTTATTTTATGAGAAAATATTCTATTCCACCTTCAACTACATGGCAGCCTTTGTCAACTATAAAGGGACTGTGTATCCACAGATGTATTTTAGACACAGTTTTCTGTCCATTGGTTCTCTGTAGCCCCTCTCATGAGGATGCTGCACTTTATGTAACCTTATAGAACCCCTTAAAATTTGGTAACCTGAGTCCTCTGATTTGTTATTATAGGTTATTTAGTTTGCTTTTTTTTTTTTTTTTCTTGAAACAGACTCTTCCTCTGTCACCCAAGCTGGAGTTCAGTTGCTCGAGCTCAGCTCACTGCAACCTCCGCCTCCCAGGTTCAAGCCATTCTCGTGCCTCTGGTTTAGTACTAGAAACTCAAACAGGAAAATTAGAATGGCTTTTTGTCACAATTACTCTGATAATGTTAATAATACCTGTTAGATATTTTGCACATTACACATGAAGAAGAGTTTGAATCTCCGATAAAAACACAAATACATCAAAAGTCTTTAATGTAAGCACAGAATTCAATCATCTGGTGTGTGGGAGGTTGGATCTGAGACGTCTTTTGAGTCTGATCATAGTGAACGATGCAAGGTGGCAGTGAACGATGCAAGATGGCAATTGTAGTCACAACAATTTCCAGGAAGCCATGTTCCGCTCTTGAGCGAGCACCCACTGGGCCTCATGCAAGGTAGAAAGAGCCTGCGTATGTCAGCCTCCCATGATGTGGTCAGCATGTAAACTGCATGGGCAGGGCGCCAAATAACATCCTGTGCACTGCTGAGCTCAGCTGGGGCGCGGCCGCCTGTCTGCACAGACAGCACCATGTCGCTCATGGTCCTCAGCATAGCGTGTGTTGGTGAGTCCTGGAAGGGAATCGAGAGAGGGAGTGAGGGGATGGAGATCTCAGCCTAGAGGTAAAGATATGGGCCTGGAGTGCAGATATGGGTCTGATGTGGAGAAATGGGCCTGGAGTGGAGATATGGGCCTGGAGAGGAGATACAGGCCTGGAGCGGAGATACAGGCCTGGAGTGGAGATATGGGCTTGGGGTGGGGATATGGGCCTGGAGCCTGGGTCTCTGCACAGCCCACAGCCTGTTCTTGGGTGCAGGAAGGCACTGTGGGTGAGTTTACCTTCAGCCCAGGAAGGGCCTGGCTACCAAGACTCACAGCCCAGTGCGGGCAGCAAGGGAGGCCTGGTTTGCCTGCAGATGGATCGTCCATCATGATCTTTCTTTCCAGGGTTTTTCTCGCTGCAGGCGGCCTGGACACATGAGGGTGAGTCTTTCCCCAAACCTGAGGGTGTCATCTCCCCACATAAGAG
The DNA here is from genome assembly GCF_028885655.2 of Pongo abelii. Lineage (NCBI taxonomy): Eukaryota > Metazoa > Chordata > Mammalia > Primates > Hominidae > Pongo > Pongo abelii. The sequence goes on from NC_072005.2 coordinate 61,272,201, forward strand.
GATTTTCCTGAAACAGGAGGGAAGCCCGGTGGGGGATTTTCTTATAAATAAGGATGAGGCGACCCTGGGGTGCTCAGCCCACAGTTCTGACCTTGCCTTCCCCAGCCTTCCTTTCCCTTGGCTGAGTCAGGTTCTGTGGGAACCCGGGAGGGTAGACTGGGGTCCTCCAAGCTGGGCTGTGAGGGGAAGATGTGGTGTCACTGGCAGAGGAAGGGAGCAAAACAGTGCTAGGAACAGCAGGCCTCTGAAGACAAAGGTGTAACTCACACCCTCCAGCGTTTCCATGACGGTAGGGGCTGCAGTGTGACTGCTGTCATTCTACCTAAGAGGTGGGGGAACCACAGCCATGGCCCTGACATTCCAAATCCTCTGATGGGGGCTCAGTTGTGTATTGTGGTTCACGCATTGGCTGATATTCCATTCACAAAGGACATGCCCTCGACTCCATGTCTATTTGTGTTGTTTTATCTGAGTAATCTTGCAGTATTGAAATCTAGTAACAGTTGCTTATTCAGCACCTGCTCAAAGTTCTCAGCTGACACTTGTTGTAGGGAGACACCATGTCTATGTGGGATGGGTCTTTCCCGTAGCTCTGTGCACCCAGGTGTGGTAAGAGCCTTAGAAACGTGGAAATGGGGGAATCTTCTGAGCACAGGGAGGGAGGGGCGGCTTCACATCCTCCTCTCTAAGGCAGCGCCTCCTTCTCTCCCAGGTGGACAGGACAAGCCCTTGCTGTCTGCCTGGCCCAGCGCTGTGGTGCCTCAAGGAGGACATGTGACTCTTCTGTGTTGCTCTCGTCTTGGGTTTACCATCTTCAGTCTGTACAAAGAAGATGGGGTGCCTGTCCCTGAGCTCTACAACAAAATATTCTGGAAGAGCATCCTCATGGGCCCTGTGACCCCAGCACACGCAGGGACCTACAGATGTCGGGGTTCACAACCGCACTCCCCCACTGAGTGGTCCGCACCCAGCAACCCCCTGGTGATCGTGGTCACAGGTCAGAGGGCTCCTGTCTGGGCTTCTCCTTGTCCCACCTCCTGAGTCCGAGAGCTTCTGGTGGGGGTGTCCACCAGGGTCCGATCATCCAGGCCCTGACTGTATTTGGGGTCAAGGGGGATTGAATACAGGGGAATGGGTGCTGTGGTGGGAAGAATAACTGTCCTCAGTATGGCTATATTGTAATCCTTGGAGCCTGTGACTATTTGTGTTATAGGACAGGGGACTGAAGGGGAAGATGGAGCTCAGGTTGTTGATGAGTTGACCTTGAGATGGGGAGACGGCCTGGACTGTCCTACTGGGCTCAGTGTAATCACAAGGGTCCACATGAGAGGAGGAGGAAGAGGGGAGTGGGGATTAGAGCAGCGTCGTGGGAGACTTCATCAGCCACTGCGGGCTTTGAAAGTGGAGGAAGGCCAGAAGCCACGGAATGCAGGTGGCCTTTAGGGGCTGGAGAAGTCAAGGGAACTGATTCTCCCGAGTCTCCAGAGGGAATGCAGCCCTGCAGATGCCTTGATTGTAGCCCAGGAAGAACAGGGTCTGATTTCTGTCTCCAGAAGTGGAAGGGGTCAGTGTGTTCTCTCCTGCTGCCATGTTTGTGATAATTTTCTCCAGCAACAACAGGAAACCAACACAGGAACCCAGGTCAAGGACAAGTTAAAAAACCAAACAAGAAGGTTGGCTACCCTGAGATCAGCGAGGGTGCACTGCTGATGCCACCACCAGGCTGGAACCACACAGGGAGGGATCGACAGGCAGAGTCGGGGGTGAAGGGTGAGAGAGAGAGAGAGCACTAGGCCATAGAGCAGGGAAGTGAGTTCTCAGCTCAGGTGTGAGGGGAGCTGTGACAAGGAAGAACCTCCCTGAGGAAACTGCCTCTTCTCCTTCCAGGTCTATATGAGAAACCTTCTCTCTCAGCCCAGCCGGGCCCCACGGTTCAGGCAGGAGAGAACATGACCTTGTCCTGCAGCTCCCGCAGCTCGTTTGACATTTACCATCTATGCAGGGAGGGGGAGGCCCATGAACTTAGGCTCCCTGCAGTGCCCAAAGTCAATGGAACATCCCAGGCCGACTTTCCTCTGGGCCCTGCCACCCACGGAGGGACCTACAGATGCTTCGGCTCTCTTCGTGACTTTCCCTATGAGTGGTCAGACCCGAGTGACCCACTGCCCGTTTCTGTCACAGGTGAGAAAACACCATGCCTATCCCATGTCTTATGATCCTAGAGCCATAGCTGAGGAGCTTCCTGCTGATGATGGAGAGAAGCATGGACAGATGCCGAGAGAAGACGAAGCCTGGGTGTGAGGCCAGGGTCAGGGCACAGGATGGCAGACACGGCACCTCGAAACCCTCCTTCATGGCCTGCATGGAGGCCCGTGGTCAGGGCTCCAGGCACACAGGCAGATGGAGAAAGCGATCAGGACAGACCCAGAGGAGGGAGACTGGGCTCAGTTTGGGGAGATCAAAGGTTCCCTCAGCCCCTCAACCTTACCCGTTTCCCAGCAGCCCATACTGGCCTCTCACCCACACAAAGAGATGTCATCAGCAGCAACCCCTACACCCTTTTCTTTCCGTCTGAAAAAACATTTATTGAGGTTAAATGTAACTATATAATTTACCACCTTTACCATTTTTAAAAGTAAAATCTAGTGGTCATAAATACCTTTATATGCTGGGTGCAGTGGCTCATGGTTTTAATCTTGGCGCTTTGAGAGGCCAAGGAAGGCGGATCATTTAAGATCAGGGGCTCAAGATCAGCGTGGCCAACATGTGGGAAATTCATCTTTACTAAACAGACAAGAAAAATTGGCCAGGCATGCTGGCCTGCACCTGTAGTCCTAGCTACATGGGAGGTTGAGGCAGGAGAAGCACTTAAGCCCAGGAGGCAGAGGTTGCACTGAGCCGAGATCATGCCACTGCACTGCAGCCTGGGAGACAGAGAGAGACTCTGTCTCTAAATAAATAAATACATCTATATTCTTTTGTTGTTGTTGTTACGCTCCGCCCTTCCCTTCCTGGCCTCTGGTAGCCACCATTCTACTCTCTACCTTCATGAGATCCACCTTTTAGCTCCTGTATACAGGTGAGAAATGGGAATCTTTGCAATGACCTCCAGTTCCATCCATATGGCTGCAAATGACAGGAGGTTATTGTTTCTATGGATGAGTAGTCTCCACTGTGTGTATGTACTACATTCTCTCTATCCATTCACCCACTGACGGGCAGGTAAGTTGACTCCACATCTTGGCTACTGTGAACAGTGCCACAACAATCATACAAGTGCAGATATCACTTCGATATATTGATTTACTTCCCTTTGGGTTTACACCCAGTAGTGGAATTGCTAGATCCTATCAACAGGGTACCAGGGTTCTCCTTTCTCTACCACCTTGCCAGCATTTATTTTGTCTGTGTTTCAGATAAAAGCCACTTTAATGGGGTGAGAAGATAGCTCACTGTGATTTCAATTGGCATGATTAGTGATACTGAGCACTTTTTCATGTACATGTTGGCCATTTGTACGTTTTGTTTGTTGAGAAATGTCTGTTCAGGTATTTTGCTAATTGTCAAATTAAGTTCATTGTTTTATACCGTTGCTTGAGTTTTATGTATATTCTAGTTATTAATCCCCTCTCAGATGCATACTTCACAAATATTTTCTCCCAATTTGTCTCTTCTTCACTTTGTTGGTTGCTTCTTTTGCGGTGCAGAAGCTGCTTACTTTGATGTAATCCCAAAGGTCTATTATTTTGTTTTGATTTCTTGTGTTTTTGAGATTTTAAATAAAATGTCTTTCCTCAGACAAATGTCCTGGAGCATTTCCCCACTCTTTCCTTTTAGATGCTTAATGGTTTCAGGCCTTAAGTGTTTCTTCCATTTTCATTTTATTTTTTGTGTATGGTGAGAGGTAGAGGTGCAGTTTCATCAACTGCATGTAGATACCAGTTTTCCCTGCTCCATTTATTGAAAAGACTGTAGTTTCCTGATTGCAGGTTCTTGGCACCTACAATCATCAAAGTCCACTGGATGTGAATGCGTGGATTATATCTGTGTTCTTCAGTCTTCTCCATTGCTCTATGGGCCTTTATGTCAACATCATGCTGTTGTGCTTACTACAGCTTTGTAACATATTTTTAAGTCAGGGACTGTGAGGCCTCCAGCACCTGTTTTGTCTTTATACCTCGAAATCTCAGGACACTGGGCATCATTTAACAATGATGATGGAGAAGGGGACACCAGGACTCCTAGGGCCCAACATTAGATAACAGAGTGTTGGCCATGAACCAACCTCAAAGAATTCCTTTGAGTAGAAGACAGGCATCCTCATTTCCTCACCTCTCTCCTGTCCTGTGTTCTAGGAAACTCTTCAGGTAGTTCATCTTCACCCACTGAACCAAGCTCCAAAACTGGTGAGTAAAGATCCTTCTTATCTCTGCTTTTGGAAACCTGGGGAGGTCGGTACCTTGGATTCAAGCATTGGCTCAGCACCTCCCAGCTCTGTGATTGTGGGCCTGTCTTCTAACATCTCTGACCCCCAGACACTACAACAGTGAGAGGTATCTGGGGCCAGCAAAGGGCTCAGTGAAGTCTCTTCATTTCCAATTTCTGCAGCTGAGACCTCCTCCAAGCTAGACGGATGAGTACAAATCTGACATCCTTCTCAGGGATAATGTGGTGTTTTTTCTGCCTGCATTCCAAACTGGAGGATAAATTCAAGGGGACTTGAGAGAGGAGGAGAAGGTAACATCTGATGAGGGCAAGGTGATTTAGAGAAGTTCCACTTGCCAAGGATGAGCCCCTGTTGGTCATGGTGCAACCTTGGCTGAGTCTGCAGAGCAAGAGCCTTGCAGTAAGAAGGAACGTAGTTCATCCGCGAATATGACACTTCCACTCACTCACTCGTTCAGCCACTGCCCTGTGCTCTCACTGTACAGTGTAGAACCCTTTCCTGCTGTTGCCATAATAAATCTACACAAACTTCATGGATGACAACAACACAGCTTTTAAAATTCTCTTACAGTGTTATAGCTGAGAAATATGAAATGCATCTCACTGGGCTAAAATCAAGTTGACTACGAGGCTGCCTTTTCTCTGAAGGTTCCAGGCGAGAATCGGCTTCTCACATTTCCCAGCTACTAGAGGTTCCCACGTTCCTTGGCACCTGGTCCCCTTCCTCCTTCCTCGAAGCCCACAAAGTCTGGTCACGTCTCTCACATGGCATCACTCAGATCCTTCTTCCTTACCTCACCTCTTTCTCTAAGTGTTGCCCTGACTTTTTCCTCCTCTTTTAAAGACTTTGGGATTCTATTGAGTTTACTAAGATAATCCATCATAATCTCCCTAAAATCACCCAGGATACCCTCGTTTTAAGTTCAGCTGATTAGCAACCATAATTCCATCTGCAATCTTCATTCCTCCTTTCATGTAAAATAACATATTCACAAGCTATGGAGGCTAGGACAGGGACATTTTGGGGGTGGGCCAGCATTCTCCTGCCTTCCACAAATGGTAAACACGATGCATTTGGCCTCTGCTCTTAGGACACTGACATTGCAGATGGGCAGATGGGAAGGCAGAATATAAATGCACAAGTGGACCAGTAATGATTGATCCATTGGGAAGCATCTGTGCATGAAATCTATTTACTTATTTATTTATCTATTTATCTATGTATGTATTTATTTATTTGCGGCGAAGTCATTGTCTATCCCCAGGCTGGAGTGCAGGGCAAGACCTCGGCTCAGCACAACCTCCACCTCCCTGGTTCAAGCGATTCTCCTGCCTCAGCCTCCTGACTAGCTGGGATTCCAGTCCCTTCCACCACACCCAGCTAATTTTCTTTTATATTTTTTAGTAGAGATGGAGTTTCACCATGTTATGCAGACTGTCTCCAACTCCCAATCTCAAGTAATCCGACCGTCTCAGCATCCCAAAATGCTGGGACTCAAGGCGTGAGCCACTGCGCCCAGCCAAAATTTAAAATAAATAATAAACAATTCTAAGTGTAAAATTTCAGGAGACAGAGACAGTCTCACTAATCAGATAATATTTGTGACCGTAATGAAAAAAAAGTAGATTCAACCCCTGGAATATTGGCAGAAGGATTTTCCACACACAACTGTCAGCCGTGAAGGCACAAAGGTGAAAACAATCTGATGTTGAAGGAAGAGGCTCTGCCTCAAATGCTGGGAATGAGATGGGGAGAATGACAAGATGACTAGAGAGATGGAGAGTACAATGGGTACACAGGAAACAAAGGAGGAACAAGGAGTGTGTGTTTGATACTCACGGCCCTTGGATTCAACTCAGGGTAAGTAGGAATCCCTACATGATTAATAGTGACTGACATGAAAATAAGGGAGGCCCAGGTACGAAACTGGAATCTAGGAGACTGTGGAAAAGGCAATTCCCGCCCCACTGGTGAAATGTGGTGCTGATTTAGACCCTAAGTGGATGAAGTAGATGGATATAAGATATGTTTGTGGGGTAGAATCATTTGCAGGGAGGGCTTGCTGGATTTGATAATGCCTACTTATTTAATTTTGAGTTTATTAACTTCTGTCTGAGATTTAGTTTTCCTTCTTGTAAATCAATATCTGGCAGAGGAGTGATAGATAGATGAGGGGTGGTGCAAATGAAGGGACTTATTATAACCTGTGAACGGGAGCTTACACCTGTAACCCAACATTTTGGGAGGCCGAGGTTGTTGGATCACTTGAGGTCAGGAGTTTGAGACCAGCCTGGCCAACATGGAGAAACCCCATGCTCTTTTTAGCAACCAGTCTTAGGGACCTCATGGAGAACTTGCCAACCATGACTCATAGGATTATGTTATGTCTCAGCATTAATGTATTCATGATGGATCCACCCCCATAACTGGAACATCTCTCAACAGGCCCAACCTCCCACACTGCGAGATAAATGTCAACGTGAAGTTTGGCAGGGTCAAACATCCAAACTATAGCAGTGGTATCCCCAGCATGTTCTCTGATTATTTTGAGAACTATAACTGAGAAAGCAGGAGAAAGCTGGGTATCCTGCCATCGGGGAACTTGTCCTAAACAGATGTTGTATGTGCTTAGCTGGCAACCAAGAAATGAGAGACAATCCATAAAGAGGAACTGCTATGATGAGCTTCTTAATGGATTCCCACCTTCCTCCAGGTATCCACAGACACCTGCACATTCTGATTGAGTCCTCAGTGGCTATTATCCTCTTCATCATCCTCTTCTTCTTTCTCCTTCATCGCTGCTGCTCCAACAACAAGAGTAAGTCTCATGACGCAGAGGCCAGAGACCTCAGGGCCATGTGGGGAAACAGGATGGGAGCACACCGGTGTGTGTTCCTCACTGGCCGGATGGTCCCCGGCCCATGGCAGGAGCCACAGAGGCAGGGCTTTCTAGAGAGAGCAGCAGACACCCTGCCCCTGCCTTCAGCTCACAGACCATTGCCTGATTCTGAACTGTATCCTCATGTCCCCTGCAGCCACTGACATCCAGGAGAAGGTTCCGTGACAGGCAGAAAGTGGGAGACAGAATCACTGGGATGGGAACTCAGAGCTATTCATGGGATGGGTCCTTGCTGTCAGAGAGAGAGAATGCTGGGTCTGGCTGATGACAGCTGAGGGACCTCAGGCACCTACGACCTCCCGTTGTGCGTTGGTGTCTGCTCATGAAATGAGGACCCACAAGTGCACTTCCAGCTGTTTTGATGACTTCTATCTCCTACAGATGCTGCTGTAATGGACCAAGAGCCTGCCAGGGACAGAACAGTGAACATGGAGGTAGGTTTTCCTCAGCCCAGCCTCATGGATTGAGTCTTATTCCCAAATAGTCTTGAAGAATGTGAGCACCCTCCCTCACTCAGCATTTCCCTCTCTCCAGGACTCTGATGAACAAGACCCTCAGGAGGTGACATACGCACAGTTGGATCACCACGTTTTCACACAGACAAAAATCACTGCCCCCTCTCAGAGGCCCAAGACACCCCCAACACATACCACCATGTACATGGAACTTCCAAATGCTAAGCCCAGATCATTGTCTCCTGCCCATGAGCACCACAGTCAGGCCTTGAGGGGGTCTTCTAGGGAGACAACAGCCCTGTCTCAGAATCAGCTTGCCAGCTCCAATGTACCAGCAGCTGGAATCTGAAGGCGTCAGTCTTCATCTTAGGGCATCGCTCTTTCTCACACCACGAATCTGGTGCCTCGCTCTTGCTTACAAATGCCTAAGCTCCCCACTGCTTCCTGAGAGAAAACACACTCCTTTGCTTAACCCACAATTCTCTATTTCACGTGACCCATGGCCACCTCTCCAGCCTAACTGGCTTACTTCCTAGTCTACTTGAGGCTGCGGTCACACTGAGGGACTCACGATTCCAAACACACAAGAGGCTCCTCTTAACACAGCACTTACACACATGCTGTTCCACCTTCCCTCATGCTGTTCCACCTTTCCTCAGACTATTTTCCAGCCATCTGTCATGAGTGAAACTTATAAAATTTTTTGTGATTTCAATGTAGCTGTCTCCTCTTCAAATAAATATGTCTGCCCTCATTGCTTTAGGTAAGGTGACACTGTATTTGCTGAAAGAAACCTCTGTTATCATTACCATGTCCATATAACCCCCTCTGTTCTCCACTGGGTTCTCACCCCTGGACTCTGAGCTTCTGGAAGCAGGGTGGAGCCTCATTTGTGTCTGAGACTCCAATTTCCTTCCAAAGATGCAGCACATAGGAGGTTCCAAGGATCGTGAATGAGATAACAAGTGATATTCTTACTCTCTGCAGACCTGGAAAGCTGGCAGAGTCATTCCAAGATGAAACATTTGCAGAGTCATAGGTCTTGTTAGTCTCATCTCCACGGGGACACATATCAACACATCATCTTTCATACTATAAATATACAGTCGCTCTTCCGTATCTGTGGGATTTACAGGTGTTTATTGAACCAAGTATAAATAAAAAATATTCAGAGAAAATATCCACAAACTTTCAAAAAGCAAAACTATGTTGCATGGACAGAAATGAGGTGGTGTGTAGGCTGTATCAGGAATTATAAGTAATCAAGAGATGATTTCATGTATACAGGAGGATGTGCATGGGTTATATCCAAATGCTGTGTCATTTTATGTAAGAGGCTTGAGCATCTGCAGATTTTGGTATCTGAGTGGAGATCCTGAAACCAATCACCCAGGAATAGTGAAGGATGACCGTATATGACTTTTATTTCTCAAATTTAAATATAAATCATAAAAAATGTACAATAACTAGAAAAAACTAAGAAGTGTCTTTATAGGTGAGAGAATAAGTTTAGATTTATTTTTTCCTACGTGTAACCCTTTGGTTTAATGTTATTTATTGAGAAGACATTCTGTGCCACCTTAGACCACACGGCAGCCTTTGCCAACCATAAAGAGACTGTGTGTACACGGATGTATTTTAGACCCTGTTTTCTGCTAAGGGGCTGTCTGTGTCCACACGCTTGAGGATGCTGCACTTTATGTAGCCTTGTAGAACCCTTTAAATTTAGTAGCCAGAGCCCTCTAATTTGTTATTATAGGCTATTTGCTATTTTTTTTTTCTTGAGGCAGAGTCTTGCTCTGTCGCCCAGGCTGGACTGCAGTGGCACAATCTCAGCTCACTGCAAACTCCGCCTCGCAAGTTCAAGCGATTCTCGTGCCTCAGCCTCTTGAGTAGCTGACATTACAGGTGTCTGCCATGAGGCATGGCTAATTTTTGAATTTTTGGCAGAGACACAGTTTCACTATGTTGGCTAGGGTGCTCTCAAACTCCTCATCTCAGTTGATCCGCCCACCTCGGCTTCCCAACGTGCTGGGGGAAACTTGATTTTCTATAGCATTATGTTACTGGATATTTCCGTAAAATTTAAAATGAGGGAGGGAGAGAGACAGAGAGAGAGCAAACTCCAGAGTTGGGACTCTGGAATCTTGGGTCATGAGACAAATTTTAGATAAAACTATAAAAATCCAGAATTTACATGTGTGGTTTTTGCTGATAAAGTACAATTCTAAGATTGTAAATAATTGCATAATCCTTCCCTGGGAACTTAAATCATTTTAACTGGTTCTGCTGTAATACTAGAAATACAAGCACGAAAAATTCTAATGGTTTATTGGTCACAATGACTCTGAAAACATTAATAATACCTATTAGATATTTTGCATATTACACAGGAAGAAGAGTTTGCATCTCAGATAAAAACAATAAAAATACATGAAAGTCTTTCACGTTAGCACAGATTTTAGGCATCTCGTGTTCGGGAGGTTGGATCTGAGACGTGTTTTGAGTTGGTCGTAGTGAAGGACACTAGGTGTCAATTCTAGTGAGAACAATTTCCAGGAAGCCATGTTCCGCTCTTGAGTGAGCACCCACTGGGCCTCGTGCAAGGTAGAAAGAGCCTGTGTACGTCACCCTCCCATGATGTGGTCAGCATGTAAACTGTATGGGCAGGGCGCCAAATAACATCCTGTGCGCTGCTGAGCTGAGCTGGGGCGCGGCCGCCTGTCTGCACCGGCAGCACCATGTCGCTCATGGTCGTCAGCATGGCGTGTGTTGGTGAGTCCTGGAAAGGGATCGAGGGACGGAGCACTGGGGAATAGATCTGGAGTTGGAGGTAAAGATATGGGCCTAGAGGTGGAGTTATGGGCCTGGAAGTGGAGTTATGGGCCTGAAGTGGAGATCTGGGCCTGGAGTGGAGATATGATCCTGGAGTGGAGATATGGGCCTGGGGTGGAGATACAGGCCTGGAGCAGAGATACAAGCCTTGAGTGGAGATATGGGCCTGGACTTGAGAGAGGAGCCTGGAGTGGAGTTATGGGCCTGGAGTGGAGACATCAGCCTGGAGAGGAGATATGGGCCTGGAATGGAGATTCAGACCTGAAGTGGAGATCTGGGCCTAGAGTGGAGATCTGGGCCTGTTGTGTAGATCTAGGCCTGGAGGTAGAGATCTGGGCCAGGAGGCTGAGTCTCTGCACAGGTGAGATCCTTGTTCCTGGGGGCAGGTAGGCAGCGAGGGTGAGTTTAACTTCAGCCCAGCAAGGGCCTGGCTGCCAAGACACACAGCCAAGTGGGGGCAGCAGGGTGCCCTGGTTTGCCTGCAGATGGATGGTCCATCATGATCTTTCTTTCCAGGGTTCTTCTTGGTCCAGAGGGCCTGTCCACACATGGGTGAGTCCTTCCCCAAACCTTAGGGTATCATCTCCCCACATAAGAGGATTTTCCTGAAACTGGAGGGAAGTCCTGTCGGGGAGTCTCTCATAAACTAGGAAGAGGGGACCCTCGGATGCTCGGTCCATAGTTCTGACCTCGCCCTTCCCGGCCTTTCTTTCCCTTTCCTGATTCAAGCTCTGTGAAGACTGGGGTGACACTGGGGTGCTCCAAGCTGAGGTGTGCAGGGAGGAAGTGGTGTCAGCAGCAGAGAAAGAGAGGGAAGCAGTGCTAGGAACAGCAGGTCCTCTGAAGACAAAGGTGTAACTCACACCCTCCAGGGTTTCCGTGACGGTAGGGGCTACAGTGTGGCTGCTGTCATTCTACCAGAAGAGGTGGGGAAACCACAGCCATGGCCCTGACATTCCAAATCCTCTGATGGGGGCTCACTTCATGAATTGGCTGATATTCCATTCACATAGGACATGCCCTCCATGCCGTGTCTACTTTGTGTTCTTTTATGTGAGTAATCTTGCAGTATTAAAATCTAGTAAGAGTCGCTTCTTCAGCACTTGCTTAAAGTTCTCAGCTGACACTTTTGTTGTAGGGAGATGCCATGTCTGTGCGGGGTGGGTCCTTCCTGTAGCCCTGGGCTCCCAGGTGTGGTAGGAGCCTTAGAAAGTGGAAATGGAAGAATCTTCTGAGCACAGGGAGGGAGGGGTGGCTCCACATCCTCCTCTCTAAGGTGGCATCTCCTCCCCCAGGTGGTCAGGACAAACCCTTCCTGTCTGCCTGGCCCAGCGCTGTGGTGCCTCGAGGAGGACACGTGACTCTTCGGTGTCACTATCGTGGTGGGTTTAACAATTTCATGCTGTACAAAGAAGACAGAATCCATGTTCCCATCTTCCACGGCAGAATATTCCAGGAGAGCTTCAAGATGAGCCCTGTGACCCCAGCACATGCAGGGACCTACACATGTCGGGGTTCACACCCACACTCCCCCACTGGGTGGTCGGCACCCAGCAACCCCGTGGTGATCATGGTCACAGGTCAGAGGCTTTCTGTCTGGGCTTCTCACTGTCCCACCTCCTGAATCCCACAGCTTCTGGTGGGGGTGTCCGTCAGGGTCCCATCATCCAGGCCCTGACTGTATTTGGGGTAAAGGGGGATTGAATACAGGGGAAATGGTCACTGTGGTGGAAAGAATAACTGTCCCCAGTGATGGCTACATTGTAATCCCTGGAGCCTGTGACTATTTATGTTAGAGGACAAGGGACTGAAGGGGAAGATGGAGCTCAGGTTGTTGATGAGTTCACCTTGAGATGGAGAGATGGCCTGGACTGTCCCGCTAGGCTCAGTGTAATCACAAGGGTCCACATGAGAGGAGGAGGATGAGCGGAGTGGGGATTAGAGCAGCGTAGTGGGAGGGAGACGCTATCAACCACTGCGGGCTTTGAAGGTGGAGGAAGGCCACTAGTCACTGAATGCAGGTGGCCTCTAAGGGCTGGAGAAGTCAAGAGAACTGATTCGCTGAGTCTCCAGAGGGAACGCAGCCCTGTAGACGCCTTGATTTTAATGCAGGGAGAACTGGATCCAATTTCTGTCTCCAGAAGTGGAAGGGGTCAGTGTGTTCTCTCCTGCCGCCATGTTTGTGATAATTTTCTGCAGCAGCAACAGGAAACCAACACAGGAACCCAGGTCAAGGACAAGTTAGGAAACCAAACAAGGATAGCCGGGCGTGGTGGTGGGTGCGAGTAATCCAACGACTGGGGAGGCTGAGGCAAGAGAATCACTTGAACCGGGGAGGCAGAGGTTTCAGTGAGCCAAGACCACACCACTACACTCCAGCCTGGGTGAAAAAGTGACTGTCTCAAATATAAATTAATTAATCAATTAATTGAAGAAACCAAACAAGGAGAAGGTTGGCTACCCTGAGGTCAGCAAGGGCAGGATGCTGATGCCACCACCAGGCTCCATCCACATAGGAAGGGGTTGATGCTCCTGGAACCAGCACTGGGGGCCACCCTATGGAAGCTGGGGCCACGGAGAAGGCACAGATATGGCAGGAGAGGCTCCCAATCCCCATCAGGAACAGGGTGTGTTGACACTGATGTCTGCCTTACTGATGAGTTGATACCTCCTGCCAGAGACTCCTATTTGTTCAAAAGAGATTGATTCAGGCTGCTAAGAGCCTGGATGTGCAGCCTGTCCTCTTCCACCCCCACATAGACAGCAGGAAAGAGATTAATGGGAAACAGATACAACAGCCCAAGAGATGAGGCTTTCTTCACAGTGGGAAGGGAGTCAGGGGCTACTGGAGACAGAGGAACAGAGAAGAGGGAGGAAGACAGATGGAGGGACCTGCACCAGGGGATATGGGCACAGAAAAGACACGGAGATGCAGAGAGGGAGGAGAGAGACAGACACCGGGGAGGGGAACCCTCACTCATTCCGGGTGCCGTGGATGGGATGATAAAGAGAGATGCCTTCTAAACTCACAACTTCACTTTCTAGGAAACCACAGAAAACCTTCCCTCCTGGCCCACCCAGGTCCCGTGGTGAAATCAGGAGAGAGAGTCATCCTACAATGTTGGTCAGATATAATGTTTGAGCACTTCTTTCTGCAAACAGAGGAGATCTCTAAGGACCCCTTATGCCTCGTTGGACAGATCCATGATGGGGTCTCCAAGGCCAACTTCTCCATCGGTCCCATGACACCTGCCCTTGCAGGGACCTACAGATGCTACGGTTCTATTCCTCATTCCCCCTATGAGTGGTCAGCTTCCAGTGACCCCCTGGACATCGTGATCACAGGTGAGAGTGTCCAGACATTCTTCTCATTGTCACTGGGATACAGAGTGAATGATCCAGGACTTGGAACCCCCAGGTGGTCATGAGGAAGATGAGCTTGGTATTCTTATGGAGAGAGACTGACTTGGTGAGGTCTGTACCAACAGAGACAGAGAAACAGGAGACATAAGTACAGACCAGGTGTCATAACAGAGGACAGACACAGGGGCCATACAGGGAGGTAGAAAACAGAGAAAGAGGTAAAGGAGACAGACAGACAGACATGTCCCAGAGAGAGCTGTCCTTCCATGCTGACTTTGCTCAGAGACCTGGCACAGGTTAGAAGTTTCATTTCTGTTTTACCTCCACAGAGTGTTCTCTACTAGGAGAACCCAAACCCAGGACACCTGTATTTCTGACCTGAGTCGGTCCCTGTGGCCTCAGGCCTTGTGGCACCTACAGATGCTGTGTTTATCTGACACCTCTGCCTTCCATGCAATGGAGAGTAATCATCCCAGGATATCATGGCCCCAGAACACCAACCCCTGTATGCTGTGTGAACTTGGGGTCCCCAGACTGGATTCTGAGGCTCATATTCCAAATAACCCCACATATGATAGGATTACTGAGAGACACAGAGAGAAATCAGGGACGTCAAAAAGCAAAGGCATAAACACACAGAGAATGAGCCAGAAGAAGGGGATTGAGAGACTCACAGACATATAACAGGAAAGAAAAGAGGGCAGAGGAATGGAGAGAATGATGGAAGGGAGGAGAGAAAAGCTCCAAAATCAGAACCCTGAGGGAGGGGCACAAAGACAGAGAAAGATAAAGATGTGGGGATGGATTGCAGAGATTCCAAATAGAATGAGAGAGACTGAGAGGCAGAGAAAGACAAGGAGATGGAGAGAGACAGATGATAGATGGATAGATAGATATAGATAGATGATAAATAGGTAGATGATAGATAATGGATAGGTTATAGATACATGGATGATGATTGATAGATCATACATAGAGATGATGATGATGATGAAGATAGGAGACACACAGATAAATATATAGATACATAGATGATACATAGATAGAGACAGAGAGGCAGACAGATAGAGAGGTAATAGAGAGAGAGATAGATGATACAGAGATGTAGATAACACATAGATGATTGATGGATAGACAATTGATAGAGAGATAGATAAATGATACATATATATAGATGACAGATAGATAATTTGTAGATAGACACAAAATAGATAGATAGATAGATAGATAGAGAGAGAGAGAGAGACAATAGATAGAAACATGCAGAAATTTATGAACAAGACAAAAAGTGAGAGACTCAGAATTGTAGAAAAAGGAAGATCAAGTCAACCAACCCAAGGAGGGTCAGAGAGAATAAAACAATCCAAAAAGGGAAAACATACCTAGGGGTGGGGAAGTGAGGTCAGAGACCTAGAGAGACAGAGAAGGTGGAAGGAGAAAATAGACATGAAGAGAGATGGGGTGGAGCGTGAGAGAGAGAGCATTAGGTCATAGAGCAGGGGAGTGAGTTTTCAGCTCAGGTGTGAGGGGAGCTGTGACAAGGAAGAACCTCCCTGAGGAAACTGCCTCTTCTCCTTCCAGGTCTATATGAGAAACCTTCTCTCTCAGCCCAGCCTGGCCCCACAGTCCAGGCAGGAGAGAATGTGACCTTGTCCTGCAGCTCCCGGCGCTCCTTTTACATGTACCATCTATCCAGGGAGGGGGAGGCCCGTGAATGTAGGCTCCCTGCAGTGCCCAAGGTCAACGGAACATTCCAGGCCGACTTTCCTCTGGGCCCTGTCACCCACGGAGGGACCTACAGATGCTTCGGCTCTTTCCCTGAACCTCCCTACATGTGGTCAAACTCGAGTGACCCACTGCTTGTTTCTGTCACAGGTGAGGAAAACCTGTGTCTGTCCCATGTCTTATGATCCTAGAGCCATAGCTGAGGAACTTCCTGCTGATGATGGATAGAAGGATAAACAGATGCAGAGAGAACACGAAGCCTGGGTGTGAGGGCGGGGTCAGGGCGCACGATGGCAGACACGGCAACTCCAAACCCTCCTGCACGGCCTGCATGGAGGCCCATGGTCAGGGCTCCAGGCACCCAGGCAGATGGAGAAAGCAGTCAGGACAGACCCAGAGGAGGGGAGACTGGGCTCAGTTTGGGGAGATCAGAGGTTCCCTCAGCCCCTCGACCTTACCCATTTCCCAGAAGCCCCTCCTGGACTCTCATCCACAGAGAGACGTCATCAGCAGCAACCCCTACACCCTTTTCTTTTCATTTGAAAAAATATTTATTGAAGTTAAATGTACCTATATAATTTACCAACTTTACCATTTTTAAGTGTAAAGTGTAGAATACATGTATACGTATATATTCCTGGGTTTTTTACCCTCCACCCTTCCCTTCCTGGCCTCTGGTAGCCACCATTCTACTCTCTACCTTTATGAGATCCACCTTTTATCTCCTGCATGTGGGTGAGAAATGGGAATCTTTGCAATGACCTCCAGTTCCACCCATACGGCTGCAAATGACAGGAGGTTATTGTTTCTATGGATGAGTAGTCTCCACCGTGTGTGTATACTACAGTTCTCTATCCCTTCACCCACTGATGGGCAGGTAGGTTGACTCCACATCTTGGTTACTGTGAACAGTGCTGCACCAATCATGGGAGTGCAGATATCACTTCGATACACTGAGGTCCTTTCCTTTGGATATAAACCCAGTAGTGAAATTGCTGGATACTATGAAAGTTCTTTTTTTTTTTTTGAGAAAGAGTTTCCCTCCTTAGCCCAAGCTGGAGTCAAAGTGGTGCGATCTTGGCTCATTGCAACCTCTGCCTCCTAGGTTCAAACGATTCTCCTGACTCAGCCTCCCTAGTAGCTGTAGATTACAGCCTCCCTAGTAGCTGTGATTACAGGTGCACGCCACCATGCCTGGCTAATTTTTGTATTTTTTAGCACAGACGGGATTTCCCAATTTTGGCTAGGCTGCTCTCAAACTCCTGACCTCAAGTGAGGTGCCTGCCTCGGTTTCCCAAAGTACTGAAATTACAGGCATAAGCCACTATGCTCAGCCTCTTTTTAGTTTTTTAAAGAATTTCCATACTTTTCTCCATAATAGTTGTACGAATTTACATTCCTACCAACAGGATACCAGGGTTCTCCTTTCTCTACCATCTTGCCAGCATTTGTTTTGCCTGTCTTGCAGATAAAAGCCATTTTACTTTACTTTATTTTATTTATTTATTTATGTTGAGATGGAGTTTCGCTCATAGTCGCCCAGGCTGGAGTGCAATGGTGTGATCTCGGCTCACTGCAACCTCCGCCTCCCGGGTTCAGGTGATTCTCCTGCCTCAGCCTCCCAAGTAGCTGGGACTACAGGCATGTGCCACCACGCCTAGCTAATTTTTGTATGTTTAGTAGAGACGGAGTTTCTCCGTGTTGGTCAGGCTGGTCTCCCGACCTCAGGTGATCCACCCGCCTCCGCCTCCCAAAGTGCTGGGATTACAGGCGTGAGCCACCGGCCTAAAAGGCATTTTAATGGGATGAGATGAAAACTCATCGCGATTTTCATTTACATTTCTCTGATGATGAGTGATGCTGAGCACTTTTTCATATATGTGATCGCCATTTGTATGTTTTGTTTGTGGAGAAATGTCTCCTCATGTCTTTTGCTCATTTTTAAATTAAATTATTTGTTTTATTGAGTTGTTTGAGTTTCTTATATTTCTAGTTATTAATCCCGTCTCAGATGAATAGTTTGCAAATATTTGCTCCTATTTTGTGGGTTGTCTCTTCACTTTGTTGGTTTATCTTTTGTGGTGCAGAAGTTGCTTGGTTTGACGTAATCACAATGGTTTATTTTTTGCTTTGATTATTTGTGTTTTGAAGGTTTTAAACAAAATGTCTTTCCTCAGACAAATGTCTTCCCCATTATTTTCTTCTACATATTTCATAGGTTCAGGCCTTAGACTCATGTTTTTAATCCGTTTTCATTTGATTTTTGTGTATGGTGACAGGTAGAGGTGCAGTTTTATTCCTCTGCATGTAGATATCCAGTTTTCCCCAAACCATTTATTGAAAAGACTGTCCTTTCCTGATTGTAAGTTCTCGGCACCTTTGTCAAAGTCCATTAAATAGGCTGGGCATGGTGGCTCACACCTGCAGTTCCAGCACTTTGGGAGGCCGAGGCGGGTGGATCACCTGAAGCCAGGAGTTCAAGACCAGGCTGGCCAACAGAGTGAAACCTCGTCTCTACTAAAAATACAAAAATTAGCTGAGTATGCTGATCATTGCCTGTAATACCACTACTCAGGAGTTTGAGGCAAGAGAATTGCTTGAATCCAGGAGGTGGAGGTTGCATTGAGCTGAGATTGCACCTCTGCACTCCAGCCTGCATGACAGAGCAAGATTCCATCACAAAAAAAAAAAAAAGCCATTGGATGTAAATGCATGGATTATATCTGTGTTCTCCATTCTGTTCTATTTTTTATGTGCCTTTCTTTATGCCAATGTCATGCTGTTTTGCTTACTACAGCTCTGTAACATATTTCTAAGTCAGGTAGTGTGATACTCCTGTTTTCTCTTTATACCTTGAAGTCTCAAGACAGTGGGAATCACACACAAAAATTATGGAGAAGAGGATCCCAAGACTCCCAGGGTCCAACATTAGATAACAGAGTGTTGGCCATAAACCAACCTCAAAGATTTCCATCAAGTAGAGGACAAGCACCCTCATTTCCTCACATCTCTCCTGTCCCATGTTCTAGGAAACCCTTCAAATAGTTGGCCTTCACCCACAGAACCAAGCTCCAAATCTGGTGAGTAAAGGACCCCTCTTATCTCTGCTTTTGGAAACCTGGGGAGGTGGAAGCCTTGGATGCAAGTGTTGACTCAAATCTCCCAGCTCTGTGAATGAGGGCCTGTCTTCCACCATCTCTGAACTCCAGACACTCCAACAGTGAAAGGGATCTGGGGCCACCAAAGGGCTCAGTGAAGTCTCTTAATCTTTAATTTTCTGCAGCTGAGGCCTCCTACAAGCTAAAGAATAATTGCAAATCTGACATCCTTCTCAGGAAAAATGCAGTGTTTTTTCTGCCTGCATTCCTAACTGGGGGATAAATTCCTGGGGGCTTAGAGAGGGAAGGGAAGGGAACATCTGATGAGGGTGGGTGTTTTAGAGAAGTTCTACTTGCCAAGGAATGAGCTCCTGTTGGTCATGAAGCAACCCTGGCTGACTCAGCAGAGCAAGAGCCTTGCCTTAACAGAGAACAGAGCTCATGCACGCACACTTCGACTCACTGACTCATTCAGCCACGGCCACATGCTCAGGCTGTGCAGTGTGGAACCTTTTCCTATTGTTGCCATAACAAATTTCCACAAGATTCGTGGGTGAAAACAAAACAGTTATTTAATTATCTTTCAGTGCTGTAGCTCAAAGTATGAAGTGCATCTCACTGGGCTAAAATCAAGGTGACAGCAAGGCTGCCTTCCCTCTGAGGGTTCCAGGCAAGAATCTGCTCCTCACTTTTCCCAGCTTCTAGAGGCTCCCACATTCCTTGACTCCTGGTCCCCTTCCTCCTTCCTCAAAGCCCAAAAAGGCTGGTCACATCTCACATGGCATCACTCAGACCCTTCTTCCTTACCACACCTCTTTCTCTGAATGCTGCTTTCCCTTCTTCCACATCTTTTGAAAACTTGGGGATTCTATCAGGTTCACTAAGATGAAAATCCCTCATAATCTCCAGGAAGTCATCCAGGATACCCTTGTTTTAAGTTCAGCTGATTAGCAACTGTAATTCCATTGGCAATCTTCATTCCTCCTTTCATGTAAAATAACATATTCACAAGCTATGGAGACTAGGACATGGACATTTTTGGGGTGGGGTGGCATTCTTCTTCCACAAATAGTAAACAAGATGCATTTGGCCTCTGCTCTTGGGACACTGATATTGCAGATGGTTAAATGGGAGGACAGAAATGCATGCACAAGTGGACCAATAAATAAATGATCCATTGAGAAGCATCTGTGCATGAAATCTATTTATTTATTTATTTATTTATTTATTTACCTACTTACTTATTTATTGAGACAGAGTCTTGCTCTGTCATCCAGGCTAGAGTGCAGTGGCATGATCTCGGCTCACTGCAACCTCCACCTCCTGGGTTGAAGTGATCTCCTCCCTCAGCCTCTCCAGTAGCTGGGATTACAGACCACCACCACCATGCCCGGCTAACTCTTTTTGCATATTTTCTGTAGAGAGGATGTTTCACCGTGTTGGCCAGGCTGGTCTCAAATTCCCAACCTCAAGTGATGCAATAGCCTCTGCCTCCCAACGCGCTGGAATAAGAGGCATGAGCCACGGGGCCGAGCCAAATTTTCGAATCAATAATAGATAATGCTGAGTGTATAATTTCAGGTGACAGAGAAGGTCTCACTAATCACATATTTGTGATGTTAATGAAAAAAATAGATTCAACCCTTGGAAGACTGGTGGAAAGATTTTCCACACAGCTGTCAGCCGTGAAGGCACAAAGGTGAAAACAATCTGATGTTGAAGGAAGAGGCTCTGCCTCAAATGCTGGGAATGAGATGGGGAGAATGACAAGACGACTGTAGAGAGACGGAGAGCACACTGGGTACACAGGAAACTAAGGAGGAACAAGGAGTGTGTGTTTGATACTCACAGCCCTTGGATTCACCTCGGGATAACCAGGAACCCCTACATGATTAATAGTGACTGACATGAAAATCACGGAGGCCCAGGTGCGTAACTGGAATCTAGGAGACCGTGGAAAAGGCAATTCCTGCCCCACTGGTGAAATGTGGTGCTGATTTAGACACTAAGTGGGTGAAGTAGATGTATATAACACATGTTTGTGAGGTAGAATCATTGGCTGGAAAGGCTTGCTGGGTTGGATTTTTCCTCGTAGTTTAATCCTTGCTTCATTAACTTATTTCTGAGATTTATTTCTCCTGCACCTAAATCAATACCTGGCAGAGGAGTGAGAGATAGATGAGGGGTGGTGCAAATGAAGGGACCTATTATAGCATAATATACAAGGCTGTGAACGGTGGCTCACGCCTGTAACCCAGCACTGCAGGAGGCCAACGCAGGTGGATCACATGAAGTCAGGAGTTCGAGACTAGCCTGGCCAACATGGAGAAACTCTATCTGTACTAATAATACAAAAATTAAGCAGGCGTGGTGGTGGTGCATGACTGTAATCCCAGCTCCTACTCTGGAGGAGGAAGCAGGAGAATGACTTCAGCCCTGGAGGCAGAGGTTGCAGTGAGTCGAGATCGCGTCACTGCACACCAGCCTGGGCGACACAGGGACACTCCATCTCAAAAAATAAAAATAAAAAATACATAAATATAACATACACAAATGATGCAGGCACCTGAATTCCAATCATCATTTTTCTATTTCTCTATAATTACTTCTTTGATCCTTTATCTTATCCATTAGAAAATCAGCCTAAAACCTCTTCCGTATTTGGCTTTCTGTGAACATGAGATCATATGGAAAATATGAAAGCCCCCTGAACCCACCAGCACAGGCCCTGAAATAGGGAAAGTGCACTGTTCATCACAAAAAACTTGCCCCCTCACCCAAATCCCCCACCTCAGCCCTACTTCCAATCACCTGTGGAGATACAGATAGACCATGGGGAGGTAAACGCTAATACTCCTTGGAGTGAGCTCAGATCTTGGAATCAGAGATCAGCGCCAGCACTAGCTCCTGCTCCCCTTTCGTACTAATTCACAGGAGGACAGGTGGTATTGAAGCAGTAGATGGTGGAGGGGGCGGTCCTTCCCCCAGCCTCTCGGGTGGAACAGCAGCCTAACATGTGTCTCCTGAGATCACGAAGAGTAGCACGTTTCACACGGGTTTCACCATCATTTCCTGGATGTTTGACATAAGAGAATTCTACTTTGCTTTTTTGATCTTGATTTCACTTTTGTGTCCTTTTCTTGGAGAATGTAATTTGAGTCAGGAGGGTTGTGGATGTAGGAACTGTAAAGCACATTCACTGTGTATCAATCCCAGTCCAGTCTTCCCAGAGAAGACTCTAAACACCTCCTGTACTGCGCCTGGGGCTATGCCAATTTCTATCACTCACCATCACTCAAGGGAGACAGAACGCACAGAGAATACATTACATAGGCAGGTTCATTACTAACAGATAAGCAGCAGGTGTCAAGAGAAGCCTACATTTCAACGTGAGCCAGTCCCTGAAGGCTCAGAAAAGCTGCTCGAGACATATGGAGTCACCCCATTTGCAGTATATCTGGGGGAACACAAAAAGCAGCCCAGCCTGGGTTTTGTACCCTGGAGCCACAGGAAGCACTCAGCTAAAGCACTGCATGACGTCCTCCTCTAGGAAGAACAGGAAGACAGCCCAGACTGTTCTGGGACATTCCTCCTGATCTCAGGATGTTGCTGTCTTAGTCCATTTTTGTTGCTATAAAGGAACACTTGAGCCTGGGTAACTTCTAAAGAAAAGAGATTTGTTTCCCTCACAGTTCTGCAGGCTGCACTGGAAGCATGGCACCAGCATCTATTTCCTGTGACGGCCTCAGGCTGCTCCCACTCTGGCAGAAGGGAAGGAGGGTCTGTCTGTGCAGACCACAGAGATCACACGGCAAGAGAGGGAGTAAGGGGGAGGGGGAGCGATGGAGCTTCCAAGCTCTTTTTAACAACCAGTTCTCCAGGAACTAATAGAGGGGGAACTTGCTAACCCCCTCTCCCTGGAACAGCATTGATCTCTTCATGATGGATCCAGCTCCATGACCCAAACACCTCCCCAGAGGCCCAACCTCCCACACTGGGGGTTAGATTTCAATGTGAGGTTTGAAGGGGTCAAACATCTAAACTAAAGTAGTTGTACCCTCAGCACGTTCTATGGTTAGTATGAGAGCTATAACTGAGAAAGTGGGAGAAAGCTAGGTCTCCCGCCATCTGGGTGCTTGTCCTAAAGGGACGTTGTATGTGGTTACCTGTCAATCAAGAAATGCGAGACAATTCATCAAGAGCAACGGCTATGATTAGCTTCTTATTGGTGTCTCGTCTTCTTCCAGGTAACCCCAGACACCTGCACGTTCTGATTGGGATCTCAGTGGTCAAAATCCCTTTCACCATCCTCCTCTTCTTTCTCCTTCATCGCTGGTGCTCCAACAAAAAAAGTAAGTCTCACGAAGCAGGGGCCAGAGAGCTCAGGGCCATGTGGGGAAGCAGGATGGGAGCAGGCAGGTGTGTGTTCCTCACCGGCAGGATAGTCCCGGGCCCAAAGCAGGAGCCTCAGAAGCAGGACTTTCTAGAGAGAGCACCAGACACCCTGCCCCTACCTTCAGCTGACAGACCAATGCGTGATTCGGAACTGTATCCTCATGTCCCCTGCAGCCACTCACATCCAGGAGAAGGTTCCATGACAGGCAGAAAGTGGGAGACACAATCAATGGGATGGGAACTCAGAGCTATTCATGGGATGGGTCCTTGAGCTCAGAGAGATTGAATGTCTGAGTCTGCTGTTGGCAACTGAGGGACCTCAGGCACCTATGGCCTCCCCCTGTATGTTGGTATCTGCTTATGAAATGAGGACCCAGAAGTGCCCTCCGAGCTGTTTTCTTGACTTCCGTCTCCTACAGATGCTGCTGTCATGGACCAAGAGCCTGCAGGGAACAGAACAGTGAACAGGGAGGTAGGTGCTCCTTGGCCCAGCCTCGTGGCTACTCTTATTCCCAAAGACTCCTGAAAAATGTGAGCACCCTCCCTCACTCAGCATTTCCCTCTCTCCAGGACTCTGATGAACAAGACCCTCAAGAGGTGTCATACGCATAATTGGATCACTGCGTTTTCACACAGAGAAAAATCACTCGCCCTTTTCAGAGGCCCAAGACACCCCCAACAGATACCAGCGTGTACACGGAACTTCCAAATGCTAAGCCCAGATCCAAAGTTGTCTCCTGCCCATGAGCACCACAGTCAGGCCTTGAGGGGTTCTTCTCGGGAGACAAGAGGCCTGTCTGAAAACCGGGTTGCCAGCTCCCATGTACCAGCAGCTGGAATCTGAAGGCATCAGTCTTCATCTTAGGGCATCGCTCTTCCTCACACCACGAATCTGAACGTGCCGCACTCTTGCTTACAAATGTCTAAGTCCCCACTGCCTGCTGGAGAGAAAACACACTCCTTTGCTTAACCCACAATTGTCCATTTCACTTGACCCCTGGCCACCTCTCCAGCTTAACTGGCTTACTTCCTAGTCTACTTGAGGCTGCGATCACACTGAGGAACTCACAGTTCCAAACATACAAGAGGCTCCCTCTTGACAAGGCACTTAGACACGTGCTGTTCCACCTTCCCTCATGCTGTTTCACCTTTCTTCAGACTATTTTCCAGCCTTCTCTCAGCGGTGAAACTTATAAAGTTTTATGTGATTTCAATGTAGCTGTCTCCTCTTCAAATAAACATGTCTGCCCTCATTGCTTTAGGTAATGTGACACTGTATTCCCTAAAAGAAACCGCTGTTATCATTACCATGTCCATGTAACCCCATCTGTTCTCCACTGGGTTCTCACCCCTGGACTCTGAGCTTCTGGAAGCAGGGTGGAGCCTGATTTGTGTCTGAGACTCCAATTTCCTTCCAAACATGCAGCACACAGGAGGTTCCAAGGATCGTGAATGAGATAACACGTGATATTCTTACTCTCTGCAGACCTGCAAAGCTGGCAGAGTCATTCCACAATGAAACATTTGCAGAGTCATAGGTCTTGTTAGTCTCATCTCCACGGGGACACATATCAACACATCATCTTTCATACTATAAGTATACAGTCACTCCTCTGTATCTGTGGGGCTTACAGGTGTTTATTGAACCAAGTATAAATCAAAAATATTCAGAGAAAATATCCACAAACTTTCAAAAAGCAAAACTATGTTGCATGGACAGAAATGAGGTGGTGTGTAGGCTGTATCAGGAATTATAAGTAATCAAGAGACGATTTAATGTATACAGGAGGATGTGCATGGGTTATATCCAAATGCTGTGTCATTTTATGTAAGAGGCTTGAGCATCTGCAGATTTTGGTATCTGAGTGGAGATCCTGAAACCAATCACTCACGAATAGTGAAGGATGACTGTATATGACTTTTATTTCTCAAATTTAAATATAAATCATAAAAAATGTACAATAACTAGATAAAAACTAAGAAGTGTTTTTATAGGTGTGAGAATAAGTGTAGATTTATTTTTTCCTATGTGTAACCCTTTGGTTTAATGTTATTTATTGAGAAGACGTTCTATGCCACCTTAGACCACACGGCAGCCTTTGTCAACTATAAAGAGACTGTGTGTACAAGGATGTATTTTAGACCCTGTTTCTGCTAAGGGGCTCTCTGTGTCCACACTCTTGAGGACGCTGCACTTTATGTAGCCTTATAGAACCCTTTAAATTTAGTAGCCAGAGCCCTCTAATTTGTTATTATAGGCTATATGCTTTTTTTTTCTTGAGGTGGAGTCTTGCTCTGTCGCCCAGGCTGTACTGCAATGGCACAATCTCAGCTCACTGCAAACTCCGCCTCCCAGGTTCAAGCGATTCTCATGCCTCAGCCTCTTGAGTAGCTGGCATTACAGGTGCCTGCCACCAGGCACGGCTAATTCTTGAATTTTTAGCAGAGACACGGTTTCACTATGTTGGCCAGGCTGCTCTCAAACTCCTCATCTCAGTTGATCCGCCCACCTCGGCTTCCCAACGTGCTGGGGGAAACTAGATTTTCTATAACATTATGTTACTGCATATTTCTGTAAAGTTTAAAATGAGGGAGGGAGAGAGACAGAGAGAGAGCAAACTCCAGAGTTGGGACTCTGGAATCTTGGGTCATGAGACAAATTTTAGATAAAACTACAAAAATCCAGAATTTACATGTGTGGTTTTTGCTGATAAAGTACAATTCTAAGACTGTAAATAATTGCATAATCCTTCCCTGGGAACTTAAATCACTTTAACTGGTTCTGCTGTAATACTAGAAACACAAGCATGAAAAATTCTAATGGTTTATTAGTCACAATGACTCTGAAAACCTTAATAATACCTATTAGATATTTTGCATATTACACAGGAAGAAGAGTTTGAATCTCAGATAAAAACAATAAAAATACATGAAAAGTCTTTCACGTTAGCACAGATTTTAGGCATCTCGTGTTCGGGAGGTTGGATCCGAGACATGTTTTGAGTTGGTCATAGTAAAGGACGCGAGGTGTCAATTCTAGTGAGAACAATTTCCAGGAAGCCATGTTCCACTCTTGAGCGAGCACCCACTGGGCCTCATGCAAGGTAGAAAGAGCCTGTGTACGTCACCCTCCCATGATGTGGTCAGCATGTAAACTGCATGGGCAGGGCGCCAAATAACATCCTGTGCGCTGCTGAGCTGAGCTGGGGCGCGGCCGCCTGTCTGCACCGGCAGCACCATGTCGCTCATGGTCGTCAGCATGGCGTATGTTGGTGAGTCCTGGAAAGGAATCAAGGGAGGGAGTGCAGGGATTGAGATCTGGGCCCAGAGGTGGAGATATAGGCCTGGAGGTGGACTGATGGGCCTGGAGTGGAGATCTAGGCCTGGAGTGGAGATCTGGGCCTGGAGTGGACATCTGGGCCTGGAGTGGAGATCTGGGCCTGGAGTAGAGTTACGGGCCTGCAGTAGAGATATGGGCCTGGAGCGCAGATATGGGCCAGGAGTGGAGATGTGGGTCTAGAGGTGGATATCTGGGCCTGGAGTGGAGATATGGGCCTAGGATGGAGATATGGGTCTGGCTGGGGAGATATGGGACTGGAGTGGAGATATCGGCCTGAAGTGGAGATATGGGCTTGGAGTGGAGATCTGGGCCTGGGGTGGAGATATGGGCCTAGGGTGGAAATATCGGCCTGGAGTGGAGATATGGGCCTGGAGTGGAGATATGGGCTTGGGGTGGGGATATGGACCTGGAGGCTGGGTCTCTGCACAGCCAACAGCCGTGTTCTTCGGTGCAGGTAGGCAGTGAGGGTGAGTTTACCTTCAGCCCAGCAAGGGCCTAGCTGCCAAGACTCACAGCCCAGTGGGGGCAGCAAGGGAGGCCTGATTTGCCTGCAGATGGATCATCCATCATGATCTTTCTTTCCAGGGTTCTTCTTGCTGCAGGGGGCCTGGCCACATGAGGGTGAGTCCTCCAAACCTTAGGGTGTCATCTCCCCACAGAACAGGATTTCCCCAAAATGGGAGGGAAGTCCTGTCGGGGATTCTCTCATAAACTAGGAAGAGGGGACCCTGGGCTGCTCGGCCCACAGTTCTGACCTCGCCTCCCTGACCTTTCATTCCCTTGGCAGAGTCAGGTTCTCTGGGGACCAGGGTTAGACTGGGGTGCTCAAAGCTGGGGTGTGTGGTGGGGAAGTGGTAGGAACAGCAGATCCTCTGAGGACAAAGGTGTTACTCACACACTTCAGCATTTCCATGACGGTAGGGGCTGCAGTGTGGCTGCTGTCATTCTACCAGAAGAGGTGGGAAACCACAGCCATGGCCGTGACATTCCAAATCCTCTGATGGGGGCTCAGTTGTTTATTTTCGTTCAGGCATCCGCTTATATCCATTCACAAAGGACATGCCCTCCACCCCATGTCTACCTTGTGTTGTTGTATGTGAGTAATCTTACAGTATTAAAATCTAGTAGGAGTCTCTTACTCAGCACCTGCTCAAAGTTCTCAGCTGATACTTTTGTTGTAGGGAGACATCATGTCTTTGCGGGATGGGTCCTTCCTTTAGCCCTGGCCACCAAGGTGTGATAACAGCCATAGAAACGTGGAAAGTGAGGAGAATCTTCTGAGCACAGGGAGGGAGGGGCAACTCCACATCCTCCTCTCTAAGGCGGCACCTCCTTCTCCCCAAGGTGGTCAGGACAAGCCCTTGCTGTCTGCCTGGCCCAGCCTTCTGGTGCCTCCAGGACATGTGATTCTTCGGTGTCATTCTTATCTTAGGTTTAACAACTTCAGTCTGTACAAGGAAGATGGGGTGCCTGTCCCTGAGCTCTACAATAAAATATTCTGGAACAGCCTTTTCATGGGCTCTGTGACCCCAGCACACGCAGGGACCTATAGAGTGTTGGTGTTCACACCCACACTCCCCCAGTGGGTGGTCAGCATCCAGCAACCCACTGGTCATCATGGTCACAGTTCAGAGGGCTCCTGTCTGGCATTATCTTTCTCCCACCTCCTGAATCCCAGAGCTTCTGGTGGGCATGTCCTTGAGGGTCCCATCACCCAGGCCCTGACTGTATTTGGGGTAAAGGGGGATTGAATACAGGGAAATGGGTGCTGTGGTGGGAAGAATAATTGTCCCCAATGATGACTACATTCTAATCCCTGGAGTCTGTGACTATTTATGTTATAGGGGAAGGGACTGAAGGGGAAGATAGAGCTCAGGTTGTTGATGAGTTGACCTTGAGATGGGGAGACAGCTTGGAATGTCCCGGTGGGCTCAGTGTAATCACAAGGGTCTACAATGAAAGGAGGAGGAAGAGGGGAGTGGGGATTACAGCAGCGTAATGGGAGTCTCCCTCAGCTTTGGAGGTGGAGGAAGGCCGTGAGCCACGAATGCAGGTGGCCTATAGAGGCTAGAAAAGTCAAAGAACTGATTCTCCTGAGTCTCCAGAGGGAATGAAGCCCTGCAGGTGCCTTGATTTCACTCCAGGAAAAACAGGGTCCGATTTCTCTCTCTAGAATTGGAAGGAGTCAATGTGCTCTCTTCTGCTGCCATTCTTCTGATAATTTTCTAGAGCAGCAACAGGAAACCAACACTGGAACCCAGATCAAGGACAAGTTAAGAAAGGACACAAGGATAGCTGGGCATGGTGGCAGGCCCATGTAATCCTAGTGGCTCCGGAGGCTGAGGGCAGGAGAAATGCTTGAACCCAGGAGACAGAGGTTGCAGGGAGCCAAGACCACACCAATTCACTCCAGCCTGGGCAAAGGAGTGAGACTCTGTCTCCAAAATTAATTAATTAATTAAAGAAACCAAACAAGGGGAAGGTTGGCTACCCTGAGATCAGCAAGGATGGGATGATGATGCCACCACCAGGCTCCATCCACAGAGGGAGGGGTTGATGCTCCTCCAACCAGCACCAGGAGCCAGCCTATGGAAGCTGGCACCATGGAGAAGGCACACGCATGGCAAGAGTGGCTCCCAGTCCCCACCAGGAACAGGGTGTGTGGACACTGCTGCCTGCCTTACTGATCAGTTCGTACCTCCCGCCAAGGATTCCAATGGGTCCAAAAGAGATTGAACCAGACTGCTAAGAGCCTGGACGTGCCGCCTATCCTGGTTCGTCTTCCACCCCCACATAGACAGCAGGAAAGACATTAGTGTGAAATAGATACAACAGGCCAAGAGATGAGGCTGAGCCCAGTGGGAAGGGAATCAGGCTACTAGAGACAGAGGGACAGAGAAGAGGGAGGAAGACAGATGGAAGGACCTGCACCAGGAGTTATGGGCACAGAAAAGAACATGAAGACACAGAGAGGAAGGAGAGAGACAGACACCAGCGAGGGGAAGCCTCACTCATTCCAGGTGCCATGGATGGGATGATAAAGAGAGACGCCTTCTAAACTCCCAACCTCTCTTCCTAGGAGTCCACAGAAAACCTTCCCTCCTGGCCCTCCCAGGTCCCCTGGTGAAATCAGAAGAGACAGTCATCCTGCAATGTTGGTCAGATGTCATGTTTGAGCACTTCCTTCTGCACAGAGAGGGGGAGTTTAACGACACTTTGCGCCTCATTGGAGAGCTCCATGATGGGGTCTCCAAGGTCAACTTCTCCATCGGTCCCATGATGCCTACCCTTGCAGGGACCTACAGATGCTACGGTTCTCTTTCTCACTCCCCCTATGAGTGGTCAGCTCCCAGTGACCCTCTGGACATCATGATGACAGGTGAGAGTGTCCAGACATTCTTCTTATTGTCATTGGGATGCAGAGTGAATGATCCAGAACTTGGAGGCCCAGGTGGTTGTAAGGAAGATGAGCTTGGTATTCTTATGGGGAGAGACTGACTTGGTGAGGTCTGTACCAACAGAGACAGAGAAACAGGAGACACAAGTACAGACCAGGTGTCATAACAGAGGACAGACGCAGGGGCCATACCGAGAGTTAGAAAAGACACAAGGAGTTAAAGGAGACAGATAGACAGACATGTCCCAGAGAGAGGTGACCTTCCATGCTGACTTTGCTCAGAGACCTGGCACAGATTAGAAGTTTCATTTCTGTTTTACCTCCACAAACTGTTCTCTACCAGGAGAACCCAAGGACACCCATATTTCTGACCTGAGTTGGGCCCTGTGGCCTCAGGCCTTGTGGCACCTACAGATGCCAAGTTTATTCTGACACCTCTGCCTTCCATGCAATGGAGAGTAATCGTCCCAGGATATCATGGCCCCAGAACACCAACCCCTGTATGCTGTGTGAACTTGGGGTCCCCACACTAGATTCTGAGGCTCACATTCCAAATAACCCCACATATGAGAGGATCACTGAGAGACACAGAGAGAAATCAGGGACACCAAAAAGCAAAGACATAAACACACAGAGAATGAGCCAGAGGAAGGAGATTGAGAAACTCACAGACACATAAAGAGAGAGAAAAGAGGGCAGAGAAGTGGAGAGAATGATGGAAGGGAGCAGAGAAAAGCACAAAAATTAGAGTCCTGAGGGAGAGGCACAAGGACATAGAAAGATGGAGATGTGGGGATGAATTGCAGAGATTCCAAAGAGAACTAGCGAGACCGAGAGGCAGAGCAAGACAGATGATAGATGGATAGATATAGATAGATGATAAATAGGTAGATGATAGATAATAGGTTATAGATACATAGAAGATGATTGATTGATTCATTGATTAATAGATGATACATAGAGATGATGATGATGAAGATAGATAGATAGATAATACATAGAGATAGAGAGGCAGACAAAGAGAGAAATCATAGAGAGAGAGATGATACATAGATATAGATAATAGATGATTGATGGATAGATAGACAATTGATAGATAAATAGATGATATATAGATATAGATGACAGGTAGAGAATTTGTAGATAGGCACCGAATAGATAAATAGATAGATCGATAGAGAATAGATAGAAATATGCAGAAAGTTATGAACAGGACACAAAGTGAGAAACTCAGAATTTAAAAAAGTAACATTAAGTCAACCAACCCAAGGAGGGTCAGAGAGAATAAAACAATCCAAAAAGGGAAAACATATCTAGAGGTGGGGAAGTGAGGTCAGAGACCTACAGAGACACAGAAGGTGGAAGGAGGAAGTAGACATGAAGAGAGATGGGGTGGAGGGTGAGAGAGAGAGCATTAGGTCATAGAGCAGGGGAGTGAGTTCTCAGCTCAGGTGAAGGGAGCTGTGACAAGGAAGAACCTCCCTGAGGAAACTGCCTCTTCTCCTTCCAGGTCTATATGAGAAACCTTCTCTCTCAGCCCAGCCGGGCCCCACGGTTCAGGCAGGAGAGAATGTGACCTTGTCCTGCAGCTCCCGGAGGTCCTATGACATCTACCATCTATCCAGGGAGGGGGGGGGCCGTGAATGTAGGCTCCCTGCAGTGTCCAAGGTCAACAGAACATTCCAGGCAGACTTTACTCTGGGCCCTGTCACCCACGGAGGGACCTACAGATGCTTCGGCTCTTTCCGTGACTCTCCCTACGAGTGGTCAAACTCGAGTGACCCACTGCTTGTTTCTGTCACAGGTGAGAAAACCCCATATCTGTCTCATGTCCTATGATCCTAAAGCCTTAGCTGAGGAGCTTCCTGCTGATGATGGAGAGAAGCATGGACAGACGCAGAGAGAACACGCAGCTTGGGTGTGAGGGCGGGGTTAGGGCGCAGGATGGCAGACACGGCACCTCCAAACCCTCCTGCATGGCCTGCATGGAGGCCTCCAATCAGGGCTCCAGGCACCCAGGCAGATGAAGAAAGCGGTCAGGAGATACCCAGAGACGGGGAGACTGGGCTCAGTTTGGGAGGATCAGAGGTTCCCTCAGCCCCTCAACCTTACCCATTTCCCAGAAGCCCCTCCTGGCCTCTCACCCACACAGAGATGTCATCACCAGCAACCCCTACACCCTTTTCTTTTTGCTTGAAAAAATATTTATTGAGGTGAAATATACCTATATACCTTACCAACTTTAACATTTTTTTTTTTTTTTGGTGGAGTCTAGCTCTGTCCCCTATGCTGGAGTGCAGTGGCACAATCTCAGCTCACTGCAACCTCCGCCTCCTGGGTTCAAACGATTCTCCTACCTCAGCCACCTGAGTAGCTGGTACTATAGGCACGCACCACCACGCCAGGCTACTTTTTGTATTTTGAGTAGAGAGGGGGGTTTCACCATGTTGGTCGAGCTGGTCTCGAACTCCTGACCACGTGATCCACCCGCCTCAGCCTCCCAAAGTGCTGGGATTACAGGCATGAGCCACCGCGCCCGGCCACTTTTACCATTTTTAAGTGTAAATTCTAGTGGTCATAAATACATTTATATATATATATATATATATATATATTTTTTTTTTTTTTTTTTTTTTTTTACCCTCCACCCTTTTCTTCCTGGCCTCTGGTAGCCACCATTCTACTCTCTACCTTCATGAGATCCACCTTTTAGCTCCTGTATATGGGGGAGAAATAGGAATCTTTGTAATGACTCGAGTTCCATCCATGTGGCTGCGAATGACAGGATGTTATTCTTTCTATGGATGAGTAGTCTCCACTGTGCGTATGTACTACAGTTCTCTATTCGTTCATCCACTGATGGGCAGGTAGGTTGACTCCACATCTCGGCTACTGTGAACAGTGCTGCACCAATCATACGAGTGCAGATATCACTTCGATATATTGATTTCCTTTCCTTTGGATATAAACCCAGTAGTGAAATTGCTGGATACTATGAAAGTTTTTCGTTTGTTGTTTTTGTTTTTGTTTTTGAGACACTTTCTCTCTGTGCCCAGGCTGGAGTACAAGTGATGTGATCTTGGCTCATTGCAACCTCCGCCTCCTGGGTTCAAACGATTTTCCTGCCTCAGCCTCCCTAGTAGCAGGGATTACAGGTGCACGCCCCCATGCCTGGCTACTTTTTCTTTTTTTTAGTATAGATGGGGTTTCCCCATGTTGGCTGAGCTGCTCTCAAACTCATGACCTCAACTGAGGTGCCCGCCTCGGTGTCACAAAGTGCTGGGATTACAGGCATGATCCACCGCACCCAACCTCTTTTTAGTTATTTAAAGGACTTCCATACTTTTCTCCGTAATGGCTATACTAATTTACACTCCTACCAACAGGGTACCAGGGTTCTCCTTTCTCTACCCCCTTGCCAGCATTTCTTTTGCCTGTCTTGCAGCTAAAAGCCATTTTATTTTATTTTATTTTATTTTATTTTATTTTATTTTGAGATGGAGTTTCGCTCTTGTCACCCAGGCTGGAGTGCAGTGGCACGATCTCAGCTCACCGCAACCTCCACCTCCCAGGTTCCAGTGATTCTCCTGCCTCAGCCTCCCGAGTAGCTGGGATTACAGGCACATGCAACCACGCCCGGCTAATTTTTCTATTTTTGGTAGAGACAGTGTTTCTCCATGTGGGTCAGGCTGGTCTCAAACTCCCGACCTCAGGAGATTCGCCCACCTCAGGCTCTCAAAGTTCTAGGATGATAGAGGTGAGCCACCACGCCCGGCCTAAAAGCCATTTTAATGGGGTGAGATGAAAACTCACTTCGATTTTCATTTGCATTTCTCTGATGATGAGTGATACTGAGCACTTCTTCATATGCGGGGAAATTTCATGTCTTTTGCTCCTTTTTCAATTAAATCATTTGTTTTATTGAGTTGTTTGAGCTTCTTATATTTCTAGTTATTAATCCCGTCTCAGATGCATAGTTTGCACATATTTACTCCCAATGTGTGCGTTGTCTCTTCACGTTGTTGGTTTATCTTTAGTGGCGCAGAAGTTGCTTAGTTTGATGTAATCCCAATGGTCTATTTTGTGCTTTGATTACTTGTGTTTTGAAGGTTTAAAACAAAATGTCTTTCTTCAGACAAATGTCCTGGAGCATTTCCCCAATATTTTCTTCTACGTGTTTCATAGGTTCAGCCCTTAGACTCACATCTTTAATCCATTTTCATTTGATTTTTGTGTATGGTGACAGGTAGAGGTCCAGGTTCATTCTTCTGCATGTAGATGTCCAGGTTTCCCTGCACTGTTGATTGAAAAGACTGTCCTTTCCTGATTGTAAGTTCTTGGCACCTTTGTCAAAGTCCAGTGGATGGGCTGGGCATGGTGGCTAACACCTGCAATTGCAGCACTTTGGGAGACCGAGGCAGGTGGATCACCTGAGGCCAGGAGTTCAAGATCAGCCTGGCCAACATGGTGAAACATCGTCTCTACTAAAAATACAAAAATTAGCTGAGCATGGTGGTCAGCCCCTGTAATACCACTACTCAAGGGTTTGAGGTGAGAAAATTGATTGAACCCAGGAGGCTGAGGTTGCAGTGAACCGAGATTGCACCTCTGCACTCCAGCCTGGGTGACAGAGTGAGACTCCATCTCAAAAGAAAAAATAAAAAACCATTGGATGTTAATGCATGGATTATATCTGTGTTCTTCATTCTGCTCCATTGTTCTATGTGCCTTTCTTTATGCCAACATCGTGCTGTTTTGCTTACTACAGCTCTGGAATGTATTTTTAGATCAGGTAGTGTGATGCTCCTGTTTTCTCTTTATACCTTGAAGTCTCAAGACAGTGGGTGTCACATATAAAAATTATGGGAAAAAGGATCCCAGGACTCCCAGAGCCCAATATCAGATAACAGAATGTTGGCCATGAACCAACCTCAAAGATTTCCATTGAGTAGAGGACAGACACCCTCATTTCCTCACCTCTGTCCTGTCTCGTGTTCTAGGAAACCCTTCAAATAGTTGGCCTTCACCCACTGAACCCAGCTCCAAAATCGGTGAGTACAGAACCCTCTTATATCTGCCTTTGGAAACCTGGGGAGGTGGAAACCTTGGATTCAGGCATTGATTCAGCATCTCACAGCTCTGACATTGTGCACCTGTCTTCCACCATCTCCGAACTCCAGATACTCCAACAGCGAAAGGGATCTGGGCCCAACACAGGGCTCAGTGAAATCTCTTAATCTCTCATTTTATGGAACTGAGACCTCCTACAAGCTAGAAGAATGATTGCCAATCTGACATCCTTCTCAGACAAAAATGCAATATTTGTTCTGCCTGCATTCCTAACTGGAGGATAAATTCCTGGGGGCTTGAGAGAGGGAAGGGAAGGGAACATCTGATGAGGGCGAGGTGTTTTAGAGAAGTGCCACTTGCCAAGGAATGAGCTCCTGTTGGTCATGAAGCAACCCTTGCTGACTCAGCAGAGCAAGAGCCTTGCCGTAACAGAGAACAGAGCTCATGCACGCACACTTCGACTCACTGACTCATTCAGCCACGGCCCCATGCTCAGGCTGTGCAGTG
The DNA here is from genome assembly GCF_028885655.2 of Pongo abelii. Taxonomy (NCBI): domain Eukaryota; kingdom Metazoa; phylum Chordata; class Mammalia; order Primates; family Hominidae; genus Pongo; species Pongo abelii. Next base: position 61,307,732 of record NC_072005.2, read on the forward strand.
TGGAACCTTTTCCTACTGTTGCCATAACAAATTTCCACAAGATTCGTGGGTGAAAACAAAATGGTTTTTTAATTATCTTAAAGTGCTGTAGCTCAAAGTATGAAGTGCATCTCACTGGGCTAAAATCAAGGTGACAGCAAGGCGGCCTTCCCTCTGAAGGTTCCAGGCAAGAATCTGCATCTCACTTGTCCCAGCTTCTAAAGGCTCCCATGTTCCTTGGCTCCCGGTCCCCTTCCTCCTTCCTCAAAACCCACAAAGACTGGTCACATCTCACATGGCATCACTCAGACCCTTCTTCCTTACCACACCTCTTTCTCTGAATGCTGCTTACCCTTCTTCCTCATCTTTTGAAAACTTGGGGATTCTATCGGTTTCACCAAGATGAAAATCCACCATAATCTCCCGGAAATCATCCAGGATACCCTGGTTTTAACTTCAGCTGATTAGCAACCGTAATTCCATCTGCAATCTTCATTCCTCCTTTCCATGTAAAATAACATATTCACAAGCTATGGAGGCTAGGACAGGAACATTTTGGGGTGGGACAGCATTCTCCTGCCTTCCACAAACAGTGAACAAGATGCATTTGGCCTCTGCTCTTGGGACACTGATATTGCAGATGGTGAAATGGGAGGGCAGAAAATGAACGCACAAGTGGACCAATAAATGAATGATCCATTTGGAAGCGTCTGTGCATGAAATCTATTTGTTTGTTTCTTTGTTTATTGAGACAGAGTCTCCCTCTGTCTTCCAGGCTACAGTGCAGTGTCACGATCTGGGCTCACTGCAACCTGCACCTCCTGGATTCAAGTGATTCTCCTGCCTCAGCCTCTCGAGTAGCTGGGATTACAGGCAACTGCCACCACACCCGGCTAATTCTTATTGTATATTTTTTGTAGAGAGGATGTTTCACCATGTTGCCCAAGCTTGTCTCAAACTCCCAACCTCAAGTTATCCAACCATCTCAGCATCCCAAAGTACTGGGATTACAGGCGTGAGCCACTGTGCCCAGCCAGAATTCAAAATCAATAATAGATAATGCTGAGTGTATAATTTTGGGTGACAGAGAAGGTCTCACTAATCAGATATTTGTGACATTAATGAAAAACACGGATTGAACCCCTGAAAGATTGGCGGAAGGATTTTCCACACACAGCTGTCAGCTGTGACGGCGCAAACGTGAAAACAATCTGATGTTGAAGGAAGAGGCTTTGCATTCAAATGCTGGGAATGAGTTGGGGAGAATGACGAGACGACTGTAGAGAGATGGAGATCACACTGGGTACACAGGAAACTAAGGAGGAACAAGGAGTGTGTGTTTGATACTCACAGCCATTGGATTCAACTCAGGGTAACTAGGAATCCCTACATGATTAATAGTGACTGACATGAAAATAAGGGAGGCCCAGGTGCGTAACTGGAATCTAGGAGACTGTGGAAAAGGCAATTCCTGCCCCACTGGTGAAATGTGGTGCTGATTTAGACACTAAGTGGATGAAGCAGATGGATATAAGATATGTTTGTGAGGTAGAATCATTGGCTGGAAAGGCTTGCTGGGTTTGATTTTCCTAGTTGTTTAATCCTGGCTTAATTAATTTCTTTCTGAGATTTATTCCTCCTACGCATAAATCAATACCTGGCAAAGGAGTGACAGATATATGAGGGGTAGTGGAAATGAAGGGACCTATTATAGCATAATATTCAAGTCTGTGAACGGTGGCTCACTCCTGTAACCCAGCACTGCAGGAGGCCAAGGCGGGTGGATTCCATGAAGTCAGGAGTTCGAGACCAGCCTGGCCAACATGGGGAAACCCTATCTCTACTAAAAATACAAAAATTAGCTGAGCATGGTGATGCATCCCTGTAATCCCAGCTCCTACTCTGGAGGATGAAGCAGGAGAATGACTTCAACCCAGGAGGTGGAGGTTGCAGTGAGTAGAGATTGCATCACTGCACTCCAGCCTGGGCGACACACGGAGACTCTGTCTCAAAAAATAAAAATAAGAAATGCATAAATATAATAAAACACACACGAATGACAAAGGCACCTGAATTCCAATCATCATTTTTCTATTTCTCTATAATTACTTCTTTGATCCTTTATCTTATCCATTAGGCAATCACCCTAAAACCTCTTCCCTATTTGGTTTTCTGTGAGCATGAGATCATATAGAAAATGTGAAAGCCCGCTGAATCCTCCAGCACAGATCCTGGAATAGAGAAAGTACTCTGTTCATAGCAAAAAAAAATTGTGCTCTCACCCAAACCCCCCACCTCAGCCCTACTTCCAATCACCTGTGGAGATTCAGATAGACCATGGGGAGGTAAACGCTAATACTCCTTGGAGTGAGCTCAGATCTTGGAATCAGAGATCAGCGCCAGCACTAGCTCCTGCTCCCCTTTCGTACTAATTCACAGGAGGACAGGTGGTATTGAAGCAGTAGATGGTCGAGGGGGTGGTCCTTCCCCCAGCCTCTCGGGTGGAACAGCAGCCTAACATGTGTCTCCCGAGATCACAAAGAGTAGCACGTTTCACACGGGCTTCAACACTATATCCTGGCTGTTTGACATAAGAGAATTCTACTTCGCTTTTTTTATCTTGATTTCACGTTTGTGTCCTTTTCTTGGAGAATGCAAGTTGTTTCACTCAAGAATACTGTGGATGTAGAAATCCTAAAGCACATTCGCTATATATCAATCCCAGTCCAGTCTTCCCAGAGAAGACTCTAAACACCTCCTGTACTGCGCCTGGGCCTATGCCAATTCCTATCACTCACCGTCACTCAAGGGAGACAGAACACACAGAGAATACATTACATAGGCAGGTTCATTACTAACACATAAGCAGTGAGTGACAACAGAAGCCTACATTTCAATGTGAGCCAGTCCCTGAAGGCTCAGAAAAGCTGCTCCGGAGATATGGAGTCATCCCATTTGCAGGGTAGCTGGGGGAAGCCAGAAAGCAGCCCAGCCTGGATGTTCTACCCTGGAGCCACAGGAAGCACTCAGCTAAAGCACTGCATGACGTCCTCCTCTAGGAAAAACAGGAAGACAGCCCAGGCTCTTCTGGGACATTCCTCCTGATCTCAGGACATTGCTGTCTTAGTCCATTTTTGTTGCTATAAAGGAACACTTGAGCCTGGGTAACTTCTAAAGAAAAGAGATTTGTTTCCCTCACAGTTCTGCAGGCTGCACTGGAAGCATGGCACCAGCATCTATTTCCTGTGACGGCCTCAGGCTGCTCCCACTCTGGCAGAAGGGGAGGAGGGTCTGTCTGTGCAGAGACTACAGAGATCACACGACAAGAGAGGGAGTAAGGGGGAGGGGGAGCGATGGAGCTTCCAAGCTCGTTTTAACAACCAGCTCTCCAGGAACTTGCTAACCCCGTCTCCTTGGGACAGCATTGATCTGTTCATGATGGATCCATCTCCATCACCCAAACACCTCCCAAGAGCCCCAACCTCCCACACTGGGAGTTAAATTTCAATGTGAGGTTTGAAGGGGTCAAACATCTAAACTAAAGTAGTTGCATCCTCAGCACATTCTATGGTTACTATGAGAGCTATAAGGGAGAAAGCAGAAGAAAGCTAGGTCTCCCGCTATCTGGGTGCTTGTCCTAAAGAAACGTTGTATGTGGTTACCTGTCAATCAAGAAATGCGACACAATTCATAAAGAGGAACTGCTATGATTAGCTTCTCATTGGTGTCTCGTCTTCTTCCAGGTAGCCCCAGACATCTGCACGTTCTGATTGGGATCTCAGTGGTCATCATCCCCTTCGCCATCCTCCTCTTCTTTCTCCTTCATCGCTGGTGCTCCAAGAAAAAAAGTAAGTCTCACGAAGCAGGGGCCAGAGAGCTCAGGGCCGTGTGGGGAAGCAAGATTGGAGTACGTGGGTGTGTGTTCCTCACTGGCAGGATGGTCCCTGACCCAAGGCAGGAGCCAGAGGCAGAGCTTTCTAGAGAGAGCACCAGACACCCTGCCCCTGCGTTCAGCTCACAGACCATTGCCTGATTCTGAACTGTATCCTCACATTCCCTGCAGCCACTCACATCCAGGAGAAGGTTCCATGACAGGCAGAAAGTGGGAGACAGAATCAATGGGATGGGAACTCAGAGCTATTCATGGGATGGGTCCTTGAGCTCAGAGAGATTGAATGTCTGAGTCTGCTGTTGGCAAGTGAGGGACCTCAGGCATGAAATGAGGACCCAGAAGTGCCCTCCGAGCTGTTTTCTTGACTTCCGTCTCCTACAGATGCTGCTGTCATGGACCAAGAGCCTGCAGGGAACACAACAGTGAAGAGGGAGGTAGGTGCTCCTTGGCCCAGCCTCATGGCTAGTCTTATTCCCAAAGAGTCCTGAAAAATGTGAGCACCCTCCCTCACTCAGCATTTCCCTCTCTCCAGGACTCTGATGAACAAAACCCTCAGGAGGTGACATACGCACAGTTGGATCACTGCGTTTTCACACAGAGAAAAATCACTCGCCCTTCTCAGAGGCCCAAGACACCCCCAACAGATACCATCGTGTACACGGAACTTCCAAATGCTGAGCCCAGATCCAAAGTTGTCTCCTGCCCGTGAGCACCACAGTCTGGCCTTGAAGGGGTCTTTTGGGAGACAACAGCCCTGTGTCAAAACCAGCTTGCCAGCTCCCATGTACCGGCAGCTGGAATCTGAAGGCATCAGTCTTCATCTTAGGGCATTGCTCTTCCTCACACCACAAATCTGGTGCCTCTCTGTTGCTTACAAATGTCTATAGTTCCCACTGCCTGCTGGAGAGAAAACACACTCCTTTGCTTAACCCACAATTCTCTATTTCACGTGACCCCTGGCCACCTCTCCAGCCTAACTGGCTTACTTCCTAGTCTACTTGAGGCTGCGGTCACACTGAGGAACTCACAATTCCAAACATACAAGAGGCTCGCTCTTAACAAGGCACTTAGACACGTGCTGTTCCACCTTCCCTCATGCTGTTCCACCTTTCCTCAGACAATCTTTCAGCCTTCTGTCATCAGTTAAATTAATAAATTTATAAATTTTCCAGCCTTCCGTCATCAGTGGAACTTATAAAATTTTTTGTGATTTCAATGTAGCTGTCTCCTCTTCAAATAAATATGCCTGCCCTCATTGCTTTAGGTAATGTGACACTGTATTGGCTGAAAGAAACTGGCGTTATCATTACCATGTCCATATAACCCCATCTGTTCTCCACTGGGTTCTCACCCCTGGACTCTGAGCTTCTGGAAGCAAGGTGGAGCCTGATTTGTCTGTGGGACTCCAATTTCCATCTAAAGATGCAGCACATAGGAGGTTCCAAGGATCGTGAATCACATGAACAAGTGATATTCTTACTCTCTGCAGACCTGGAAAGCTGGCAGAGTCATTCCACGATGAAACATTTGCAGAGTCATAGGTCTTGTTAGTCTCATCTCCTCCACAGGGACACATATCAACACATCATCTTTCATACTATAAATATACAGTCACTCCTCTCTATCTGTGGGGTTTACAAGTGTTTATTGAACCAACTATAAATCAAAAATATTCAGAGAATATATCCACAAAGTTTCAAAAAGCAAAACTATGTTGAGTGGACACAAATGAAGCGGTGTGTAGGCTGTATCAAGAATTATAAGTAATCTACAGATGATTTAATGTATACAGGAGGATGTGCATGTGTTATATCCAAATGCTGTGTCATTTTATGTAAGAGGCTTGAGCATCTGCAGATTTTGGTTCTGAGTGGAGATCCTGAAACCAATCACCCACGAATAGTGAAGGATGACTGTATATGACTTTTATTTCTCAAATTTAACTGGTATAGAGGAAAGAACACCAGGCTAGAGGTTGAAAGAGCAGGGGCCATGCGAGTTTTCACCATACTAATGCAGGGGCCAGAAGCTAGTGGCCCCTTTCATCTCTTCCAGCTTCTGTTTTCTGGGAGAAAATAAGAACCCACTCGCAAATTCTGCCTGCCTCTCAAGGTTTTGTAAGAATCTAATATGACTATAATGCAAAAGTGTTTTGAACATGTGGAATGCTTGGAAGGAGGCCTGGTACCATGTAAGAACTCAATAAATGTGGACTCTCACTTAAAAAAAAAAAAAAAAAAAAAAAATTAAATATACATCATAAAAAATGTACAATAACTAGATAAAAACCAAGAAGTGTTTTTATAGTGTGAGAATAACTTTAGATTTATTTTTTCCTATGTGTAACCCTTTGGTTTAATGTTATTTATTGAGAAGACTTTCTATGCCACCTTAGACCACACGGCAGCCTTTGTCAACCATAAAGGGACTGTGTGTACACGGATGTATTTTAGACACTGTTTTCTGCTAAGGGGTTGTCTGTGTCCACACTCTTGAGGATGCTGCACTTTATGTAGCCTTATAGAATCCTTTAAATTTAGTAGCCAGAGCCCTCTAATTTGTTATTATAGGCTATTTGCTATTATTTTTCTTGAGGTGGAGTCTTGCTCTGTCGCCCAGGCTGGACTGCACTGGCGCAGTCTCAGCTCACTGCAACCTCCGCCTTCCAGGTTCAGGTGATTCTCCTGTCTCAGCCTCTTGAGTAGCTGACATTACAGGTGTGTGCCACGAGGCATGGCTAATTTTTGAGTTTTTAGCAGAGACACAGTTTCACTATGTTTGCCAGGCTGCTCTCAAACTCTTCATCTCAGTTGATCCGCCCACCTCGGCTTCCCAACGTGCTGGGGGAAACTTGATTTTCTATAGCATTATGTTACTGGATATTTCTGTAAAATTTAAAAAGGAGGGAGGGAGAGAGACAGAGAGAGAGCAAACTCCAGAGTTGGGACTCTGGAATCTTGGGTCATGAGACAAATTTTAGATAAAACTACAAAAATCCAGAATTTACATGTGTGGTTTTTGCTGATAAAGTACAATTCTAAGATTGTAAATAATTGCATAATCCTTCCCTGGGAACTTAAATCACTTTAACTGGTTCTGCTGTAATACTAGAAATACAAGCATGAAAAATTCTCATGGTTTATTAGTCACAATGACTCTGAAAACCTTAATAATACCTATTAGATATTTTGCATATTACACAGGAAGAAGAGTTTGCATCTCAGATAAAAACAATAAAAATACATGAAAAGTCTTTCACGTTAGCACAGATTTTAGGCATCTTGTGTTCGGGAGGTTGGATCCGAGACGTGTTTTGAGTTGGTCATAGTGAAGGACGCGAGGTGTGAATTCTAGTGAGAACAATTTCCAGGAAGCCATGTTCCGTTCTTGAGCGAGCACCCACTGGGCCTCATGCAAGGTAGAAAGAGCCTGCGTATGTCAGCCTCCCATGATGTGGTCAGCATGTAAACTGCATGGGCAGGGCGCCAAATAACATCCTGTGCGCTGCTGAGCTGAGCTGGGGCACAGCCGCCTGTCTGCACAGAGAGCACCATGTCGCTCATGGTCGTCAGCATGGTGTGTGTTGGTGAGTCCTGGAAAGGAATAGAGGGAGGGAGTGCGGGGATGGAGATCTGGGCTCAGAGGTGGAGATATGGGTCTGGAGGTGGAGTTATGGGCCTGGAGTGGAGATAGGAACCTGGATGGGAGATAGGAGCCTGGAGTGGAGATATGGGCCTGGAGTGGAGTTACGGGCCTGCAGTAGAGATACGGGCCTGGAGGTGGAGATATGGGCCTAGAGGTGGATATCTGGGCCTGCAGTGGAGATATGGGCCTGGGATGGAGATATGGGCCTAGAGGTGGAGTTACAGGCCTGCAGTAGAGATATGGGCCTGGAGGTGGAGATCTGGGCCTGGAGTGGAGATATGGGCCTGGATTGAAGATATGGGCCTGGAGTGGAGATATGGGCTTGGGGTGGAGATCTGGGCCTGGGGTGGAGATATGGGCCTGGATTGGAGATATGGGCCAAGGGTAGAGATCTGAGCCTGGATTGGAGATATGGGTCTGGATTGGAGATATGGGCCTAGGGTGGAAATATCGGCCTGGAGTGGAGATATGGGCCTGGAGTGGAGATATGGGCTTGGGGTGGGGATATGGGCCTGGGGTGGGGATATGGGCCTCGAGGCTGGGTCTCTGCACAGCCAACAGCCGTGTTCTTCGGTGCAGGTAGGCAGTGAGGGTGAGTTTACCTTCAGCCCAGCAAGGGCCTAGCTGCCAAGACTCACAGCCCAGTGGGGGCAGCAAGGGAGGCCTGGTTTGCCTGCAGATGGATCGTCCATCATGATCTTTCTTTCCAGGGTTCTTCTTGCTGCAGGGGGCCTGGCCACATGAGGGTGAGTCCTTCTCCAAACCTTAGGGTGTCATCTCCCCACATAAGAGGATTTTCCTGAAACGCGAGGGAAGTCCTGTCAAGGAGTCTCTCATAAACTAGGAAGAGGGGACCCTGGGCTGCTCGGCCCACAATTCTGACCTCGCCTCCCTGGCCTTTCATTCCCTTGGCAGAGTCAGGTTCTCTGGGGACCAGGGTTAGACTGGGGTGCTCAAAGCTGGGGTGTGTGGTGGGGAAGTGGTAGGAACAGCAGATCCTCTGAGGACAAAGGTGTTACTCACACACTTCAGCATTTCCATGACGGTAGGGGCTGCAGTGTGGCTGCTGTCATTCTACCAGAAGAGGTGGGAAACCACAGCCATGGCCGTGACATTCCAAATCCTCTGATGGGGGCTCAGTTGTTTATTTTCGTTCAGGCATCCGCTTATATCCATTCACAAAGGACATGCCCTCTACCCCATGTCTACCTTGTGTTGTTGTATGTAAGTAATCTTACAGTATTAAAATCTAGTAGGAGTCCCTTACTCAGCACTTGCTCAAAGTTCTCAGCTGACACTTTTGTTGTAGGGAGATGCCATGTCTTTGCGGGATGGGTCCTTCCTTTAGCCCTGGGCACCAAGGTGTGATAACAGCCATAGAAACGTGGAAAGTGAGGAGAATCTTCTGAGCACAGGGAGGGAGGGGCAACTCCACATCCTCCTCTCTAAGGCGGCACCTCCTTCTCCCCAAGGTGGTCAGGACAAGCCCTTGCTGTCTGCCTGGCCCAGCCTTCTGGTGCCTCCAGGACATGTGATTCTTCAGTGTCACTCTTATCTTAGGTTTAACAACTTCAGTCTCTACAGGGAGGATGGGGTGCCTGTCCCTGAGCTCTACAACAGAATATTCTGGAACAGCCTTTTCATGGGCCCTGTGACCTCAGCACAAGCAGGGACCTACAGATGTCAGGGTTCACACCCACACTCCCCCAGTGGGTGGTCGGCATCCAGCAACCCCCTGGTCATCATGGTCACAGGTCAGAGGGCTCCTGTCTGGCATTCTCTTTGTCCCACCTCCTGAATCCCAGAGCTTCTGGTGGGCGTGTCCTTGAGGGTCCCATCACCGGGCCCTGACTGTATTTGGGTTAAAGGTGGATTGAATACAGGGAAATGGGTGCTGTGGTGGGAAGAATAATTGTCCCCAGTGATGACTGCATTCTAATCCCTGGAGTCTGTGACTATTTATGTTATAGGGGAAGGGACTGCAGGGGAAGATGGAGCTCAGGTTGTTGATGAGTTAACCTTGAGATGGGGAGACAGCCTGGACTGTCCCGCTGGGGTCAGTGTAATCACAAGGGTCCACATGAAAGGAGGAGGAAGAGGGGAGTGGGGATTAGAGCAGCGTAATGACAGTCTCCATCAGCTTTGAAGGTGGAGGAAGGCCACGAGCCATGAATCCAGGTGGCCTATAGAGGCTGGAAAAGTCAAGGAACTGATTCTCCTGAGTCTCCAGAGGGAACAAAGCCCTGCAGATGTCTTGATTTTAGCCCAGGAAAAACAGGGTCCAATTTCTGTCTCCAGAAGTGGAAGAGGTCAGTGTGTTCTCTCCTGCTGCCATGCTTCTGATAATTTTCTACAGCAGCAACAGGAAACCAACACTGGAACCCAGGTCAAGGACAAGTTAAGAAACGACACAAGGATAGCTGGGCATGGTGGCAGGCCCATGTAATGCTAGTGACTCGGGAGGCTGGGGGCAGGAGAATCACTTGAACCCAGGAGACAGAGGTTGCAGGGAGCCTAGACCACACCACTTCACTCCAGCCTGGGCAAAGGAGTGAGACTCTGTCTCCAAAATTAATTAATTAATTCAAGAAACCAAACAAGTAGAAGGTTGGTTACCCTGAGATCAGCAAGGGTGGGATGATGATGCCACCACCAGGCTCCATCCACAGAGGGAGGGGTTGAAACTCCTCAAACCAGCACCAGGAGCCAGCCTATGGAAGCTGGCACCATGGAGAAGGCACAGGCATGGCAAGAGTGGCTCCCAGTCCCCACCAGGAACAGGCTGTGTGGACACTGCTGCCTGCCTACCAGATCAGTTCATACCTCCTGCCAAGGATTCCAATTCATCCAAAAGAGATTGAACCAGGCTGCTAAGAGCCTGGATGTGCAGCCTATCCTGGTTCCTCTTCCACCCCCACATAGACAGCAGGAAAAACATTAGTGTGAAATACATACAACAGCCCAAGAGATCAGGCTGAGCCCAGCAGGAAGGGAATCAGAGGCTACTAGAGACAAGGGACAGAGAAGACGGAGGGAGACAGATGGAAGGACCTACACCAGGAGTTATGGGCACAGAAAAGAACATGAAGACACAGAGAGGAAGGAGAGAGACAGACACCAGTGAGGGGAAGCCTCACTCATTCTAGGTGCAATGGATGGGATGATAAAGAGAGACGCCTTCTAAACTCACAACCTCTCTTCCTAGGAGTCCACAGAAAACCTTCCCTCCTGGCCCTCCCAGGTCCCCTGGTGAAATCAGAAGAGACAGTCATCCTGCAATGTTGGTCAGATGTCAAGTTTGAGCACTTCCTTCTGCACAGAGAGGAGAAGGTTGAGGACACTTTGCGCCTCACTGGAGAGCTCCATGATGGGTTCTCCAAGGCCAACTTCTCCATCGGTCCCATGACGCCTGCCCTTGCAGGGACCTACAGATGCTATGGTTCTGTTACGCATTCCCCCTATCAGTTGTCAGCTCCCAGTGACCCTCTGGACATCGTGATCACAGGTAATAATGTCCGGACATTCTTCTCATTGTCATTGGGACGCAGAGTGAATGATCCAGAACTTGGAGGCCCAGGTCATTGTAAGGAAGATGAGCTTGGTATTCTTAAGGAGAGAAACTGACTTGGTGAGGTCTGTACCAACAGAGACAGAGAAACAGGAGACACAAGTACAGACCAGGTGTCATAACAGAGGACAGACACAGGGGCCATACCGAGAGTTAGAAAAGACACAAGGAGTTAAAGGAGACAGATAGACAGACATGTCCCAGAGAGAGGTGACCTTCCATGCTGACTTTGCTCAGAGACCTGGCACAGATTAGAAGTTTCATTTCTGTTTTACCTCCACAAAGTGTTCTCTACCAGGAAAACCCAAGGACACCCATATTTCTGACCTGAGTTGGGCCCTGTGGCCTCAGGCCTTGTGGCACCTACAGATGCCATGTTTATTCTGACACCTCTGCCTTCCATGCAATGGAGAGTAATCATCCCAGGATATCATGACCCCAGAACACCAACCCCTGTATGCTGTGTGAACTTGGGGTTCCCCAGACTAGATTCTGAGGCTCACATTCCAAATAACCCCACATATGAGAGGATCACTGAGAGACACAGAGAGAAATCAGGGACACCAAAAAGCAAAGACATAAACACACAGAGAATGAGCCAGAGGAAGGAGATTGAACGACTCACAGACACATAAAGAGAGAGAAAAGAGAGCAGAGAAGTGGCGAGAATGATGGAAGGGAGCAGAGAAAAGCACGAAAATTAGAGTCCTGAAGGAGAGGCACAAGGACTTAGAAAGATGGAGATGTGGGGATGAATTGCAGAGATTCCAAAGAGAACTAGAGAGACCGAGAGGCAGAGCAAGACAGATGATAGATGGATAGATATAGATAGATGATAAATAGGTAGATGATAGATAATAGGTTATAGGTACATAGATGATGATTGATTGACTCATTGATTAATAGATGATACATAGAGATGATGAGGATGAAGATACATAGATAACACATAGAGATAGAGAGGCAGACAAAGAGAGAAATCATAGAAAGAGAGAGATGATACATAGATATAGATAATAGATGATTGATGGATAGATAGACAATTGATAGATAAATAGATGATATATAGATATAGAGGACAGGTAGAGAATTTGTAGATAGACACTGAATAGATAAATAGATAGATCGGTAGATAATAGAAATATGCAGAAAGTTATGAACAAGACACAAAGTGAGAAACTCAGAATTTAAAAAAAAGTAACATCAAGTCAACCAATCCAAGGAGAGTCAGAGAGAATAAAACAATCCAAAAAGGGAAAACATATCTAGAGGTGGGGAAGTGAGGTCAGAGACCTAGAGAGACAGAGAAGGTGGAAGGAGGAAATAGACATGAAGAGAGATGGGGTGGAGGGTGAGAGAGAGAGACAGAGCATTAGGCCATAGAGCAGGGGAGTGAGTTCTCAGCTCAGGTGTGAGGGGAGCTGTGACAAGGAAGAACCTCCCTGAGGAAACTGCCTCTTCTCCTTCCAGGTCTATATGAGAAACCTTCTCTCTCAGCCCAGCCAGGCCCCATGGTTCTGGCAGGAGAGAGCGTGACCTTGTCCTGCAGCTCCAGGAGCTCCTTTGACATCTACCATCTACCCAGGGAGGGGGAGGCTCATGAACTTAGGCTCCCTGCAGTGCCCAAGGTCAATGGAACATTCCAGGCTGACCTTCCTCTGGGTCCTGCCACCCACGGAGGGACCTACAGATGCTTCGGCTGTTTCCGTGACTCTCCCTATGAGTGGTCAGACCCGAATGACCCACTGCTTGTTTCTGTCACAGGTGAGGAAACCAATCTGTTCCCCAAATAGTGGGACTCAGACGGACTACAATGGCCACATTCAGGGGAGCCTCAGATGGAGGGGGTGGCCGTGGGGGTGTCAGCCAGAGATGCTGGATAGAAGAGACATAAAGCAAACATACAGAAAGAGACATAGACAGACAGAGAGAGCGAGGCAGACAGATCACATCAGGATTTGGGGTGGTAACCGCAACCCTACCTGAAGCTTGCAGATAGAGCACAGGCCACATAAACCACTTCCCAGTCTTCGTACAGAGGCCCACCTGGGATGCATCTAAACAGCATCAGTGCTGACTCAGGAGCATGAAAGGCCAGGCTCAGATTGGAAAGACTAGAGGTAGCATTGGCCGCCCACCATTGCCCATTTCCAGAAGCCCCCACCTCTCACCAAAGAGTGATTTCCACGTGGGGGGCACAGATGCGACCATCGTTAGGGGAGCCCCAATGTCTCTTGATGGGAGGCATTTTCCACCCTGGATGTCTCTTGCTCTCTCCACACCTTGGAGACTCAGTGGGGGAGTCTTCTCTGGGGACTCGGGGAGGGCCTCCCCGGGATTTGCAGGATTTCCAAGCTAGATGACAACGTGACAGGTGGAAACAGGCCCATTCCTTCACCAGGGGCCCCAAGCTCCATCCCAGGAGATGAGAAGAGGCTCTTCTCATTGATCAGTGGATCCCTGAGGGGACAGAGGCTCAGCACTGAAGGCTGAGAAGGATCTGCCACTTCTCTGCTCAGTGGCCTCAAGCCAGACATCTTCCCTAAAGATTTCCGGTGATTCTCCATCAGCATTTAGGGCTGTGGCCACCAACCTGGGTGTTGGTCTGTAGGAACCTTTCATTTCTGACCTTCCATAACTGAGTTCTCTTCCTAAATGTGGAATGCCTTGTACTCCATGTTATTCTCTCCCCAGAAAGAATGTGTGGCTTGTCTGCTCTCCAGCCCTGTCATGGAGATTGATAATCCTTAGGGAGCAAGAGGAGAGGGAAAGAACAAAGTGTGAGACCACCTAAGTGCTACTGGTTGAGGTTCCATTTGCCAGTGAAGGGACTTCACTCAGCCGAGGGGGCAACTCAGGGAAGTCAGCCGAGGGAGGGAATTAGAGTAGAGACAACTGAGCTCACCCAGTAAATGACCCCTTCACTACCTCATTCATCTAATATTTACTTCACACCTACCATCAATTCTCTCTGTTTCATGGCCAGGAGTAAACAGCACAGCCGAGCTCCTTGGTTCATGATGCTCACATTGCTGTGGGGTGAGAGAGAGAGGCAGAACATGAATGAATGAATGAGAGAATGGATGAATGAGTGAATGGATGAATGAGTGAATGATGGAATGAGTGAATGAATGAATGAATGAGTGAATGGATGAACGAATGAGTGAATCCTTAGCACTTGGTGAAAGTGCCATGCACAGAATGAAATGAATAAACATGGAACGTTGTCATTTGGAGTGTGCAGGAGGGAACATCTCACTGAGACCTCACCAGGGAGATCACATTTAAACTCCGATCTTAGAGACAAGAGGGAGTGAGCCCTGGGGAGTGTGTTGAAAGGAACTTTCACGGACTTAGGACATTGGGGATGACCCTAATGTGAGAATGAGCTTGGTGTGTTCCAAGAAGTCCATGGACCTGCTGTATGGTGAGGGCTGGTCAGAATCCAGTCAGATTTCTAAATGTCTTAGTGCTTATAAGGAATGTGAGTCCTGTGGTTGGGAGTGGACTTATACCTTGGGTCAGGTCCAACAATTATCTTTCTAAATCCTCTCCAATTGCCTGAACCACTTCTATCAACAACTGAGAAAAGAGGAGTGTTAAACACCCCACTGTGGCTGTGGATTTGCCTACCTGTCCGTTTATTTCCGCGACCCTTCCTCTATGTATATTTGCAGGAATGTTGCTGGGAGTGGTTAAGTGTAAACTGATTATATATTCCTGGTAAATCAAAAATACTATAAATTTACCTCCTTTTTTCCTACATTTTATGCTTAATGTTTTCCACTGATTTTTCCCAAAGACTAATTTTGTCTAATTTTAATATAGTTATACCACATTTCTAACAGTTAGTGATTGGTTGGTATATTTCCACATTGTTTAATTTCAAACTCTGTGAATTATTAACATTGAGATATGTCCTTCATAAATTTCAAACAATTCGCCTTAGAAAATAAGACTTTCTGACAATCTTTGGTTTATGTTAGGGCAGTGTTTCCAATCATATTTTTGTAATTATTACGTTGTGTTTCCCTGATTCCCTTTTTTTCCCACAGATTTCTTTTGTGGTTTTATATTTCAAGCATTCTATTTTTTATCTACATCATTTAGGAATACATATATGGTGTGCCTATCCTGAAGTTGTTACATATTCTTAAAATTGAAATTAATCATTTCAGAGATTAAACTGCAAATATAAAAACATATTTCCACTCTTCCTGTGTAAGAACAGGATTTTAGAGCATATTTAGTACATATGTTTGTATTTACTTATATGATGTTTTGTTTTGTGGTATATATAATTCCATCTTTTTCAGAAATTACACAGGGGCATGTTTTCATACACTATTGTACGGTCCATATTCATTTTTGGCATAGCCATATTTTTAGTTCTTCCTCTGCTCTTAGTTCTTGTCACAATCTTCGACACCCCATCTGGTTTCACTTTCTTTATCTTTGAGGCACGGTCATCAGAATTTCCTTTAGGGTCAGTGAGAAAAGCTTTCTTTGCCCTTTTGTCTTTCAGTTCTGTTTCTTTCCTGCGTTGATCTCGGACAGTAACTGTACTATGTAAGGAATTGTCGGTGGCTGGTGACGGTATCTTAGCTGGGTGAAGATGCTATTCTACTGGCTTATGTTTTCCTTTTTTCTGTGGGGAAGACAATGCTTGGCTCCCTATAAATCCTTACCAGCTGATCCTTTTCCTCTGGCTAATTTTAAGGGTTGGTTATGCTTTTATGCAGCTTTTCTGTAATGTTGAACGTGAGGTGTGTTTACTTCATTCTGCCTGGCATTCACTGGATTTCTTGAACCTGTGGATTGATGTATGTGTATACTTCCTCCAAATAATCAACAATTGCCTCTTTAAAGATTGCTTCTAACCTGTTTTCTCATTCTTTCTTTTTGGAACTCAAGTTAGGAGCATTCTAAAACTGTTGTCAATTTTTACCCTGTCACAAAACTGCTCTTTCTTGTTTCAGTTATTTTCTTTTTCTGTGCATTAATATTGACAGTTTCCTCTGACGTAGATGATATTCTCTTCACTGTTGTGTACACAACATTTTAACTAGTTATTCTGGTTTAAATTGAATATTGACTTTATCTACATATCATGATTGATTACTGTGTACAGACTTTCTTTTCTATTTGTATAAATTTATGAGGTACACGTGTAATTTTGTGACATGGGTATATTGCACAGTGGTGAAGTCAGGACCTTTACTATATCCATCACCCAAATACTGTACATTGTACTCATTAAGCAAATTCTCATTACTCACCCACGTCCTGCCACCCTCCAGCCTTCCAAGCCTCTGCTGTCCGTCATTCCACACTCTACGTCCATGTGTACACATTACTCCCCTCCCACGTAGAGTGAGAAGATGTGGTATTTGTCTTTCTGAGTTGTTTTATGTAAAATAATGGCATCCAGCTCCATCTATGTTGCTGCAAAAGACATGGTTTTATTTTTTATGACCAAATAGTATTTCGTTGTGTATACACGCATCCTTTTTTAAATCCAATCATTCATTCACAGACACTTAGACTGATTTCATATCTTTGCTATTGCAAACAGTGCTGCAATAAACATACAGGTGCAGGTATTTTTTGAGTAGATACCCAGCAGTGGGAACCCTAGATCGAAT
Organism: Pongo abelii; assembly: GCF_028885655.2. Classification (NCBI taxonomy): domain Eukaryota; kingdom Metazoa; phylum Chordata; class Mammalia; order Primates; family Hominidae; genus Pongo; species Pongo abelii. The sequence goes on from NC_072005.2 coordinate 61,324,461, forward strand.
GGTGTTTCTATTTTTGGTTCTCTGCCAAATCTCCATACTGTCTTCCATAGAGGCTGTACTAATTTACGTACCGGCCAACAGTGTATAAGAGTTTCCTTTTCTCTGCATCCTTGCCAACACCTGTTATATGTTTCACTTTTTCTTTTTTTTTTTTTTTTGAGATTGATTCTTCCACTGTCGCCCAGGCTGGAGTGCAGTGGCACCATCTCCACGTGCTGCAACCTCCACCACCCGGGTTCGAATGATTCTCCTGCCTCAGCCTCCTGAGTAGCTGGGATTACAGAACCACACCACCACGCCCAGCTAATCGTTTGTATATTTAGTAGAGACGGGGTTTCACTATGTTGGTCAGGCTGGTCTTGAACTCCTGACCTCCTGATCCACCCGCCTCACCCTCCCAAAGTGCTGGGATTACAGGTGTGAGCCACTGCTCCCCACCAGCATTTTTAATAATAGCCATTCTGACTACTGTAAGATGATATCTCATTGTGGTTTCAATTTGCATTTCTCTGATGACTAGTGATGTTGAACATTTGTTCGTATGCTGTTTGGCCAGTCGTATGTCATCTTCTGAAAAATGTGTATGAATATCCCTTTGCCCACTTTTTAATGCTATTATTTGAGGGGTTAGTTTAGTTGTTTGAGTTGCCTAGAAATTCTGGATGTTAGTTCCCTGTTGGATGCATAGTTTGCAAACATTTTCTTTCATTCTGCAGGTTGCCTGTTCACTCTGCTATTATTTCCTTTGCTGGGCAGGAGCTCTTTCATTTATTAAGTCCTGTTGGTCTAGTTTTATTTTTATTGCCTGGGCTTTTGAGGTCTTAGTGATGAATTCTTTGCCTAGAGCAATGTCCAGAAGAGTTTCTCTTTGGGTTTCCACTGGTGATTTTATAGTTCTGTTTTTGCATTTAAGCTGTTAATTATTAAGTTAATTTTTGTGTATAATGACAGATATGGGTCCAGTTTTATTCTTCTGCATATGGCTATTTAGTTTTCCCAGCAACATTTATTCAAAAGGATATCTTTCCCCAGTGTATGTTTTGTTGACTTTGTCAAAGATTATTCACTGTAGATATGAGGCAGTATTTCTGGGCTCTCTATTCTGGTCTATTGATCTCTGTTTCTATGTCTATACCAGCACCGTGCTATTTCAGTTACTATAGCCTTAGAGCATAGATTGAAGTCAGATAGCGTGATGCCTCCAGGTTTCTACATTTCCCTAGAATTGCTTTGTCTATTAGGATCTTTTTTGGTTCTGTATGAATTTTAGGATTGCTTTTTCTAATTCTGTGAAAACTGGTGTTATTATTTTCATATAAGAATTGCACTGAATCTGTAGATTGCTTAGGCAGTATGGTCATTTTAACAACATTAATTCTTATGATCCGTGAGCGTGGAATTTTTTTTCTTTTTTTTGTGTTATCTATAATTGCTTTCATTGGTGTCTTACATTTTCCTGGTAGAGATCTTTCACTACCTTGGTTAAATATATTCCTGAGTGTTTTAATTTTGCGTATCTATTGTAAACGGGATTGCCTTCTTGATTTGGTTCTCAGCTAGATCATTATAGGTGTAAAGAAATGCTACCGGTTTTTATGCATTGATTTTGTATTCTGAAACTTTACTTAGTTGATTTATCAATCATAAGAATTTTTGGCAGGGTCTTTAGGATTTTCTAGATTTAAGATCATAGCATCAGAAATAAAAATAATTTTACTTCCTCTTTTCTAATTTGGATTTTTACTTCTTCCTGTTGCCCGATAGCTCTGACAAGGCTTCCAGTACTATGTTGATAGAGAGTGGTGGATGTCCGTGTCCTTGTCTTGTGCCAGTTCTCAGAGGAGTGCTTTTAACTTTTCCTGTTCAGTATGATGTTGACTCTAGGTTTCTCATCTATGGCTTTTATTACTTTGAGGTATGTTCTTTCTATGCCTAAGTTTTTGAGGGTTTTCATCAGGTAAGGATGTTGGATTTTTTTTTACAGATGCTTTTCTTTATGTCTATTGAGATGACCATATGGTTTTTGTTCTAGATTCTGCTCATTCTTCTAAGTGGATGAGACATGCCGAAAAAGCATTTAGTCAGCCATCTTGGAAACAAGCATCTCAGATGTTTTCTTTCTCTATAGCTCATTCCTTCTTACCAGTGTTTTCAATTTTCTACTTAATTTTGTAAAGAGAGTAAATGATATAATTTCCACATATGTTTCCTCTGCCAAATCAGACTCACTCTGCTTCCTTTCCTTGTATGCATAACCTGCACAGCATACACACAAACATCTATTGCTTTGGAGAATTAGTTTGGGAACATTTTTGAAATGTACAGAAAAAATGTATATCTTCAAAAGAAATTTCTGTTTGTGGCAAAAGGCTTCTGAAGGTGCTCATGATGATATAGGGAGAAGAGGGGTTCTGGACAGGAAGAATTTTATGAAGGTGAGATGGGGAAATAGCTCCATTTCAGAGCTTCTGGGGAGGGAGGCGCCTGGCCCACATGGAAAGGTCTCTGATCTTACCCTCACCCTCCAGCCCCTGTTCTCCAGGACTATACTGTGGAGAATTCCATCAGGATGGTTGTGGCCGGTCTGGTCTTCCTGGCACTTTTGGCAATGCTGGCTAAGACCTGGTGGAGCCATGAGGGGCCACAGGTGGAAATGGAAGAAACATGACTGAAGCTGGCTGGAGTGAATGGCGGACTCCTACTGAACGGATCCTGGCTGCAAACCCCACTGCAACCATTGCCAACGCGGATCTGAAATGCATAGAGACCCAAGTCTTTGTGGGAGCTTTGCAAAATATACAAGGAATACCTTTCTTAAATATTCAGGGAACACTTTCTAAAGGTCAAAGAGGATAGGTGAAGGACACGAGAGAACTCTCAATGACACACTTGGATCCACTCACAGACAACCCACATAAAATTCTTTCCAGGTCTCTGTGGGATCTTGGACTATGTATCTTCTCCATTCTCCTCATTATTACATCTAATGTACCACCCTATGTGTGTGGTTTTTTTTGTTGTTGTTCTTATTCATGTTCCCTTGTCCTCCTTCTTCTTCTTTTTTATTCCTCTTCATTCTCTCCTTCTTCTTTCTTCCTTTTCTTCTCTTTCTTCTTCTCCTTTAACTTTTGACTTGTTTTCTCAGCTTATTCTCTTTAACTTTTGGCTTTTCTTCTCACAGTTTGCCTTATGTTAACCTTTGTGATCTACTTTCTATATATATAAACCCAAATGTCTAAAATAGCCCAAATTTAAAATGTTACTTTCTGTAGCAGTGACACATCACCACAGAGACAACCACAAAGTTAAAATCTTTAAAGAAGCATCAAACTTCTGTGTTACAAGTTTTATTAAATCTTTTGAAATGCATATGTCCTTTAATGTACATATTCCAAATGTAGAAGAAATAATTTTTGAAACACCATGAAATTAATAGATTACTATTTTTATTAATGAGTTGTTTAAATGCCATGGTATTTCAAACACAGCTTTGTTCTGAGGCCATGATTAAAATAGTGAATTTTTTGCCTTCTTTGTAGTCTCAAGGCTTCTTCTTATACCTTGACCTGTCACATCTCCTTACTACTCCAGTATAAATTACACTATTGGCAGTTAATTTTAAATTTTGAACATAGTTTTGGAGTCTTAATACATTAAGAGAGAGAACTCAATTTTTGCCCCTGGAGAGAAGTTCAAATCAAATTTCAACAGCCAAAATGTTCATATATTGGTCTTTGCCAAGTCTTAAGTAGTGTAGGTAACTTCTCAGTCCATCTGCAGAAAAATACTTTGTAGCCAGTACTGGTTCGCAGAAAACTAGGTAGTAAAATCTTTGAGACTTTTTATGCTGCAAATAATCTGATAGAAAAATACTTGTAAATTAATACATCAGAACAATTTCACCTTTTGTAACTAAGATAATTACAACTCAGAAATGGCTGCAGAACACGTTAAAGAAGTCTCCTAAGAAATAACTTTAGAAGTGAAGAAACCTAGACATTCTGTCGGTGGGAGATTGGCCAGATGGGTTTCAAGTGTGTTGTATCAGCTGTGACTTTTTGTAATGTTCTTGCTACCACAATATCCACTCATCCATCCCGAATAATTGTGAGGAAACATTGTCCTTGGGATAATATTCATTTGCTAAAGACAGGGATGATACCTCAAGGTGCCACTATATACATCGAGGGGATCCACAAAAGTCCATTCAGTAAAATGTAGTCGGCATCTTAGGGTAGGTTGATTCCACCTCTAAAAAAGTAGGTACAACATCAGGTTGATTTTTCCAAAGAAAAGTGGTGATTGGCCATCTCTAGTCTCAATGTAAACGGTAATACTGATGAGTGTAGAAAAGGCAGGGAAGAGGATTGACAATAAGTGACACTCATTGTTTTCATCTGAGCTTTGAAACTGAAAGAGGAACACGGGAGTGAGATGTCTGGGAACAAACCCCTTCTTTTTCCACGTAAACAGAGTGGAAATTGGACACTGAATTTTGGTGTACAGCAAAATCCTAAGCCCATAGTTGGGTTGAATGCGGTCATGTTGTACATCCTGGTTTCACCGCAGACATTGGAGGAAAACAGCCTGTATTCATAAGAGGCTGTCCCTCAGGTCACTGCCCAGAATATCCGGAGTTGGTGCTCACAGGGTTGGGAACTCTCCTGGACCAGACAGGCTCTGGATATGGGGGGCACCAAGCTCCCCGGGGCCATGCCTCCACAGCTCTCTTCTCACCTCAGTTCTTGACCATTTCCCAAACCTCTGACCTCACCTTCATTCATCCATGGTGAACACACTAAAGCTGGCCTTCAAAGCTTGAGACAGAGGAGAATTGGGCTTCATCTCTGGGAACTACAAGTAGGGAGTGGAGACCCAGTTCTGATCTGAGAGAAGGGAGAAGATCCTGGATCCCACTGTGGATGGGAACAAGTATGTTTCTCTTTTGTGCTTCGACTCTGTGTCCAAGCATGTCTGAGATGTGATGAAGACGAATCTTCCTTTCCTCGTCCATTTTCTCATGCCAGAGAATTGGAATCTTATATTCCATTAACTCTTTTTGTTCTGTTCATCCAGACTCTACGAAGGAGAAAGGAAAAGATGTGATACTGTAATTTTGCTCCATTTGTCTAAAATGGGTAGGCTGCAACTCTTCATGAAGTGATACCTTTTCTAGCTCTTGTTGGAGGTGTCTCAGGACTCATGACTTTGGGGAACCTACAACTGTGTCAGTCTGGGGAAACTGCAAATATTCTTGTCTTACATTTGTCTCCAGCCAATTGTGATGGACTCCAGCGACCTGCAATTGCTGTTATTGCAGGTAAAATGTACCTGAGTCAGGCCACAGTTCTCCTGGACTATAAGGCCCTGGCCATGTTCCTGAGGTGATTCTGTTCATCTAATATAATAATAATAACACACTAAAAATGGCAAGCCATTGTTAATTCCTGAAGTCTCATTTGAAAATTACTAAATGTCTGTTATTTTATGGTGTTTACATTATATGTAGACAGATAAACTACACACACACACACACACACAGAAGAATGGATTGGTTCATGTAGAAACGTAAATAATTCAAGATGAGAGGATGAAATGTCACGGCACCTACTATTCTATTTTAGATAAAGGGTCTATGAAAAGGATTGATTTCATTTTATGTTTTATTTGTTGACATTTGAACACAAACTATGTAAGTGAGGGAGTCGATTTGAAAGGGAGAAGAGCAAGTTCAAACACATTCAGGTGAGGTCATGCTTTACATGTTTTAATTGAAATGATCCATCTTGGGAGTAGATCAGTAACTGAGATGGTGCCAGGAATGTTAAAAAGCTTTTGTCAGTCCTAAATATTGACAAATAAAATTATTAAACTCTTAGAAGAAAACACAAGGGAAAAGCTCCACAACATTGGATTTGGCAGTGATCCTTTAGATGTGACAACAATGGCACAGGCAACTACAGAAAGAATTAACAAGTTAGACTTTATGAAAATTTTGAAATATTGTGACTCAAAAGACAACATCAGTTACTTCACATGCCAAGGAAAAACAACTTTTAAGACATTATTATCAAAGTAAAAAGACAACCCACAGAATGGGAGAAAATATTTTCAAATCATATCACCTGTAAAGGATCAATATCCAGAATATACAGACAACTCCTAAAACTCAGCCACAATAAACTCAATTCAAAAATGGGCAAAGAACTTAAATAGACATTTCTCCAAAGAACATACACATGAAAAGATATTCAGCATCACAAATCATTAGGGAAATACAAACCAAAGCTATACCAGATGCCACTTCATACCCCTTAGGATGGGTATCATCCAAAACAACAACAACAACAACAGAGTTTCTATACACTAACAACAAACTATCCAAAAAATTTTACAAGAAAATAAGCCCATTTACAATAACTACAGAAAACAAAACATGCAGGAATAAATTCATCCAAGGAGTAGAAAGATGTGTACACAAAAGCTATAAAACATTGATGAAAAACTCAAGAAAAAAACAAATAAATCAAAAGATATTCCATGTTCACGGATCAGAAGGATTAATATTGTTCAAATGTCCATTTTATCCAAAGTGATTCAATGCAACCATTATCAAAAATCCAATGACTTTTTTTCACAGAAATAGAAAAAACAGTCCTAAAATTCACGTGGAACTACAAAAGACCTCAAATAACCAAAGCAACCTAGAGGGAAAGGAACAAAGTTGGAAGCATCACATTACCTAAACTACTACTAAACAAACTAGATTACAAAGTTACAGTAATTAAAACAACACAGTACTTGCATAAAAACAGACACATAGACCAATGGAAGTGATTCATAGCCCAGGAAAAAAATGCATGCATTTAGGGTCAAACAGTTTTTGGGATGTTGTCAAGAACACACAAAGGAGAAGCAACAGTCTCTTTAATAAATGGGGTTGGGAGACTGCATGTCCACATGCAGAAGAATGGAAGTGGACATTTGTCTCACAGAACATACAAAGTCAACTCAAGATAGATTAATGACTTAAATGTAAGATGAAAGACTATAATCCCAGCAATTTGGGAGGCCAAGGCAGGCGGATCACCTAAGTTCAGGATTCCAAGACAAGCACGGCCAATATGGTGAAATCCCATCTCTACTAAAAATACAAAAAACATCTAGGTGTGGTTGTGGGTGCCTGTAATCTCAGCTACTCAGGAGGCTGAGACAGGAGAATCACTTGAACCCAGGAGGTAGAGGTTGCAGTGAGCCGAGATCGCACCACTGCACTCCAGCCTGGGCAACAGAGTGAGACTCCATCTTAAAAAACAAACAAACAAAAAAAAAAAAAACTACTAAAAGAAATCAAGGGAAAACTCCACTGACTTGGGCAAAACCTTTTTGGATATTATCCCAAAGGCCCAGGCAACAAAAGCAAAAGTAGACAAATAACATTATATCAAATTGAAAGTTTCTGCAAAGAAAAAAAAAATTCAACAAATGGAAAGACAACCTATGGAATGGGAGGATAGGAGAATATATTTGCACCCATACATCTAATAAGGAATTAATATCCAAAATATATAAGAAACTCAAGCAACTCAATGGTAAGAAACCAAATAACCCAATTTTAAAAAGGGCAAAGTATCTGAATAGGCATTTCTAAGAATAAGACAAATCACCAAAAGGTATATGAAAAAATGATGAGCATTAATAAACATCAGCTAAACAAAAATTAAAACTAGAATGAGATATCACCTCACACCTCTTAGAATGACCATTAATAGTCTGGGCACAGTGGCTCATGCCTGTAATTCAGGCACTTTGGGAGGCCGAAGCAGGGAGATCACCTGAGGTCAGCAGTTCTAAACCAGACTGGCCAATATGGCAAAACCCCATCTCTACTAAAAATACAAAAATTAGCAGGGTTTGGTGGCTTGCACCTGTAGTCCCAGCTACTCTGGAGACTGAGGCAGGGGAATCACTTGAACCCAGGAGGCAGAGGTTGCAGTTGGCCGAGATTGTGCCACTGCACTCCAGCCTGGGTGACAGAGCAAGACTGAGTCTCAAAAAAAAAAAAAAAAAAGACCGTTATCAAAAACATAAAAAATAACAAGGGTTAATGAGGATGTGGAGAAAAGGGAACATTTGTATGCAGTTGATGGGAATGTAAATTAGTACAACCATTATGGAAAACAGCCTGGAAGTTCCTGAAAAATTAAACATAGAATTCACATATGTTCTGCAATCCCACTACTGCTCATGTATCCAAAGGAAGTGGAATCAGTATGTTGAAGAGATATCTGCATTACCATGTTTACAGCGGCATTATGCATAACAGCCAAGCTGTGGAATCAACCTTACTGCCCATCTATGGGTGCATGGACAAAGAAAATAAGGTATACAACAGGAACGTAATGAAGTACTATACAACCTTTTCAACAAAGAAGGAAGCCATGTCATTTGTGACAATGTGAATAAACTTAGAGGACATTATGTTAAGGGTAACAATCCAGGCACAGAAAGACAAATGCCACATGATCTCATATGTGGAGTGTAAGAAGTGGAACCCAGAGAAACAGTAAAATGGTCGTTGAAAGAACCTAGGGGAGGAGAGGGATTGAAGAGATGTTGGTTAAAGGATGCGAAATTTCAGTTAGAAGAAATTGGTTGAAGAGATCTATTGTATGTCTTGGTGACTCCAGTTAATAACAACTTATGGTGTATTGAACATTACTAAGAGATTAGATTTTAAGTGTTCTCACCACACACACAAAACATACAAGTATGTGAAAAAATAAATATGATAAAGAGGTTGTTTCATCCTTTCCACAATGTGTACCTATATGAAAACATCATGATGTACACCACAAATACCCTTTCCTCATTAATTACATTTGGGTTTTTTTTTTTTTTTTTGAGACGCAGTTTTGCTGTTGTTGCCCAAGCTGGAGTGCAATGGCGTGATCTCCATTCACTGCAACCTCCGCCTCCCAGGTTCAAGCGGTTCTCCTGACTCAGCCTTCCAAGTAACTGGGACTACAGTTGTGTGCCACCCCGTCTGGCTATATTTGTGTTTCTAGTAGAGACAGGGTTTCGCCATGTTGGCCAGGCTGGTCTCGAACTCCTGACCTCAGGTGATCCACCCGCTTCGCCCTCCCAAAGTGCTGGGATTTCAGGCTGAGACACCACGCCCAGCCTGTACATTGACTTTCTACCCTTAAACTGTGCTGAAGTTTGTTTCTAAGATGTAGGAGCCTTTGGGCAGAGACTATGGGGTTTCTAGGTATAGAAATTATCTCATTTTCAAACAGAGGGAATTTGACTACCTCTCTCTACTACTCTCTTCTTACTTGGACGCCTTATAATTCTTTCTCTTTCCTGATTGCTCAGTCCAGGACTTCAAGTACTATGTTGAATAGGATGGTGAGAGTGGGCATTCTTGTCTTGTTTCACTTATGAAGGGAACTCCTTCCAGCTTTCACTCATTCAGTATGATGTTGGTTGTGGGTTTGTCATAGGCGGTTCTTATTATATTGAGTTATGTTTCTTCAATGCTTAGCTTGTTGAGGGCTTTTAACATGAAGAAATGCTTAGTAAAAGGTATGTTCTACATGTGTGTTGAGAAGATTATGTGGTTTTTATTTTTAGTTTTGTTTAGGTGATGAATCACATGTATTGATTTGTGTATGTTCAACCAACCTTGCATCCTAAGAATAAAGTCGACTTGATCATGGTGGATTTGCTTTTTGATATGCTGCGGGATTCAGTTCTTAGTATTTTGGGGGGATTTTTGCATCTATGTTCATCGGGAATATTGGCATGTAGTTTTCTTTTGTTTAATGTTCTTTTCTGTCTTTAGTATCAGGGTGATGCCAGCCTTATGGAATGAGCAAAGGCCACCCTGGGCAAACAGTGAGACCCATCTCTTTTTAAAAATTATGAGTTTTACAAATTTAAAATGCATAGTGAGAAAGTTCTTACAAACTCCAGAAAGGTAGGTGTAAATAAGAGACATCTGTAAGAATGACAGCACGTTAAATGTGTATTTTTCAACCTTCAGTTACTGCAATGTTCCAGTATCAAGTTAGAGGATGTTATCAGTCTGATATTTTTTCCTCAAATGAGAGAGAGAAAGAAAGACACACAAACAACACAGGGAGAAAAAAAGCACACGTTACAGAGAGACAAAAAGGGAGACAGGGAACTGTGAATTTGGACTCTTGGGTCATAAGACAAATTCTAGATAACACGAGCAGACCCTCAATTGACATATTGTGTTTTTGCTAATAAGGTGGAATTCTATGATGCTAAATAACTATATAGTCTTTTCTACTGAGATTTAAATCATTTGATCTGTTTCTGGCTTAACAGGAAAAATACAACCATGGAAAATTATGATAATTTATTTAATACAATTCCTCTATAATGTTAATAAAACCTATTAGGTATTTTGCATATTACATATCAAGGAGAATTTGAATCTCAGGTGGAAACAAAAAAATACATCAAAAGTTCCTCATGTGAGTGCAGAATTCAATCGTCCTGTGCAGGGGTAAGTGGGTCTGAGATGTGTTTTGAGTCTGGCCGTTGTGCATGATGTAAAGTGACAAGTCTAGTCTGCAGTTTTCAGAAAGCCTCATCCTCCCTTGACTGGACTCCCCACTTGAACCTCATATGACGTAGAAGCAGCCTACCTATGTCCCCTTCGCATGTTGTGGTCAATGTGTCAACTGCACGATCCGGGCTCCTCACCACATCCTCTGCACCGGTCAGTCGAGCGGAGTCACTGCGTCCTGGCAGCAGAAGCTGCACCATGTCCGTGACGCCCATGGTCGTCATCCTGGCATGTCTTGGTGAGTCCTGGAAGGGAAGGAGCACCAGGGTTACACTGTGGGCCTGCAGACTGGGTGTCTCCCCAGCAGAGAGCCATGTTCTGAAGCAAGTGAGTGGTGAGGCTGAGTTAATTTTCAGTCCAGCATGGCGCCCAATGGCTCAGGAGGAAAGGGCAGGTTGGTGCCGAAATGAATAGTTCATCATGATCTTTCTTTGCAGGGTTCTTCTTGGACCAGAGCGTGTGGGCACACGTGGGTGAGTCCTTCCCCAAATGATGGGTTGCCATCTTCACCCCAATACAAGTGAATTTTCCAGAAATGGGAGGGAGGCAGCACAGAGGGTGGGCTGATGGGCTGACCATGGGAAGGCCTGCGGGAGTCTCTCATGAACTAGAAAGAGGAGATCCTGGTATGCTCAGCCCTCTGTTTTGTCTTAGCCCTCCCCAGCCTTTCTTCCCCATGGCTGAGTTGAGCTCTGTGTGGCCCAGGCAGGATACTGAGGTGCTCAAAGCTGGGGTGTGTGGGGGGATGTGGTGTCACCGACAGAGAAGGGAAGGGTAGCAGCGTTAGGAACAGCAGGTCCTCTGAGGACAAGAGGGTAACTCACACCCTCCAGCGTTTCCATGACGGTAGGGAATGCAGTGTGGCTGCTGTCATTCTGCCAGAAGAGGTGGGGGAACCACAGCCACGACCCTGCCATTCCAAATCCTCTGATGGAGCTCAGTTGTTTATTGTGGTTCAGGCATTAGCTGATATTCCATTCACAAAGATCATACCCTCCACCCCGTGTCTACTTTCTGTTGTTTGGTGTAACTAATCTTGCAGTATTAAAATCTAGTAAGAGTCCCTTACTCAGCAGCCATGTCTGAGGGGATGGGTCCTTGTAGGGAGACGCCATGTCTATGCGGGATGGGTCCTTCCTGTAGCCTTGGGCACCCAGGTGTGGTAGGAGCCTTAGAAACATGGAAATGGGGAGAATCTTCTGAGCACAGGGAGGGAGGGGCAGCTCCACATTCTCCTCTCTAAGGCGGCATCTCCTTCTCCCCAAGGTGGTCAGGACAAGCCCTTCTGCTCTGCCTGGCCCAGCGCTGTGGTGCCTCAAGGAGGACACGTGACTCTTCGGTGTCACTATCGTCGTGGGTTTAACATCTTCACGCTGTACAAGAAAGATGGGGTCCCTGTCCCTGAGCTCTACAACAGAATATTCTGGAACAGTTTCCTCATTAGCCCTGTGACCCCAGCACACGCAGGGACTTACAGATGTCGAGGTTTTCACCCGCACTCCCCCACTGAGTGGTCGGCACCCAGCAACCCCCTGGTGATCATGGTCACAGGTCAGAGGGCTCCTGTCTGGGCTTCTCCTTGTTCCACCTCCTGAATCCCAGAGCTTCTGGTGGGGGTGTCCACTAGAGTCCAATCATCCAGGCCCCGACTGTATTTGGGGTAAAGGGGGATTGAATACAGGGGAATGGGTGCTGTGTCAGGAAGAATAACTGTCCCCATTGATGGCCACATTGTAATGCTTGGAGCCTGTGACTATTTATGTTATAGGGCACGGGACTGAAGGGGAAGATGGAGCTCAGGTTGTTGATGAGTTGACCTTGAGATGGGAGATGGCCTGGACTCTCCCACTGGGCTCAGTGGAATCACAAGGGCCCACATGAGTGGAGAAGGAAGAGGAGAATGGGGATTAGAGCAGCGTCATGGGAGACTCCACCAGCCACTGTGGGTTTGAAGGTGGAGGAAGACCACGAGCCACAAAGGGGCTGGAGAAGTCAATGGAACTGATTCTCCCGAGTCTCCAGAGGGAATGCAGCCCTGCAGATGCCTTGATTGTAGCCCAGGAAGAACAGGGTCTGATTTCTGTCTCCAGAAGTGGAAAGGGTCAGTGTGTTCTCTCCTGCTGCCATGTTTGTGATAATTTTCTCCAGCAACAACAGGAAACCAACACAGGAACCCAGGTCAAGGACAAGTTAAAAAACCAAACAAGAAGGTTGGCTACCCTGAGATCAGCAAGGGTGCACTGCTGATGCCACCACCAGGCTGGAACCACACAGGGAGGGATAGACAGGGAGAGTTGGGGATGGAGGGTGAGAGAGAGAGACAGCACTAGGCCATAGAGCAGGGAAGTGAGTTCTCAGCTCAGGTGTGAGGGGAGCTGTGACAAGGAAGAACCTCCCTGAGGAAACTGCCTCTTCTCCTTCCAGGTCTATATGAGAAACCTTCTCTCTCAGCCCAGCCAGGCCCCACGGTTCGCGCAGGAGAGAACGTGACCTTGTCCTGCAGTTCCTGGAGCTCCTTTGACATGTACCATCTATCCAGGGAGGGGGAGGCCCATCAACTTAGGCTCCCTGCAGTGCCGAGCATCAATGGAACATTCCAGGCCGACTTCCCTCTGGGCCCTGCTACCCACAGAGGGACCTACAGATGCTTCGGCTCTTTCCGTGGATCTCCCTACGAGTGGTCAGACCCGAGTGACCCACTGCTTGTTTCTGTCACAGGTGAGGAAAGCCCATGTCTGTCCCATGTCTTCTGATCCTAAAGCCATAGCTGAGGAGCTTCCTGCTGATGATGGAAAGAAGGATGAACAGATGCAGAGAGAAGACGAAGCCTGGGTGTGAGGGCGGGATCAGGGTGCAGGATGGCAGACAAGGCACCTCCAAACCCTCCTGCATAGCCTGCATGGAGGCCCATGGTCAGGGGTCCAGGCACCCAGGCAGATGGAGAAAGTTATCAGGACAGACCCAGAGAAGGGGAGACTGGGCTCAGTTTGGGGAGATCAGAGGTTCCCTCAGCCCCTCAACCTTACCCATTTCCCAGAAGCCCATCCTGGCCTCTCACCCACAGAGAGATGTCATCACCAGCAACCCCTACACCCTTTTCTTTTCCTTCGAAAAAATGCTGATTGAGGTTAAATGTACCTATATAATTTACCAACTTTACCATTTTATGTGTAAAATCTAGGGATCATAAATACCTTTATATGCTGTGTGTGGTGGCTCACGCCTGTAATCTCAGCATTTTGAGATGCCAAGGCAGGTGGATCATTTAAAATCAGGGCCTGGAGACCAGCCTGGCCAACGTGGGGGAACCCATCTTTACTAAAAAGACAAAAAAAAAAAAAAATTAGCCAGGCATGGTGCCATGGGCCTATAATCCCAGCTACTTGGGAGGCTGAGGCAGGAGAGCCGCTTAAACCCAGGAGGCGGAGGTTGCAGTGAGCTGAGATCATGCCACTGCACTGCAGCCTGGTGACACAGAGAGACTCTGTCTCTAAATGAATAAATAAATACATGTATATTCTTTTTTTGTTACCCTCCACCCCTTCCTTCCTAACCTCTGGTATCCACCATTCTACTCTCTACCTTCATGAGGTCCACCTTTTACATCCTGCATGCGGGTGAGAAATGGCAATCCTTGTAATGACCTCCAGTCCATCCATATGGCTGTAAATGACAGGATGTTACTCTTTCTATGGAGGAGTTGTCTCCATTGTGTGTGTGTACCACATTCTGTCTATCCATTCATCCACTGATGGGCAGGTAGGTTGACTCCACATCTTGGCTACTGTGAACAGTGCTGGAACACTCATGGGAGTGCAGATGTCACTTCGACACACTGAAGTCCTTTTCTTTGCATTTACACCCACTAGTGGAATTGCTAGATCCTCTGGACGTTCTCTTTTTAGGTTTTGTTTTATGCTTTTTGTTTTTTTGACGTGGCGTTTCACTCTTGTTGCCCAAGCTGGAGTGCAATGGCACCATCTGAGCTCACTGCAACCTCTACCTCCAGGATTCAAGCGATCCTCCAGCCTCAGCCTCCTGAGGAGTTGGGATTACTGGCGCCCGCCACCACGCCTGGCTGATTTTTGTATTTTTAGTAGAAACGGGGTTTCACCGTGTTAGCCAGGCTGGTCTCGAACTCCCAACCTCCAGTGATCTGCCCACTTCAGCCTCCCAAGGTGCTGGGATTACAAGCGTGAGCCACAGTGCCTAACCCCTTTTTAGTTTTTGAGGAACTTCCATATTCTTTTCCTCTGTAATGGCTGTATTAATTTACATTCCTATCAACAGTGTATCAAGGTTCTCCTTTCTCCACCACCTTGCCAACATTTGTTTTGTCTGTCTTTGAGATAAAAGCCATTGTAGTGGGGTGAGATGATAGCTCATTGTGACTTCATTTGCATTTCTCTGATGATTAGTGATACTGAGCACTTTTTCATATATGCAATGTTCATTTGTATGTTTTGCTCATTGAGAAATGTCTGTTCAGCTCTTTTACTAATTTTATAATTAAATTATTAGTTTTATTGAGGTGTTTGAGCTTCTTTTATATTCTAGTTTTTCATCCCCTTTCAGATGCGTAGTTTGCAAATAATTGCTCTCATCCTGTGGCTTGTCTCTTCGCTTTGTTGCTTGCTTCCTTTGCAGCGCAGAAGCTGCTTAGTTTCATATAATCCCAATGGTCTATTTTTTTGTTGTTGTTCCAATTACTTGTGTTTTTGAGGTTTTAAACAGAATGTCTTCCCTCAGACAAATGTCCTGGAGCATTTCCCCAGTGTTTCCTTTTAGACGTTTAATGGGTTCAGGTTTTAAGTCATTAATCCATTTTCATCTGATTTTTGTGTATGGTGAGAGGTAGAGGTGCAGTTTCATCCCTCTGCATGTAGATATCCAGTTTTCCCTGCACCATTTATTGAAATGACTGTCCTTTCCAGATTGTAGATTCTTGGAACCTTTGTCAAAGTCCATTGGATGTAAACGGGTGGATTACATCTGTGTTCTTCATTCTGCTCCATTGTTTCATGTGCTTTTCTTTACGCCAATGTCATGCTATTTTGCTTACTACAGCTCTGTAACATATTTTCAAGTCAGGTAGTGTGACGCTCCTGTTTTCTCCTTATACCTTGAAGTCTCAAGACAGTTGGTGTCACGTACAATGATTATGGGGAAGGGGATGCCAGGATTCCCAGGGCCCAACATTAGATAATAGAATGTTGGCCATGAACCAACCTCAAAGATTTCCATTGAGTAGAAGACAGGCATCCTCACTGCCACACCTCTCTCCTGTCCCGTGTTCTAGGAAACCCTTCAAGTAGTTGGCCTTCACCCACTGAACCAAGCTTCAAAACTGGTAAGTGAAGAACCCCTCTTATCTCTGCTTTTGGAAACCTGGGGAGGCAGAGCCTTGGATTCAAGCGTTGGCTCAGCACCTGCCAGCTCTGTGATTGTGGGCCTGTCTTCCATTGTCTCGAACCCCAGACACTCCAACAGTGAAAGGGATCTGGGCCCAGCACAGGGCTCAGTGAAATCTCTTCATCTCTAATTTTCTTCTGCTGAGACCTCAGGGTAAAAGGATGAGTGCAAATCAGACGTTCTTCTCAGGAAAAATGCAGTGTTTGTTCTGCCTGCACTCCTAACCGGAGGACAAACGCCTGGGGGCTTGACACGGGGAAGGAAGGGGAATATTTTTGAGGGTGGGGTGTTTGTAGAGAAGTTCTACTTGCCAAGGAATGAGCTCCTGTCTGTCATGATCCAACCCTGGTTGACTTAGCAGAGCAAGAGCTTTGCAGTAAGAGAGAACGTAGTTCATCCACACACATGACACTTCCACTCACTCATTCAGCCACTGCCCCATGCTCAGACTGTGCAGTGTGGAACCTTTTCCTATGTTGCCATAACAAATTTCCAGAAGCTTCGTGGATGGAAACCACATTTTTAAAAAATATCTCATGGTGCTGTAGCTCCGAAGTATGAAATGCATCATCTCACTGGGCTAAAATCAAGGTGACAGCAAGGCTGCCTTCCCTCTGAAGGTTCCAGGCAAGAATCTGCTTCCTCACTTTTCCCAGCTCCTAGAGGCTCCCACATTCCTTGGCTCCTGGTCCCCGTCTTCCTTCCTCAAAGTCCACAAAGGCTGGTCACGTCTCTCACACGGCATCACTCAGACCCTTCTTCCTTGTCCACACCTCTTTCTCTGAATGTTGCTCTGCCTTCTTCCTCATCTTTTAAGTACTTGGGCATTCTATCGGAAACGCCAAGATAATCCATCATAATTTCCCTAAAATCATCTAGGATACCCTCCTTTTCAGTTTAGCTGATTAGCAACCATAATTCCATCTACAATCTTCATTCCTCCTTTAATGTAAAATAACATATTCACAAGATGTGGAGACTGGGACATGGACATTTTGGGGTGGAGCTGCATTCTCCTCCTTTCCACAAATGGTAAACAGGATGCATTTGGCCTCTGCTCTTAGGACCCTGATATTGCAAAGGGTTAAATGGGAGGGCAGAAAATGAATGCACAAGTGGACCAATAAATGAATGATCCATTGGGAAGCATCTGTGCATGAGATTGATTGATTGGTTGTTTTTATGAGACAGTGTCTCCCTCTGTGCCCCAGGCTGGAGTGCAGTGGCGGGATCTCGGCTCACTGCAACCTCCACCTCCCAGGTTAAAGTGATTCTCCTCACTCAGCTTCCCGAGAGGCTGGGATTACACCCATGTCCCACCACGCCTGGCTAATTTTTTTTTGGTATTTTTTTTAGTGCAGACAAGGTTTTACCATGTTGCCCAGGCTATCTCAAACTCCCAACCTTAAGGGATCCGCCCGCCTCAGCCTCCCAAAGTGCTGAGATTAGAGGCGTGAGCCACGGCGCTGAGCCGTATTTTAAAATAAATAATAGATAATGCTGAGTGTATAATTTCAGGTGACAGAGAAGTTCTCACTGATCAAATATTACCTGTGACCTTAACGAAAAAAGTAGATCAACCCCTGGAAATTGGCGGAAGGATTTTCCACACACAGCTGTCAGCCGTGAAGGCACAAAGGTGAAAGCAATCTTATGTTGAAGGAAGAGGCTCTGCCTGAAATGCTGGGAATGGCATGGGGAGAATGACAACACGACTGTAGAGAGACGGAGAGCACACTGGGTACACAGGAAACTAAGGAGGAATAAGGGGTGTGTGTTTTATACTCACAGCCATTGGACTCACCTCGGGGTAACTAGGAATCCCTACATGATTAATAGTGACTGACATGAAAATAAGGGAGGCCCAGGTGCATAACTGGAATCTAGGAGACCGTGGAAAAGGCAATTCCCGCCCCACTGGTGAAATGTGGTGCTGATTTAGACACTAAATGAATGAAAGATGGACACAAGATGTGTTTGTGAGGTAGAGTAATTTGCAAGGAGGGCTTACCTGGTTTGATTTTTCCTAACTGTTTAATCTTCACTTCATTCATTTCTTTCTGAGATTTATTTTTCCTACGTGTAAATCAATACTTGGCAGAGGAGTGATAGATACATGAGGGGTGGTGTGAAGGAAGAGACCTATTATAATATAACACACAAGGTTCTGAACGGTGGCTCACACCTGTAACCCAACATTTTGGGAGGCTAAGGCGGCTGGATCAAGTGAGGTCAGGAGTTCGAGATCAGCCTGGACAACATGGTGAAATCCCATCTCTACTAAATATACAAAAACTAGCTGGGCGCGGTGGCGCATGCCTGTAATACCAGCTATTCGGGAAGCTGAAGCAGGAGAATGGCTTCAACCAGGGAGGGAGAGGTTTCAGTGAGCCAAGATCACGTCATTGGACTGCACCCTAGGTGACAGAGTGAGACTCCATCTCAAAAAATAAAAATAAAAAATACATAAATATAATATAACATACACGAATGACAAAGGCACTCCAATTCCAATCATCATCTTTCTATTTCTCTATAATGACTTCTTTGATCCTTTATCTTATTCATAAGAAAATCAGGTGAAAACATCTTCCCTATTTGGTTTTCTACGACCATGAGATCATACGGAAAATGTGAAACCCACCAGCACAGGTCCTGGAATAGAGAACATGATCTGTTCATGGCATAAAACTTGCCCCTTCACCCAAATCCCCCACCTCACCCCTACTTCCAATCATATTAAGTGGCACAGATAGATCATGGGGAGGTAAAAACGAATATTCTTTGGAGTTCAGATCTTAGACTCAGAGACCAGTGCCAGCACTATCTCCTGGTCACCTTTTGGACTAATTCACAGAAAGACAGGCTGTATTGAAGCAACCGATGAGGAAGGGGGTGGTCCTTCCCCGGGACTCTCGGGTGGAACAGCAGCCTAATATCTGACTCCCAAGATCACAAAAGTAGCACATTGCCCACGAGCTTCATCATCGTTTCCTGGCTGTTTGATATAAGACAGTTCAACCTCACTTCTGTTGATTTCAACGTCACTGTTTTTGCCTTTACGTGGAGAATGTAATTTGTTTGAGTCAAGAGGGTTGTGGATGTAGAAACTGTAAAGCACATTCGCTGTGTATCAATCCCAGTCCAGTCTTCCCAGAGAAGACTCTAAACACCCCAGGTACTGCACCTGGGGCTGTACCAATTTCTATCACTCACCGTCACTCCAGGGAGACAGAACACACAGAGAATACATTACATAGGCAGGTTCATTACTTATAGATAAGCAGCAAGTGACAACAGAAACCTTCCCTTCAGGGTGAGCCAGTCCGCCAAGGCTCAGAAAAACTGCTCAGGACACATGGAGTCACCTCATGTGCACTGTAGCTGGGGGAACCCAGAAAGCAGCCCAGCCTGGGTGTTGTACCCTGGAGCCACAGGAAGCACTCAGCTAAAGCACTGCATGACGTCCTCCTCCAGGAAGAACAGGAAGACATGCCAGGCTGTTCTGGGACATTCCTCCTGATCTCAGGATGTTGCTGTCTTAGTCCATTTTTGTTGCTATAAAAGAGCACTTGAGCCTGGGTATCTTCTAAAGAAAAGAGATGTGTTTGGCTCACTGATCTGCAGGCTGTACTAGAAGCAGGACACCAGCATCTATTTCTGGCTGCGGCCTCAGGCTGCTCCCACTCTGACAGAAGACAAGGGGGGCCTGCGTGTGCAGAGAACACGGAGATCACATGGCAAGAGAGGGAGAAAGGGGGTGTAATGGAGCTTCCAAGCTCTTTTTAAGAATCAACTCTCCAGGGCACTAATAGAGGGAGAACTTGCTAACCCCGTCCTCTGGGGACAGCATTAATCTATTCATGATGGATCCACCCCGCTGACCAAAACACCCCTCCCAATAGGCACAACCTCACACACTGGGGATTAAATTTCAAAGTGGAGTTTGGAGGGGTCAAACATTGAAACTGTAGCAGTTGTATCATCAGCACATTCTATTGTTGTTATGAAAACTATACTGAGAAAGCAGGAGAAAGCTGGGTCTCCCACCAAGTGGGTGCTTGTCCTAAAGAGGTGTTTTATGTGGTTGCCTGGCAACCAAGAAATGACAGACAATCCACAAAGAGGAACTGCTATGGTTAGCTTCTTATTGGATTCCCATCTTCCTCCAGGTATCGCCAGGCACCTGCATGCTGTGATTAGGTACTCAGTGGCCATCATCCTCTTCACCACCCTCCTCTTCTTTCTCCTTCGTCGCTGGTGCTCCAAAAAAAAAAGTAAGACTCGTGAAGCAGAGGCCAGAGAACTCAGGGCCCTGTGGGGAAGCAGGATGAGAGCACGCAGGTATGTGTTCCTCACTGGCAGGATGGTCCCTGTCCCAAGGCAGGAGCCAGAGGCAGAGCTTTCTAGAGAGAGCACCAGACACCCTGCCCCTGCCTTCAGCTCACAGACCATTGCCTGATTGTGAACTGTATCCTCACGTCCCCTGCAGCCACTCACATCCAGGAGAAGGTTCCATGACAGGCAGAAAATGGGAGATAGAATCAATGGGATGGGAACTCAGAGCTATTCATGGAATGGGGTCTTGCACTCAGAGAGATGGAATCTCTGAGTCTGGCTGTTGGCAGCTGAGGGACCTCAGGCACCTATGGCCTCCCCCTGTGTGTTGGTATCTGTTCATGAAATGGGGACCCAGAAGTGCCCTCCCAGCTGTTTTGATGACTTCTGTCTCCTACAGATGCTGCTGTAATGGACCAAGAGCCTGCGGGGGACAGAACAGTGAACACGGAGGTAGGTCCTCCTCGGCCCAGCCTCATGGATACAGTCTTATTCCCAAAGAGTCCTGAAAAATGTGAGCACCCTCCCTCATTCAACATTTCCCTCTCTCCAGGACTCTGATGAACAAGACCCTCAGGAGGTGACATACGCACAGTTGGATCAGTGCATTTTCACACGGAGAAAAATCACTGGCCCTTCTCAGAGAACCAAGAGACCCCCAACAGATACCAGTGTGTACATAGAACTTCCAAAGGCTGAGCCCAGAGCGTTGTCTCCTTCCCACAAGCACCACAGACAGGCCTTGATGGGATCTTCTAGAGAGACAATAGCCCTGTCTCAAAATCAGCTTGCCAGCTCCCATGTACCAGCAGCTGGAATCTGAAGGCGTCAGTCTGCATCTTAGAGCATCGTTCTTCCTCACACCACAAATCTGGTGTCTCTCTCTTGCTTACTAATGTCTATGGTTCCCACTGCCTGCTGCAGAGAAAACACACTCCTTTGCGTAGCCCACAATTCTCCATTTCACTTGACCCCTGGCCACCTCTCCAGCCTAACTGGCTTACTTCCTAGTCTACTTGAGGCTGTGATCACACTGAGGAACTCACAATTCCAAACATACAAGAGGCTCCCTCTTAACACGGCACTTACACACGTGCTGTTCCACCTTACTTGATGCTGTTCCACCTTTCCTCAGACTATTTTTCAGCCTTCTGGCATCAGCAACCTTATAAAATTTTTTTATGATTTCAATGTAGTTCTCTCCTCTTCAAATAAACGTGTCTGCCCTCATTCTTTAGGTGACTCTTTTTTTGCCGAAAGTTTCCGGTGTTATCATTACTATGTTCATATAACCCCATCTGTTCTCCACTGGGTTCTCACCCCTGGACTCTGAGCTTCTGGAAGCAGGGTGGAGCCTCATTTGTCTCTGAGACTCCAATTTCCTTCCAAAGATGCAGCACATAGGAGGTTCCAAGGATCGTGAATCACGTGAACAAGTGATATTCTTACTCTCTGCAGACCTGGAAAGCTGGCAGAGTCATTCCACGATGAAACATTTGCAGAGTCACAGGCCTTGTTAGTCTCATCTCCACGGGATACACATATCAACACATCATCTTTCATACTATAAATATACAGTCGCTCCTCCATATCTGTGGGGTTTACAGGTGTTTATGGAACCAAATATAAATCAAAAATATTCAGAGAAAAAATCCACAAAGTTTCAAAAAGCAAAACTATGTTGAATGGACACAAATGAAGCTGGGTGTGGGCTTTATCAGGAATTATAAGTAATCAAGAGACGATTTAATGTATACAGGAGGATGTGCATGGGTTATTTGCAAACGCTGTGCCATTTCATGTAAGAGGCTTGAGCATCTGCAGATTTTGATATCTGAGTGGAGATCCTGAAACCAATCACCCACAAATAGTGAGGGATGACTGTATATAACTTTTATTTCTCAATTTTAAATATAAATCATAAAAAAATTACAATAACAAGATAAAAAACAAGTGTTCTATAGTGTGAGAATACGTTTAGTTTTATTTTTCCCTATGTGTAACCCTTGGGCCCATGTTATTTATTGAGAAGACATTCTATTCCACCTTAAACCACACGGCAGCCTTTGTCAACTATAAAGGGACTGTGTGTACACGGATGTATTTTAGACACTGTTTTCTGCTCAGTGGCTCTCTCTGTGTCCACTCTCTTGAGAATGCTGCATTTTATGCAGCCTTATACAACCCCTAGAATTTGGTAGCTGGAGTCCTCTAGTTTTTTTATTATAGGCTGTTTGCTATGCTTTTTTCATTTTTCTTGAGGCAGAGTCTCGCTCTATTGCCCAGGCTGGAGTGCAGTGGCATGATCTCGGCTCATTGCAACTTCCGCCTCCCAGGTTCAAGGGATTCCGTGCCTCAGCCTCTTGAATAGCTGGCATTACAGGTGCCTGCTACCAGGCATGGCTAATTTTTGTATTTTTAGCAGAGACACAGTTTCACTATATTGGCCAGGCTGGTCTCAAACTCCTGACCTCGGTTGATCGCCCACCTCGGCTTCCAAAGTGCTGGGGAAACTGATTTTCTATAGCATTATGTTACTAGATATTTCTGTAAAATTTAAAATGAGGGAGGCAGAGAGACAGAGAGAGAGCAAACCATGAGTTGGAACTCTGGAATCTTGGGTCATGAGACTAATTTTAGATAAAACTACAAAAATCCAGAATTTACATGTTGTGGTTTTCGCTGATAAAGTACAATTCTAAGATTGTAAATAATTGCATAATCCTTCCCTGGGAGTTTCAATCATTTTAATTGGTTCTGCTGTAATACTAGAAATACAAGCATGAAAAATTCTCATGGTTTATTAGTCACAATTACTCTGAAAACCTTAATAATACCTATTAGATATTTTGCATATTACACAGGAAGAAGAGTTTGAATCTCAGATAAAAACAATAAAAATACATGAAAAGTCTTTCACGTTAGCACAGATTTTAGGCATCTCGTGTTTGGGAGGTTGGATCTGAGACGTGTTTTGAGTTGGTCATAGTGAAGGACACTAGGTGTCAATTCTAGTGACAACAATTTCCAGGAAGCCATGTTCCGCTCTTGAGCGAGCACCCACTGGGCCTCGTGCAAGGTAGAAAGAGCCTGTGTACGTCACCCTCCCATGATGTGGTCAGCATGTAAACTGTATGGGCAGGGCGCCAAATAACATCCTGTGCGCTGCTGAGCTGAGCTGGGGCGCGGCCGCCTGTCTGCACCGGCAGCACCATGTCGCTCATGGTCGTCAGCATGGCGTGTGTTGGTGAGTCCTGGAAGGGAATCGAGGGAGGGAGCACTGGGGAATAGATCTGGAGTTGGAGGTAAAGACATGGGCCTAGAGGTGGAGTTATGGGCCTGGAAGTGGAGTTATGGGCCTGAAGTGGAGATCTGGGCCTGGAGTGGAGATATGATCCTGGAGTGGAGATATGGGCCTGGGGTGGAGATACAGGCCTGGAGCAGAGATACAAGCCTTGAGTGGAGATATGGGCCTGGAGTTGAGAGAGGAGCCTGGAGTGGAGTTATGGGCCTGGAGTGGAGACATCAGCCTGGAGAGGAGATATGGGCCTGGAATGGAGATTCAGACCTGAAGTGGAGATCTGGGCCTAGAGCGGAGATCTGGGCCTGTTGTGTAGATCTAGGCCTGGAGGTAGAGATCTGGGCCTGGAGGCTGAGTCTCTGCACAGCTGAGATCCTTGTTCCTGGGGGCAGGTAGGCAGCGAGGGTGAGTTTAACTTCAGCCCAGCAAGGGCCTGGCTGCCAAGACACACAGCCAAGTGGGGGCAGCAGGGTGCCCTGGTTTGCCTGCAGATGGATGGTCCATCATGATCTTTCTTTCCAGGGTTCTTCTTGGTCCAGAGGGCCTGTCCACAAATGGGTGAGTCCTTCCCCAAACCTTAGGGTATCATCTCCCCACATAAGAGGATTTTCCTGAAACTGGAGGGAAGTCCTGTCGGGGAGTCTCTCATAAACTAGGAAGAGGGGACCCTCAGATGCTCGGCTCATAGTTCTGACCTCGCCCTCCCCGGCCTTTCTTTCCCTTTCCTGATTCAAGCTCTGTGAAGACTGGGGTGACACTGGGGTGCTCCAAGCTGGGGTGTGCAGGGAGGAAGTGGTGTCAGCAGCAGAGAAAGAGAGGGAAGCAGTGCTAGGAACAGCAGGTCCTCTGAAGACAAAGGTGTAACTCACACCCTCCAGGGTTTCCGTGACGGTAGGGGCTGCAGTGTGGCTGCTGTCATTCTACCAGAAGAGGTGGGGAAACCACAGCCATGGCCCTGACATTCCAAATCCTCTGATGGGGGCTCACTTCATGAATTGGCTGATATTCCATTCACATAGGACATGCCCTCCATGCCGTGTCTACTTTGTGTTCTTTTATGTGAGTAATCTTGCAGTATTAAAATCTAGTAAGAGTCCCTTCTTCAGCACTTGCTTAAAGTTCTCAGCTGACACTTTTGTTGTAGGGAGATGCCATGTCTGTGTGGGGTGGGTCCTTCCTGTAGCCCTGGGCTCCCAGGTGTGGTGGGAGCCTTAGAAAGTGGAAATGGGAGAATCTTCTGAGCACAGGGAGGGAGGGGCGGCTCCACATCCTCCTCTCTAAGGTGGCATCTCCTTCTCCCCCAGGTGGTCAGGACAAACCCTTCCTGTCTGCCTGGCCCAGCGCTGTGGTGCCTCGAGGAGGACACGTGACTCTTCGGTGTCACTATCGTGGTGGGTTTAACAATTTCATGCTGTACAAAGAAGACAGAATCCATGTTCCCATCTTCCACAGCAGAATATTCCAGGAGAGCTTCAAGATGAGCCCTGTGACCCCAGCACATGCAGGGACCTACACATGTCGGGGTTCACACCCACACTCCCCCACTGGGTGGTCGGCACCCAGCAACCCCGTGGTGATCATGGTCACAGGTCAGAGGCTTTCTGTCTGGGCTTCTCACTGTCCCACCTCCTGAATCCCACAGCTTCTGGTGGGGGTGTCTGTCAGGGTCCCATCATCCAGGCCCTGACTGTATTTGGGGTAAAGGGGGATTGAATACAGGGGAAATGGTCACTGTGGTGGAAAGAATAACTGTCCCCAGTGATGGCTACATGGTAATCCCTGGAGCCTGTGACTATTTATGTTATAGGACAAGGGACTGAAGGGGAAGATGGAGCTCAGGTTGTTGATGAGTTCACCTTGAGATGGGGAGATGGCCTGGACTGTCCCACTGGGCTCAGTGTAATCACAAGGGTCCACATGAGAGGAGGAGGATGAGGGGAGTGGGGATTAGAGCAGCGTAGTGGGAGGGAGACGCTATCAACCACTGCGGGCTTTGAAGATGGAGGAAGGCCACTAGTCACTGAATGCAGGTGGCCTCTAAGGGCTGGAGAAGTCAAGAGAACTGATTTGCTGAGTCTCCAGAGGGAACGCAGCCCTGTAGACGCCTTGATTTTAGTGCAGGGAGAACTGGATCCAATTTCTGTCTCCAGAAGTGGAAGGGGTCAGTGTGTTCTCTCCTGCCGCCATGTTTGTGATAATTTTCTGCAGCAGCAACAGGAAACCAACACAGGAACCCAGGTCAAGGACAAGTTAGGAAACCAAGCAAGGATAGCCGGGCGTGGTGGTGGGTGTGAGTAATCCAACGACTGGGGAGGCTGAGGCAAGAGAATCACTTGAACCGGGGAGGCAGAGGTTTCAGTGAGCCAAGACCACACCACTACACTCCAGCCTGGGTGAAAAAGTGACTGTCTCAAATATAAATTAATTAATCAATTAATTGAAGAAACCAAAGAAGGAGAAGGTTGGCTACCCTGAGGTCAGCAAGGGCAGGATGCTGATGCCACCACCAGGCTCCATCCACATAGGAAGGGGTTGATGCTCCTGGAACCAGCACTGGGGGCCACCTATGGAAGCTGGGGCCATGGAGAAGGCACAGACATGGCAGGAGAGGCTCCCAATCCCCATCAGGAACAGGGTGTGTTGACACTGATGTCTGCCTTACTGATGAGTTGATACCTCCTGCCAGAGACTCCTATTTGTTCAAAAGAGATTGATTCAGGCTGCTAAGAGCCTGGATGTGCAGCCTGTCCTCTTCCACCCCCACATAGACAGCAGGAAAGAGATTAATGGGAAACAGATACAACAGCCCAAGAGATGAGGCTTTCTTCACAGTGGGAAGGGAGTCAGGGGCTACTGGAGACAGAGGGACAGAGAAGAGGGAGGAAGACAGATGGAGGGACCTGCACCAGGGGATATGGGCACAGAAAAGACACGGAGATGCAGAGAGGGAGGAGAGAGACAGACACCGGGGAGGGGAACCCTCACTCATTCCGGATGCCGTGGATGGGATGATAAAGAGAGATGCCTTCTAAACTCACAACTTCACTTTCTAGGAAACCACAGAAAACCTTCCCTCCTGGCCCACCCAGGTCCCGTGGTGAAATCAGGAGAGAGAGTCATCCTACAATGTTGGTCAGATATAATGTTTGAGCACTTCTTTCTGCAAACAGAGGAGATCTCTAAGGACCCCTTATGCCTCGTTGGACAGATCCATGATGGGGTCTCCAAGGCCAACTTCTCCATCGGTCCCATGATACCTGCCCTTGCAGGGACCTACAGATGCTACGGTTCTATTCCTCATTCCCCCTATGAGTGGTCAGCTTCCAGTGACCCCCTGGACATCGTGATCACAGGTGAGAGTGTCCAGACATTCTTCTCATTGTCACTGGGATACAGAGTGAATGATCCAGGACTTGGAACCCCCAGGTGGTCATGAGGAAGATGAGCGTGGGATTCTTATGGAGAGAGACTGACTTGGTGAGGTCTGTACCAACAGAGACAGAGAAACAGGAGACATAAGTACAGACCAGGTGTCATAACAGAGGACAGACACAGGGGCCATACAGGGAGGTAGAAAACAGAGAAAGAGGTAAAGGAGACAGACAGACAGACATGTCCCAGAGAGAGCTGTCCTTCCATGCTGACTTTGCTCAGAGACCTGGCAAAGGTTAGAAGTTTCATTTCTGTTTTACCTCCACAGAGTGTTCTCTACTAGGAGAACCCAAACCCAGGACACCTGTATTTCTGACCTGAGTCGGTCCCTGTGGCCTCAGGCCTTGTGGCACCTACAGATGCTGTGTTTATCTAACACCTCTGCCTTCCATGCAATGGAGAGTAATCATCCCAGGATATCACGGCCCCAGAACACCAACCCCTGTATGCTGTGTGAACTTGGGGTACCCAGACTGGATTCTGAGGCTCATATTCCAAATAACCCCACATATGATAGGATTACTGAGAGACACAGAGAGAAATCAGGGATGTCAAAAAGCAAAGGAATAAACACACAGAGAATGAGCCAGAAGAAGGGGATTGAGAGACTCACAGACATATAACAGGAAAGAAAAGAGGGCAGAGGAATGGAGAGAATGATGGAAGGGAGGAGAGAAAAGCTCCAAAATCAGAACCCTGAGGGAGGGGCACAAAGACAGAGAAAGATAAAGATGTGGGGATGGATTGCAGAGATTCCAAATAGAATGAGAGAGACTGAGAGGCAGAGAAAGACAAGGAGATGGAGAGAGACAGATGATAGATGGATAGATAGATATAGATAGATGATAAATAGGTAGATGATAGATAATGGATAGGTTATAGATACATGGATGATGATTGATAGATGATACATAGAGATGATGATGATGATGAAGATAGAAGACACACAGATAAATATATAGATACATAGATGATACATAGATAGAGACAGAGAGGCAGACAGATAGGTAATAGAGAGAGAGATAGATGATACAGAGATGTAGATAACACATAGATGATTGATGGATGGACAGATAGACAATTGATAGAGAGATAGATAAATGATACATATATATATAGATGACAGATAGATAATTTGTAGATAGACACAAGATAGATAGATAGATAGATAGATAGAGAGAGAGAGAGAGAGACAATAGATAGAAACATGCAGAAATTTATGAACAAGACAAAAAGTGAGAGACTCAGAATTGTAGAAAAAGGAAGATCAAGTCAACCAACCCAAGGAGGGTCAGAGAAAATAAAACAATCCAAAAAGGGAAAACATACCTAGGGGTGGGGAAGTGAGGTCAGAGACCTAGAGAGACAGAGAAGGTGGAAGGAGGAAATAGACATGAAGAGAGATGGGGTGGAAGGTGAGAGAGAGAGCATTAGGTCATAGAGCAGGGGAGTGAGTTTTCAGTTCAGGTGTGAGGGGAGCTGTGACAAGGAAGAACCTCCCTGAGGAAACTGCCTCTTCTCCTTCCAGGTCTATATGAGAAACCTTCTCTCTCAGCCCAGCCGGGCCCCACAGTTCAGGCAGGAGAGAATGTGACCTTGTCCTGCAGCTCCCGGCGCTCCTTTTACATGTACCATCTATCCAGGGAGGGGGAGGCCCGTGAATGTAGGCTCCCTGCAGTGCCCAAGGTCAACGGAACATTCCAGGCCGACTTTCCTCTGGGCCCTGTCACCCACGGAGGGACCTACAGATGCTTCGGCTCTTTCCCTGAACCTCCCTACATGTGGTCAAACTCGAGTGACCCACTGCTTGTTTCTGTCACAGGTGAGGAAAACCTGTGTCTGTCCCATGTCTTATGATCCTAGAGCCATAGCTGAGGAACTTCCTGCTGATGATGGATAGAAGGATAAACAGATGCAGAGAGAACACGAAGCCTGGGTGTGAGGGCGGGGTTAGGGCGCACGATGGCAGACAGGGCAACTCCAAACCCTCCTGCACGGCCTGCATGGAGGCCCATGGTCAGGGCTCCAGGCACCCAGGCAGATGGAGAAAGCAGTCAGGACAGACCCAGAGGAGGGGAGACTGGGCTCAGTTTGGGGAGATCAGAGGTTCCCTCAGCCCCTCAACCTTACCCATTTCCCAGAAGCCCCTCCTGGACTCTCATCCACAGAGAGATGTCATCACCAGCAACCCCTACACCCTTTTCTTTTCATTTGAAAAAATATTTATTGAAGTTAAATATACCTATATAATTTACCAACTTTACCATTTTTAAGTGTAAAGTGTAGAATACATGTATACATATATATTCCTGGGTTTTTTACCCTCCACCCTTCCCTTCCTGGCCTCTGGTAGCCACCATTCTACTCTCTACCTTTATGAGATCCACCTTTTATCTCCTGCATGTGGGTGAGAAATGGGACTCTTTGCAATGACCTCCAGTTCCACCCATATGGCTGCAAATGACAGGAGGTTATTGTTTCTATGGATGAGTAGTCTCCACCGTGTGTGTATACTACAGTTCTCTATCCGTTCACCCACTGATGGGCAGGTAGGTTGACTCCACATCTTGGTTACTGTGAACAGTGCTGCACCAATCATGGGAGTGCAGATATCACTTCGATACACTGAGGTCCTTTCCTTTGGATATAAACCCAGTAGTGAAATTGCTGGATACTATGAAAGTTTTTTTTTTTTTTTTTTTGAGAAAGAGTTTCCCTCCTTAGCCCAAGCTGGAGTCAAAGTGGTGCGATCTTGGCTCATTGCAACCTCTGCCTCCTAGGTTCAAACGATTCTCCTGACTCAGCCTCCCTAGTAGCTGTAGATTACAGCCTCCCTAGTAGCTGTGATTACAGGTGCACGCCACCATGCCTGGCTAATTTTTGTATTTTTTAGCACAGACGGGATTTCCCAATTTTGGCCAGGCTGCTCTCAAACTCCTGACCTCAAGTGAGGTGCCTGCCTCGGTTTCCCAAAGTACTGAAATTACAGGCATAAGCCACTATGCCCAGCCTCTTTTTAGTTTTTTAAAGAATTTCCATACTTTTCTCCATAATAGTTGTACGAATTTACATTCCTACCAACAGGATACCAGGGTTCTCCTTTCTCTACCATCTTGCCAGCATTTGTTTTGCCTGTCTTGCAGATAAAAGCCATTTTACTTTACTTTATTTTATTTATTTATTTATGTTGAGATGGAGTTTCGCTCATAGTCGCCCAGGCTGGAGTGCAATGGTGTGATCTCGGCTCACTGCAACCTCCGCCTCCCGGGTTCAGGTGATTCTCCTGCCTCAGCCTCCCAAGTAGCTGGGACTACAGGCATGTGCCACCACGCCTAGCTAATTTTTGTGTGTTTAGTAGAGACGGAGTTTCTCCATGTTGGTCAGGCTGGTCTCCCGACCTCAGGTGATCCACCCGCCTCCGCCTCCCAAAGTGCTGGGATTACAGGCGTGAGCCACCGGCCTAAAAGGCATTTTAATGGGATGAGATGAAAACTCATCGCGATTTTCATTTACATTTCTCTGATGATGAGTGATGCTGAGCACTTTTTCATATACGTGATCGCCATTTGTATGTTTTGTTTGTGGAGAAATGTCTCCTCATGTCTTTTGCTCATTTTTAAATTAAATTATTTGTTTTATTGAGTTGTTTGAGTTTCTTATATTTCTAGTTATTAATCCCATCTCAGATGAATAGTTTGAAAATATTTGCTCCTATTTTGTGGGTTGTCTCTTCACTTTGTTGGTTTATCTTTTGTGGTGCAGAAGTTGCTTGGTTTGACGTAATCCCAATGGTTTATTTTTTGCTTTGATTATTTGTGTTTTGACGGTTTTAAACAAAATGTCTTTCCTCAGACAAATGTCTTCCCCATTATTTTCTTCTACATATTTCATAGGTTCAGGCCTTAGACTCATGTTTTTAATCCGTTTTCATTTGATTTTTGTGTATGGTGACAGGTAGAGGTGCAGTTTTATTCCTCTGCATGTAGATATCCAGTTTTCCCAAAACCATTTATTGAAAAGACTGTCCTTTCCTGATTGTAAGTTCTCGGCACCTTTGTCAAACTCCATTAAATGGGCTGGGCATGGTGGCTCACACCTGCAGTTCCAGCACTTTGGGAGGCCAAGGCGGGTGGATCACCTGAAGCCAGGAGTTCAAGACCAGGCTGGCCAACAGAGTGAAACCTCGTCTCTACTAAAAATACAAAAATTAGCTGAGTATGGTGATCAGTGCCTGTAATACCACTACTCAGGAGTTTGAGGCAAGAGAATTGCTTGAATCCAGGAGGTGGAGGTTGCATTGAGCTGAGATTGCACCTCTGCACTCCAGCCTGCATGACAGAGCAAGATTCCATCACAAAAAAAAAAAAAGCCATTGGATGTAAATGCATGGATTATATCTGTGTTCTCCATTCTGTTCTATTTTTTATGTGCCTTTCTTTATGCCAATGTCATGCTGTTTTGCTTACTACAGCTCTGTAACATATTTCTAAGTCAGGTAGTGTGATACTCCTGTTTTCTCTTTATACCTTGAAGTCTCAAGACAGTGGGCATCACACACAAAAATTATGGAGAAGAGGATCCCAAGACTCCCAGGGTCCAACATTAGATAACAGAGTGTTGGCCATAAACCGACCTCAAAGATTTCCATCAAGTAGAGGACAAGCACCCTCATTTCCTCACCTCTCTCCTGTCCCATGTTCTAGGAAACCCTTCAAATAATTGGCCTTCACCCACAGAACCAAGCTCCAAATCTGGTGAGTAAAGGACCCCTCTTATCTCTGCTTTTGGAAACCTGGGGAGATGGAAGCCTTGGATGCAAGTGTTGGCTCAAACCTCCCAGCTCTGTGAATGAGGGCCTGTCTTCCACCATCTCTGAACTCCAGACACTCCAACAGTGAAAGAGATCTGGGGCCACCAAAGGGCTCAGTGAAGTCTCTTAATCTTTAATTTTCTGCAGCTGAGGCCTCCTACAAGCTAAAGAATAATTGCAAATCTGACATCCTTCTCAGGAAAAATGCAGTGTTTTTTCTGCCTGCATTCCTAACTGGGGGATAAATTCCTGGGGGCTTAGAGAGGGAAGGGAAGGGAACATCTGATGAGGGTGGGTGTTTTAGAGAAGTTCTACTTGCCAAGGAATGAGCTCCTGTTGGTCATGAAGCAACCCTGGCTGACTCAGCAGAGCAAGAGCCTTGCCGTAACAGAGAACAGAGCTCATGCACGCACACTTCGACTCACTGACTCATTCAGCCATGGCCACATGCTCAGGCTGTGCAGTGTGGAACCTTTTCCTATTGTTGCCATAACAAATTTCCACAAGATTCGTGGGTGAAAACAAAACAGTTATTTAATTATCTTTCAGTGCTGTAGCTCAAAGTATGAAGTGCATCTTACTGGGCTAAAATCAAGGTGACAGCAAGGCTGCCTTCCCCCTGAGGGTTCCAGGCAAGAATCTGCTTCTCACTTTTCCCAGCTTCTAGAGGCTCCCACATTCCTTGACTCCTGGTCCCCTTCCTCCTTCCTCAAAGCCCAAAAAGGCTGGTCACATCTCACATGGCATCACTCAGACCCTTCTTCCTTACCACACCTCTTTCTCTGAATGCTGCTTTCCCTTCTTCCACATCTTTTGAAAACTTGGGGATTCTATCAGGTTCACTAAGATGAAAATCCCTCATAATCTCCCGGAAGTCATCCAGGATACCCTTGTTTTAAGTTCAGCTGATTAGCAACTGTAATTCCATCGGCAATCTTCATTCCTCCTTTCATGTAAAATAACATATTCACAAGCTATGGAGACTAGGACATGGACATTTTTGGGGTGGGGTGGCATTCTTCTTCCACAAATAGTAAACAAGATGCATTTGGCCTCTGCTCTTGGGACACTGATATTGCAGATGGTTAAATGGGAGGACAGAAATGCATGCACAAGTGGACCAATAAATAAATGATCCATTGAGAAGCATCTGTGCATGAAATCTATTTGTTTATTTATTTATGTATTTATTTATTTACCTACTTACTTATTTATTGAGACAGAGTCTTGCTCTGTCATCCAGGCTAGAGTGCAGTGGCATGATCTCGGCTCACTGCAACCTCTACCTCCTGGGTTGAAGTGATCTCCTCCCTCAGCCTCTCCAGTAGCTGGGATTACAGACCACGACCACCATGCCCGGCTAACTCTTTTTGCATATTTTCTGTAGAGAGGATGTTTCACCATGTTGGCCAGGCTGGTCTCAAATTCCCAACCTCAAGTGATGCAATAGCCTCTGCCTCCCAACACGCTGGAATAAGAGGCTTGAGCCACGGGGCCAAGCCAAATTTTCGAATCAATAATAGATAATGCTGAGTGTATAATTTCAGGTGACAGAGAAGGTCTCACTAATCACATATTTGTGATGTTAATGAAAAAAATGGATTCAACCCTTGGAAGACTGGTGGAAAGATTTTCCACACAGCTGTCAGCCGTGAAGGCACAAAGGTGAAAACAATCTGATGTTGAAGGAACAGGCTCTGCCTCAAATGCTGGGAATGAGATGGGGAGAATGACAAGACGACTGTAGAGAGACGGAGAGCACACTGGGTACACAGGAAACTAAGGAGGAACAAGGAGTGTGTATTTGATACTCACAGCCCTTGGATTCACCTCGGGATAACCAGGAACCCCTACATGATTAATAGTGACTGACATGAAAATCACGGAGGCCCAGGTGCGTAACTGGAATCTAGGAGACCGTGGAAAAGGCAATTCCTGCCCCACTGGTGAAATGTGGTGCTGATTTAGACACTAAGTGGGTGAAGTAGATGGATATAACACATGTTTGTGAGGTAGAATCATTGGCTGGAAAGGCTTGCTGGGTTGGATTTTTCCTCGTAGTTTAATCCTTGCTTCATTAACTTATTTCTGAGATTTATTTCTCCTGCACCTAAATCAATACCTGGCAGAGGAGTGAGAGATAGATGAGGGGTGGTGCAAATGAAGGGACCTATTATAGCATAATATACAAGGCTGTGAACGGTGGCTCACGCCTGTAACCCAGCACTGCAGGAGGCCAACGCAGGTGGATCACATGAAGTCAGGAGTTCGAGACTAGCCTGGCCAACATGGAGAAACTCTATCTGTACTAATAATACAAAAATTAAGCAGGCGTGGTGGTGGTGCATGACTGTAATCCCAGCTCCTACTCTGGAGGAGGAAGCAGGAGAATGACTTCAGCCCTGGAGGCAGAGGTTGCAGTGAGTCGAGATCGCGTCACTGCACACCAGCCTGGGCGACACAGGGACACTCCATCTCAAAAAATAAAAATAAAAAATACATAAATATAACATACACAAATGATGCAGGCACCTGAATTCCAATCATCATTTTTCTATTTCTCTATAATTACTTCTTTGATCCTTTATCTTATCCATTAGAAAATCAGCCTAAAACCTCTTCCGTATTTGGCTTTCTGTGAACATGAGATCATATGGAAAATATGAAAGCCCCCTGAACCCACCAGCACAGGCCCTGAAATAGGGAAAGTGCACTGTTCATCACAAAAAACTTGCCCCCTCACCCAAATCCCCCACCTCAGCCCTACTTCCAATCACCTGTGGAGATTCAGATAGACCATGGGGAGGTAAACGCTAATACTCCTTGGAGTGAGCTCAGATCTTGGAATCAGAGATCAGCGCCAGCACTAGCTCCTGCTCCCCTTTCGTACTAATTCACAGGAGGACAGGTGGTATTGAAGCAGTAGATGGTGGAGGGGGCGGTCCTTCCCCCAGCCTCTCGGGTGGAACAGCAGCCTAACATGTGTCTCCTGAGATCACGAAGAGTAGCACGTTTCACACGGGTTTCACCATCATTTCCTGGATGTTTGACATAAGAGAATTCTACTTTGCTTTTTTGATCTTGATTTCACTTTTGTGTCCTTTTCTTGGAGAATGTAATTTGAGTCAGGAGGGTTGTGGTAAAGCACATTCACTGTGTATCAATCCCAGTCCAGTCTTCCCAGAGAAGACTCTAAACACCTCCTGTACTGCGCCTGGGGCTATGCCAATTTCTATCACTCACCATCACTCAAGGGAGACAGAACGCACAGAGAATACATTACATAGGCAGGTTCATTACTAACAGATAAGCAGCAGGTGACAACAGAAGCCTACATTTCAACGTGAGCCAGTCCCCCAAGGTTCAGAAAAGCTGCTCGAGACATATGGAGTCACCCCATTTGCAGTATATCTGGGGGAACACAAAAAACAGCCCAGCCTGGGTTTTGTATCCTGGAGCCACAGGAAGCACTCAGCTAAAGCACTGCATGACGTCCTCCTCTAGGAAGAACAGGAAGACAGCCCAGGCTGTTCTGGGACATTCCTCCTCATCTCAGGACGTTGCTGTCTTAGTCCATTTTTGTTGCTATAAAGGAACACTTGAGCCTGGGTAACTTCTAAAGAAAAGAGATTTGTTTCCCTCACAGTTCTGCAGGCTGCACTGGAAGCATGGCACCAGCATCTATTTCCTGTGACGGCCTCAGGCTGCTCCCACTCTGGCAGAAGGGAAGGAGGGTCTGTCTGTGCAGACCAGAGAGATCAACGGCAAGAGAGGGAGTAAGGGGGAGGGGGGAGCGATGGAGCTTCCAAGCTCTTTTTAACAACCAGTTCTCCAGGAACTAATCGAGGGGGAGCTTGCTAACCCCGTCGTGTGGGGCAGCATTAATCTATTCATGATGGATCCACCTCCATGACTCAAACATCTTCCCATAGGCCCAAACTCCCACCCTGGGGGTTAAATTTCAGTGTGGGGTTTGAAGGGGTCAAACAACTAAACTAAAGCAGTTGTATCTTCAGCATGTTCTATGGTTTCTATGAGAGCTATAACTGAGAAAGCAGGAGAAAGCTAGGTCTCCCGCCATCTGGGTGCTTGTCCTAAGGAGACGTTCCACGTGGTTACCTGTCAATCAAGAAATGAGAGATAATCCATAAAGAGGAACTGCTATGATGAGCTTCTTATTGGATTCCCATCTTCCTCCAGGTATCCGCAGACACCTGCATGTTCTGACTGGGACCTCAGTGGTCATCATCCTCTTCATCCTCCTCCTCTTCTTTCTTCTTTATCGCTGGTGCTCCAACAAAAAGAGTAAGTCTCACAGAGCAGAGGCCAGAGAGCTCAGGGCCATGTGGGGAAGCAGGATGGGAGCACGCAGGTGTGTGTTCCTCACCAGCAGGATGGTCCCTGGCCCAAGGCAGGAGCCTCAGAAGCAGGACTTTCTAGAGAGAGCAGCAGACACCCTGCCCCTGCCTTCAGCTCACAGACCATTGCCTGGTTCTGAACTGTATCGTCACATCCCCTGCAGCCACTCACTTCCAGGAGAAGGTTCCATGACAGGCAGAAAGTGGGAGACAGAATCACCGGGATGGGAACACAGAGCTATTCATGGGATGGTCCTTGAGCTCAGAGAGAGAGAATGTCTGAGTCTGGATGTTGGCAGCTGAGGAGCCTCAGGCACCTACGGCCTCCCCCTGTGTGTTGGTGTCTGATCATGAAATGAGGACCCAGAAGTGCCCTCCCAGGTGTTTTGTTGACTTCCGTCTCCTACAGATGCTGCTGTAACGGACCAAGAGCCTGCGGGGGACAGAACAGTGAACACGGAGGTAGGTCCTCCTCGGCCCAGCCTCGTGGATCAAGTCTTATTCCCTAATAGTCCTGAAAAATGTGAGCACCCTCCCTCACTCAGCATTTCCCTCTCTCCAGGACTCTGATGAACAAGAGCCTCAGGAGGTGACATACGCACAGTTGGATCACTGCGTTTTCACACAGAGAAAAATCACTCGCCCTTCTCAGAGACCCAAGACACCCCCAACAGATACCATCGTGTACACGGAACTTCCAAATGCTGAGCCCAGATCCAAAGTTGTCTCCTGCCCATGAACACCACAGTCAGGCCTTGAGGGGGTCCTCTAGGGAGACAACAGCCCTGTCTCAAAACCGGGTTGCCAGCTCCAATGTACCAACAGCTGGAATCTGAAGGCGTCAGTCTGCATCTTAGGGCATCGCTCCTCCTCACACCACAAACCTGGTGTCTCTCTCTTGCTTACCAATGTCTATAGTTCCCACTGCCTGCTGCAGAGAAAACACACTCCTTTGCTTAACCCACAATTCTCCATTTCACTTGACCCCTGGCCACCTCTCCAGCCTAACTGGCTTACTTCCTAGTCTACTTGAGGCTGCGATCACACTGAGGAACTCACAATTCCAAACATACAAGAGGCTCCCTCTTAACATGGCACTTAGACACGTGCTGTTCCACCTTCCCTCATGCTGTTCCACCTCCCCTCAGACTATCTTTCAGCCTTCTGTTGGCAGTAAAACTTATAAATTTTTTTAAATAATTTCAATGTAGCTCTCTCCTTTTCAAATAAACATGTCTGCCCTCATGGTTTCGGTAATGTGACTCTTCTTTTGCCAAAAGTTTCTGGTGTTATCATTTCTATGTCCATATAACCCCATCTGTTCTCCACTGGGTTCTCACCCCTGGACTCCGAGCTTCTGGAAGCAGGGTGGAGCCTGATTTGTCTCTGAGACTCCAATTTCCTTCCAAAGATGCAGCACATAGGAGGTTCCAAGGATCGTGAATCACATGAACAAGTGATATTCTTACTCTCTGCAGACCTGGAAAGCTGGCAGAGTCATTCCACGATGAAACATTTGCAGAGTCACAGGCCTTGTTAGTCTCATCTCCACGGGATACACATATCAACACATCATCTTTCATACTATAAATATACAGTCGCTCCTCCATATCTGTGGATATAAATCAAAAAAAGAATATTTTTGATTTATAGTTGGTTCAATAAACACCTGTAATTTTTTCATCAATTTTAGAAATAAATCATCAATTGTTTCATCAATTTTTTTATTTTTATTTATCAATTTTTGAAATAAATCATCAAAATGTACAATAATAAGATAAAAAATAAGCAGTGTTTTTATGGTGTGAAAATAAGCTTAGATTTATTTTTTCCTACATGTAACCCTCTGGTCCAATGTTCTTTATTGAGAAGATATTCTATTCCACCTTAACCCACACGGCAGCCTCTGTCGACTATAAAGGGACTGTGTGTACACAGATGTATTTTACACACTCTTTTCTGCTCAGTGGCTCTCTGTGTCCACTCTCATGAGGATGCTGCACTTTATGCAGCCTTATAGATCCCCTTATAATTTGGTAGCCTGAATCCTCAAATTTCTCCTTCCTCTTTAAGATTGCCATTATTATTATTATTGACTATTTGCTTTTCCATGTAAATTTGTAATCATTTTTCTCATTTCCACCAAAAATAATGCTTGTAATTTTGTTGTGACTCCCTTAAATCTACAGATAAATTCTGTGCTATAGAAACATAATGCAAACCACATACATTCTTTTAAATTTGCTAGTATCAAATTAAAAAGCCAACAAGAAACAGATAAAATTAATTTAAGTTAACCCAATGGACCCAAAATATTATTACCCCAATAGACCCAAAATATTAACCTAATAGACCCAAAATATTATTTTATTATCCAAATAGACTCAAAATATTATCATTTCAACATGTAACCATGTGTCATCTTGGAAAATATCAGATCCCTGTCTAGGTGGGCAAAGATTTTTCTTCGTAATATCTCATTTCCACATTCCCACTTGGCACAGAAACTGCCCCCAAGGCTCAGGATAATAAGATGCAGTAGGAATGGGTAGATGTATCTGGAGGAAAATGACTAAATGAAATTGAGACATCAGGGTTTGGGGAACTCACTAGAACTACAGGGACAGTGTGGGGGAGGGAATTGGGAGATGTTGATCAAAGGATATAAAGTTTCAGGTATTCAGGAGGAATGGGTCTGAAGATCTCTTGTACAGCTTGGCCACTATAGTTGACAATACTGTACTCTATACTTGAAAGTTACCAGGAGAGTAGATTTTTTTTTTAAATATGGAACACTTCACAAATCTGCGTGTCATTCTTGCGCAGGGGCCATGCTAGTCTTCTCTGTATCGTTCCAATTTTAGTATATGTGCTGCCGAGACGAGCATGGGAGAGTAGATCTTTTTTTTTTTTTTTTTTTTTCTGAGACGGAGTCTCGCTCTCGCCCACGCTGGAGTGCAGTGATGCAGTCTTGGCTCACTGCAAGCTCCGCCTCCCGGGTTCACGCCATTCTCCTGCCTCAGCCTCCCAAGTAGCTGAGACTACAGGCTCCCGCTACCATGCCCGGCTAATTTTTTGTATTTTTAGTAGAGACAGGGTTTCACCGTGTTAGCCAGGATGGTCTCGATCTTGTGACCTCATGATCCACCTGCCTCAGCCTCCCAAAGTGCTGGGATTACAGGCGTCAGCCACCACGCCCGGCTGGGAGAGTAGATCTTAAGGGTCCTCACCACAAAAAAAAAAAGAAACAATAGGCCAGGTGTGGTGGCTCACACCTGTAATCCCAGCACTTTGGGAGGCCAAGACGGGCAGATCACTTGAGGTCAGGAGTTCAAGACCACCATGGCCAACATGGTGAAACCCTGTCTCTACTAAAAATACAAACATTAGCCAGGCATGGTGACACTAACCTGTATTCCCAGCTACTCAGGAGGCTGAGGCACGAGAATCGCTTGAACCTGGGAGCAGAGATTGCAATGAGGCAAGATCGCACCACTGCACTCCAGCCTGGGGGACAGAATGAGACTTCCTCTCAAAAAAAAAAAAAGAAATGAAACAATAACCCTGCCAGATGATGGATATGTTAACTAGCTTGACTGTGATGATCATGTCACATACATCAAAACATCAAGTGTA
Source organism: Pongo abelii (assembly GCF_028885655.2). Classification (NCBI taxonomy): domain Eukaryota; kingdom Metazoa; phylum Chordata; class Mammalia; order Primates; family Hominidae; genus Pongo; species Pongo abelii. The sequence goes on from NC_072005.2 coordinate 61,364,351, forward strand.
ATACACCTTAAATATATACAATTTCCATTTGTCAATCATATCTCAATAAAGCTGAAAGAAACCTCTAAGTTTCAACTTTATATTCAGAAAGCTGTGTCATGCTTACCTCAGTGCCTAAGTATACTCTAACTCACGGAAATGGCCTTTAAAACTGCAGAGAGTGGCTGGGCGCAGTGGCTCACGCCTATAATCCCAGCACTTTGGGAGGCGGAGGAGGGTGGATCACGAGGTCAGGAGTTCGAGATCAGCCTGGCCAACATGATGAAACTCCATCTCTACTAAAAACACAAAAAATAGCTGGGCTTGGTGGCAAGCACCTGTAAATCTGAGATACTCAGGAGGCTGAGACAGGAAAATCGTTTGAACCCGGGAGGCAGAGGTTGCAGTGAGCCGAGATCGTGCCATTGCACTCCAGCCTGGGCAACAGGGTGAAACTGCATCTCAAAAAAAAAAAAATACTGCAGAGAGTTAAGGCCCTCGCTGGCCACTCTCTGGTACCTCTGAGGTCAGTGGATAGAGAAGCAGCTCCCCTTCTTCTTCCTCGAAACAAAGGCCTCCTTCCTTCTTAGGCGTTTGGGACAAATTCTCCACACAGGTGCAGCTGAGCACTGTAAAGTGCCACTGAGGGTTGAAGGTCTCCATCGCCAGTCACGGTTTGGTGCCACTGAGGGTTGAGGATCTCCACTGCCAGTCACACTTTGGTCCCACTGAGGGTTGAGGGTCTCCATCGCCAGTCACAGTTTAGTGCCACTGAGTGTTGAGGGTCTCCACTGCCAGTCACAGTTTAGTCCCACTGAGGGTTGAGGGTCTCCACTGCCAGTCACAGTTTAGTCCCACTGAAGGTTGAGGGTCTCCATCGCCAGTCACAGTTTAGTCCCACTGAGGGTTGAGGGTCTCCACTGCCAGTCACAGTTTAGTGGTACTGAGGGTTGAGGGTCTCCACTGCCAGTCACAGTTTGGTCCCACTGAGGGTTGAGGGTCTCCACTGCCAGTCACAGTTTGGTCCCACTGAGGGTTGAGGGTCTCCATTGCCAGTCACAGTTTAGAGCCACCGAGGGTTGAGGATCTCCATCACCAGTCACAGTTTAGAGCCACTGAGGGTTGAGGGTCTCCACTGCCAGTCACAGTTTAGTACCACTGAGGGTTGAGGGTCTCCATTGCCAGTCACAGTTTAGTCCTACTGAGGGTTGAGGGTCTCCACTGCCAGTCACAGTTTGGGCTTATTAGGGTTTATGCTGTACAAAGAGAATGGAACCTACCAATCAACTCTTAGTGACCAGTTAGACAGATTCAAGGCAAATTTCCCTGCTGGGAAATCCCAGATCCCAAAATATGCAGAGACGAATAGATGCCTCAATTCTTCCGTGTCTCCGTCTAAATCCCTGGATCACTGTGACTCCTGTAGTTATGCGGCTTGTAATTCCTCGGGCCATAGAACGGCTATGATACGCCCTGTGCTAAGGGGATTGCTGACAGTTGAGACAGGAACGTGGAAGCTATAGTAGTCAGGGTTCTCCAGAAAAAAAAATAATCAACACTAATAATGATAGATACATAGATAATGATTGATAGCAAATAATGATAGATGGATAATGATAGATATATAACGATATCACAAATAATGAGAGGCAGATGGTTAATGACAGGTATATAATGATTGATACACAGATAGGGTATTTATATATTGGCTCATGCAACTATGTAGACTGACAGGTCCCATGATCTGCCATCTGCAAGCTGGAGACCCAGGGGAGTCCACGTGTAGTTCCAGTCTACGTGCAAAAGTCTGAGAACCAGGAGAGTTAGTGGTATACATAAGAGTCCAAAAGCTGACAGGCTCATTCTGGGCACGATGGCTCACGCCTGTAATCCCAACACTTTGGGAGACCAAGGCAGGCAGATCACCTGAGGTCAGAGCTCAAGACCAGCCCAGCCAACACGGCGAAACGCCATCTTAACTAAAAATACAAAAATTAGCCAGGCATAGTGGCGCTCGCTTGTTATCCCAGCTACTCAGAGGCTGAGGTACGAGAATTGCTTGAACCCAAGAGATGAAGGTTGCAGTGAGCCGAGATCGCGCCACAGCACTCCAGCCTGGGTGACAGAGTGAGACTCTATCTCAAAAAAAAAAAAAGGCTGGCAGGCTCAACATCTAAAGAGGCAATGTTTTAGTGAGAGTTCAAGAGCCAGAAAAGACTGATGTCCAGGCAAAAGGAACTTCATCTTACATTACCAGTTCAATTTTTTGTTCTGTTCAGGTCTCACCTGATTGAATGAGGCCGACTCACATTAGGGAGAGCAATCTGCTTTATAAATTACACTAAGTCCATTGATAATCTCATTCAGCAACACCCCCACAGACACACACAGAATAATGCTTAACCAAATAGCTCAGCACCCCATGGCTACGTTACCATTCCTGTTCCACAAAAGGAGGAAACAAAAGAACAAAACCACACCAAATGTTGTGGTAAGTTGACAAAATCTGTTCCGGCCCATTAGTAAATATTGGCCACTGAAGTTCCTGAAATTCAACCAATTAGTAAGTATCTCCTCTCCCAATAGAAAGCCATATCATTTGTAAACCGTAACAATAGTTTTTTTTTTTTTTTTTTGAGACATAGTCTCTCTCTGTGTGTCCCAGGCTAAGAGTGCAGTGATCTTGGCTCACTGCAACCTCTGCCTCCTGGGTTCAAGTGGCTCTCCTGCCTCAGCCTTCCGAGTAGCTGGAATTACAGGCACCCACGACCACACCCAGCTAATTTTTTGTATTTTTAGTAGAGACTGGGTTTCACCACATTGACCAGGCTGCTCTTAAATTCCTGACCTCAAGTGATTCACCTGCCTTGGCCTCCCAAAGTGCTGGGATTACAGGCATGAGCTACTGCACCCAGCCAACAGTAGTATTTTTAATTATGTCATCCTGCCTTTACAATCTCTGCATTTTAAATACTCAACTAAGAGTACAGCCATTATTTGTCTTTCACCCAAAGTCCCATTCAAGTGAGAACAAAGGAATAAATAAAGAAGGCATAAGTAACAAAACAACAAAAAAAGAAAATTAGAATGTGGTCAATTTCATGCAATCATCAACACCAAATTTCCAGAACATAATATTTCCAAATTTCCTGAACGCAAATATGTATGTGGAAATTAACAAAATGTGGCGAAACAAAAGGTCACTTAAATTGGCACAAACGAAACAGTCAACATGGAAGCTGATCTGCTTTCTGAAATATGGGACAAGCTCAGGACTTCAAAATACTTCGGCGTTGGAAGGCCTAAGTTATGATGTATTAAAATGAAAATAAAGGCTGGGCATGGTGGCTCACGCCTGTAATCCCGGCACTTTGGGAGGCCGAAGTGGGAGATCAGGAGATCGAGACCATCCTGGCTAACATGGTGAAACCCCGTTTCTACTGAAAATACAAAAAAATTAGCCAGGCGTGGCGGCAGGCGCCTGTAGTCCCAGCTACTCGGGAGGCTGAGGCAGGAGAATGGCGTGAACCCCGGAGGCAGAGCCTGCAGTGAGCCGAGATCTCGCCACTGCACTCCAGCCTGGGCGACAGAGTGAGACTCCGTCTCAAAAAAAAAAAAAAAAAAAAAAAGAATAAATAAAATAAAATAGTAGAAGGTTTAATTTGGAATATTTCACTTTCCATACTTGAAGAAATCGTGATAGCCAGGAGTCTACTATCAAAATAATATAAATAATAAGATAAAAATAAAATTAATTTGAAGCCATAAAAAAGAATGAGTTCATATCTTTTGTGGAAACATGGATGGAGCTGGAGGCCATTATCCTTAGCAAACTATACAAGAACAGAAAACCAAATACAGCATGTTCTCACTTATAAGTGGAATCTAAATAATGAACTCATGAACACAAAAAAGGGAACAACAGACAATGGGGTCTCCTTTAGGGTGGAGGGTGGGAGGCTGGAAAGGAGCAGGAAAAGTAACTATTAGGTACCAAGCTTATTACCTAAGTTATGAAATAATCTGTACAACAAACCCCCATGACACAAGTTTACCTGTATGACAAACCTTCACATGTACCCTTGAACCTAAAATAAAAGTTAAAAAAAACACTCAATAAGCGACAATGTACATTCTTTGAGGATAATTACATTAAAAGCCCAGACTTCACTACTACACAAAATATCCATGTGACAAAATTTCACTTGTGCTCCTTAAATTTATACAAATTAAAAAAAAGTATAATAAAATAGTACATTCTTTCTTTAGAGATGACAAATAGCACCAGAGAAAATGCCTCCACATTCTGGCATTGAGATCATCTGCAGGATAAGGGTATACTGCATGCCTGGTCATGCCTGGTCAAGTAAATATACTCAGACCATGAATCTCAGAGACGAAACATAGGCTCAGAACAGACAAAGCCATAGAGCTTTTGACTAATGGCCCAGTGAAGACAATCTCTGCCTGTATGGTATCCACCACCACCTTATATTCTGTCCCAAACCCTTCCATTTGGATGTAGGATCTGATTCAAAGATGGATTTGAACACCATTAGACACCGGCTTGATGAAAATTCACTTCTCATTCGCTTCTCATCTGAAACATAAATAGAAATATAGGTCTTAGGCAGGAGGATTTCTTGAGGCCAGAAGTTAGAGACTACCCTGGCCAACATAGAAAGACCCCATCTCTATTTAAAAAAATATACATATATATGTCTTCTCTTGGGCTCCACCCAAGAGCAACCTGGAACTAAGTTATTCGGGAACAAACTGTTCCACTTTGCTGTGAGGCAATAGATGTGGAAATTCCCTGACGAGGGGCTCTGTCCTCATACTTCCTGTGGAGCTTATTGTCGTAAGAGTATCTGTCATCCTGCTAATGTGCATCAAAAAGAGACCAACGGGGCTGAGGCCGTGTCAGCACGATGGACCCCAAAGAGACCACCCTCCTGTGTCTTGGTGAGTTTCAGAGTAAAAGTGGGTTAGAGGGGAAGATAGAGAAATCCCAAAATAATCAGGGTGTCTCTTAACAGTGTGAGTAGGAGATTTTAGTGGCTGCCAAGGAGATTCTGATCTCCTTAGTGGAAAGTCTGTCTTTGTCAATATATCTATAACTTTGTCTCTGCCCAAGCCCAAGCTAGCTTGTGGGGCTCAAGGTTTAATATTTGTATTAAACCTATAGTGTGTTATCTGGGATTCACGATGGTTCCAAGGTTCCTATCAAGGAGAGACTTAGAGGCTGGAATCTGAAAGGTAAAAATAAAGAATGAGCCTCAAAACTGTGATTGTTGTGGAAGGAAAACATGTGATTGAATCCCATATAGAAATATGGTTACTAGTATTTTGTTGAAGATTTTTGCATTTATGTTCAACAAAGATATTATCCCAAAGTTTTCTGTTTTCGTTGTGTCTCTGCCACGTTTTGTTATCAGGATGATGCTGGCCTCATAGAATGAGTTGGGGAGGAGTCCCTCCTCCTGGATTTTTTCAATAGTTTTAGTAGGAATAATACTAGCTCTTCTTGGCCTGGCTCAGTGGCTCACGCCTGTAATCCCAGCACTTTGGGAGGCCGAGGTGGGCGGATCACAAGGTCAGGAGATCAAAACCATCCTGGCCAACATGGTGAAACCCTGTCTCTACTATAAATACAAAAAAATTAGCCGGGCGTGGTGGTGGGTGCCTGTAGTCCCAGCTACTCAGGAGGCTGAGGCAAGAGAATGGCGTGAACCCGGGAGGCGGAGCTTGCAGTGAGCGGAGATCATGTCACTGCACTCCAGCCTGGCCGACAGAGCGAGACTCTGTCTCAAAAAAAAAAAAAATACTAGCTCTTCTTTATATGTCTGGTGGGATTGAGCTGTGAATCCACCTGGTACTGGTCTTTTTCTGGTCTGTCATTACGGATGGTGATTTGTCATAAAGGTTGGAAATGGAAGCTTGATTTTTCATAAATCTCTCTCTTCCAGTGCTCTGTCTGGGCCAGAGGATTCAGGCACAGGAAGGTAAGTGTCCTGTAAATCTCTCCCAGCCCCTTTAGACCCTCTTGGAAGCTCTAGCATAAAGAAATTGAGGAATAGCATGAAGCACAGATTCTTATTTTAGTCCCCATTCTAGTTGTTTCTGCTGTGCTTCTCTTGCCTAATTTCTATCTCACTTTGTTATCTCCAAACGCTTCAGACTCATTAATGCTCATGCCTGGATTTATAGTTAGTCCTTTCCTGTGTTAGACTGTCCATGAAGGATCTGTAATTTACTGAATGCTCAAACTGCAAGGATGAGGAAGTCAGGAGTCATCTGCCCAATATCCTTCCTTATGCTGATTCTATTTTGTTTTAGCAACCCACTTCCTCCCATCACTTCATTTAAAAGGATGCTGCCATAGTCTAACCCTACTGAACACTCTAGCGTTCTATAGTACTACTGCAGTGCTAAGCATTAAGTAGTCTTAATGTACTACTGAATATTCTGCCACCCCAACTACTACTGCCTGAGCCTCCTAACAAGTGTGAGCCCCATGTCCATCCATGTCTTCTCTCTTCCAGCTCCTTCTAAAGCCTGAATTATTTGTGTGTTGAACAATATTCATTCTTCCTATCCATGAGCATGGAATGTTTTTCCATTTGTTTGTGTCATCTATGATTTCATTGAGCAGTGTTTTGTAGTTCTCCTTGCAGAGATCTTTCACCTCCCTGGTTAGCTGTATTCCCAGGTATTTTATTCTTTTTGTGGTAATTGTGAATGGATTCTCTTCTTGATTTGGCTCTCAGCTTAGATGTTTTTGGTGTATAGGAATGCTACTGTTTTTTGTATATTGATTTTGTATCCTGGAACTTTGCCAAAGTTGTTTATCAGATTAAGAAGTGTTTGGGCAGAGACTGTGGTTTTCTAGGTATAGAATCATATCACCTGCAAACAGGGATAGTTTGATTTCCTTTCTTCCTATTTGGATGCCTTTTATTTCTTTCTCTTGCCTGATTGCTCTGGCTAGGACCTCCAGTACTATGTTGAACAGAAGTAGTGAGAGACGGCATCCATGTCTTGTGCCAGTTTTCAAGGGGAATACTTCCAGCTTTTGCCCATTCAATATGATGTTGACTGTGTTTGTCATACATCATTCTTATTATTTTGAAATATGTTTCTTCAATGCCTAGTTTGTCAAGATTGTTTAGCATAAAGAGATGTTGAATTTTATCAAAAGCTCTATTGAGATGATTATGTGTGTTGGGGGGGGTTGTCCTACTTACGTGATGAATCATATTTAAGATTTCTGTATATTGGCCGGGCGCGGTGGCTCATGCCTGTAATCCCAGCACTTTGGGAGGCTGAGGCAGGCGGATCACGAGGTCAGGAGATCGACACCATCCTGGCTAACATGGTAAAACCTCGCCTCTACTAAAAAATACAAAAAAATTAGCCAGGTGTGGTGGTGGGCACCTGTAGTCCCAGCTGCTCGGGAGGCTGAGGCAGGAGAATGGCGTGAATCCAGGAGACAGAGCTTGCAGTGAGCCAAGATCACGCCACTGCACTCCAGCCTGGGCAACAGAGCGAGACTCTTATATCGAATCAAACTTGCATCCCAGAAATGAAACCTACCTGATGGTGATGGATTAGCTTTCTGATGTGCTGCTGGATTGTTTGCTAGTATTTTGTTGAGGATTTTGGCATTTATGTTCAACAAGGATATTGTCCTGAAGTTTTCTGGTTTTGTTGTGTCTCTGCCATGTTTTTGCATCAAGATGATGCTGGTCTCATACAATGAGCTGGGGAGGCATTCCTCCTCCTGAATTTTTTTGGAACGTTTCAGTAGGTAGCTCTTCTTTATATATCGGATGGGATTCAGCTGTGAGTTTGTCTGGTACTGGGCTTTTTCTGGTCTGTAGGCTTTTTATTACTGATTCAATTTTGGAGCTCATTATTGGTCTGTTCATGAATTCAATTTATTCTTGGTTCGATCTCAGGAGGGTGTATGTGTCCAGGAATTTCTCCATTTATTCTAGATTTTCTATTTTGTGTGCATAGAGGTGTTCATAATATTCTCTGATGATTGTATTTCTGTGGGGTGAGTGGTAATATACCCTTTGTTGTTTCTAATTGTGTTTATCTGGATCATCTCTCTTTTCTTCTTTATTAGTCTAACTAGTCATCTGTCTTACTAATTTTTTCAAAAATCCAACTCCTGGATTTGCTGATCTTCTGAATGCTTTTTCGTGTCTCAATCTCTTTCAGCTCAGCTCTGATTTTGGTTATTTCTTGTTTCCTACGAGCTTCGGGGTTGATTTCCTCTTGGTTCTCTTAGTTCCTCTTGTGATGTTAGGTTGTTAATTTGAACTTTTTCTAGCTTTTTGACATGGGAGTTTAGTGCTATAAACTTCCCCCTTAACACTGCCTTAGCTGTGTCCCAGAGATTCTGCTATATTTACCCAAAAATTACAGAACAGACTGCTTAATTTCCATGCATTGTACAGTTTTGAGTGGTTTTCTTAGTATTTATTCCTATTTTTATTCCACTGTGCTCTGATTTCGCTTTTCTGGATTTGCTAAGGATCTTTTTTTTTTTTTGAAATGGAGTCTTGCTCTGTCGCCCAGGCTGGAGTGCAATGGCACAATCTAGGTTCACTGCAAGCTCCGCCTCCTGGATTCACGCCATTCTCCTGCCTCAGCCTCCCAAGTAGCTGGGACTACAGGCGCCCGTCACCACACCCGGCTAATTTTTTTGTATTTTTAGTAAAGATGGGGTTTCACTGTGTTAGCCAGGATGGTCTCGATCTCCTGATCTCATGATCCGCCCGCCTTGGCCTCCCAAAGTGCTGGGATTACAGGCGTGAGCCACCGCGCCCGGCCTGCTAAGGATTGTTGTATGTCTGATTGTATGATCGACTTTAGAGTATGTGCCATGGGGCAATGAAAACAATGTAGATTCTGTTGTTTTGGGGGTGGAGAGTTCTGTAGATGTCTATCAGGTCCATTTGATCCAGTGCTGAGTTCAGGTCCTGAATATCTTTGTTTGCCTCAATGAACTAATACTGTCAGCAGGATGTTAAAGTCTCCCCCTATTATTGTGTGGTTGTCTAAGTCTCTTGGTCTCTCAGAACACCCTTTATGAATCTGAGTGCTTCTGTGTTAGGTGCATAATATTTAGGATAGTTAGGTCTTCATGTTCTTTTTTTAATTTATTTTTTTTCTTTTTCTTTTTGATTCAGCAGATGGGCTGCTACACACTCCTTAGCAGATTCTGACATCCATGGCCACTGTCCAGCTATGGTCTTCATGTTGAATTAAACCCTTTACCATGATTTAATGCCCTTCTTTGCCTTTTTTGATCTTTGTTGGTATAAAGTCTGTTTTGCCTGAAATTTTAATAGCAGCTCCTGCTTTTTTTTTTTTTTTTGGCTTTCCATTTGCTTGGTAGATTTTTCTCCATTTCTTTACTTTGAGCCTATGGATGTCATTGCATATGAGATGGGTTTCTTATAGACAGCATAATGTTGAGTCTTGCTTTTTTTTTTTTTTTTTGAGACGGAGTCTTGCTCTGTCACCCAGGCTGGAGTGTAGTGGTGTGATCTCGGCTCACTGCAACCTCTGCCTCTCAGGTTTAAGCAATTCTCCCGCTTCAGCCTCCTGAGTAGCTGGGATTACAGGCACCCACCACCACACCTGGCTAATCTTTGTATTTTTAGTAGAGACAGGGTTTTGCCATGTTGGCCAGGCTGGTCTCGAACTCCTGACCTCGTGATCCACCCGCCTCGGCTTCCCAAAGTGCTGGGATTACCAGCGTGAACCACCGCACCTGGCCTTTTTTTTTTTTTTTTTTTTTTTTTTGACAAGGAATCTCACTCTGTCACCCAGGCTGGAGTGCAGTGGCACGATCTTGACTCACTGCAACTTCTGCCTCCTGGGTTCAAACGATTCTCCTGCCTCGGCCTCCCAAATAGCTGGGATTACAGGTGTGTACCACCACGCCCAGCTATTTTTTTTTTTTTTTGTATTTTTATTAGAGATGGGATTTCATCACATTGGCCAGGCTGATGTCGAACTCCTGACCTCAAATGATCCACCCACCTCAGCTTCTCAAAGTGCTGGGATTACAGGTGTGAGCCACCGCGCCCGGTCTCTTGCTTCTTTATCCAACTTGCCACTCTGCATTTTACTTAGGACAATTAGCCCGTTTACATTCAAAGTTAGCATTTACATGTGCGGATTTTTTCCTGTCGTCATGTTGTTGGCTGGTTTGGTTATTATACAGACTTGTTTGTGTGGTTGTTTTATAGTGTCACTGGTTTATATACATAAGTGTGTTTTCTATTGGCTGGTGATGGTCTTTTCGTTCCATATTTAGCGCTCCTCTTAGGAGCTCTTGTATGGCAGGCCTGATGGTAATAAATTCCCTCAGCATTTGCTTGTCTGAAAATGATGTTATTTCTCCTTCACTTATGAAACTTAGTTTGGCTGGGAATGAGATTCTTGGTTGGAAATTCTTTTCATACGAATATTAAACATAGGCCCCCAATCTCTTCTGGCTCATAGAGTTTCTGCTGAAAGGTCTGCTGTTAGCTTGATGGCATTCCCTTTGTAGGTGACCTGCCCCTTCTTTTTTGCTGTCTTTTCACATTTTTTTCTTTCTTTCTTTGTTTTTTTTTTTTTTTTTTTTTTTGAGATGGAGTCTCACTCTGTTGCCCAGGCTGCCAGGCTGGAGTGCAGTGGCGCGATCTTGGCTCACTGCAAGCTCCGCCTCCCGGGTTCACGCCATTCTCCTGCCTCAGCCTCCCGAGTAGCTGGGACTACAGGCGCCCATCACCATGCCCGGCTAATTTTTTGTATTTTTTTTTTAGTAGAGATGGGGTTTCACCATGTTAGCCAGGATGGTCTCGATCTCCTGACCTCGTGATCCGCCCACCTCTGCCTCCCAAAGGGCTGGGATTACGGCGTGAGCCACCGTGCCCGGCCAACATTTTTTTCTTTCATTTCTACCTTGAAGAATCTGATGATTTTGTGTCTTGGGGATGCTCTTCTTGTGTAGTATTTTGGAGGGGTTCTCTTTGTTTCCTGAATTTGATTCTTGGCCTCTCCAGTGAAGTTGATTTTGTGTCTTGGGGATGCTCTTCTTGTGTAGTATTTTGCAGGGGTTCTCTTTGTTTCCTGAATTTGATTCTTGGCCTCTCTAGTGAAGTTGGAGAAGTTTTCATGAACAATACCCTGAAATATGTTTTCCATGTTGCTTGCTTTCTCCCCATCTCTTTCGGGGATGCCAATGGGCTATTTGGTCTCTTTAGATAATCCCATACTTCTTAGAGGTTTTGTTCATTCTTTTTTATTCTTTTGCCTTCATTTTTGTCTGACTGAATGAGTTCAGAGAGCCAGTATTCATGCTCTGAGATTCTTTCCTCATTTTGCTTTATTCTGCCATTAATACTCATGATCACATTATGAAATCTCGTAGTGTGTTTTTCAGCTCTATCAGAGCCGTTTGGTTCTTTCAAAATGACCACTGCATAGATTAGCCCCTCTGTCATTTTATTGTAATCTTTAGATTCCTCGCATTGGGTTTCAACTTTCTCCTGAATCTTGATGACCTTAATTTCTATCCATATTCTGAATTCTATTTCTGTCATTTCAGCCAGGTAAAGAGCCCTTGCTGGGAAGCTCGCGTGGTAATTTGGAGGAAGGAAGACACTGTTGCTTTTTGAGTTGACAGAGGTCTTGCTCTAGTTCTTTCTCATCCGTGTGGGCTAATGTTCCTTTAAGTGTGCTGCAATTTGAATTTTTTGCTTTTTTCTTTTAACTGTGATGTCATTTGAGCACAGTCAGTAGATTTCTTTTCTAGATGGTTTCAGAGGGCTGGGGCTTCTGCAGGGTCTTTATTTATAGCTAAATTCTTGTCCTTGGTTTCACAGGGAGGTATATTAGCAAGCATTTTTGGTGTTGAAGTTTGGGCTGCAATCCAGTAAATGATGCTTAAGCATAACGGCCAGTAGGTCATTCCTCGTGATTGCCGCTGTGCTCCCTCTCACGCTCTGAAAGTGTGGGCTCCTCTCCCATTCAAGTGCTGGCTGCAGATCCGGGCTCGGCACTCCCAGGCTTGGGGTGAGCTCAGACTTTATGTTCCCTCCGTGGCTTGGGGGCAGCAGGGAAGGGACCTTAGCAGTGGTTGTGGCAGACGGCCTTTCACTTGTCCCTTGGGACTCCACCCCAGAGAGATGTGGAGCCACTATCAGTCAGTGTGATGAGCCAAGAGTGGGGCGACTGCACTGTGGGTCCAAGCTAGGGGCCCTGCCTAGTGATGAGCAGGGGGGACAGGTGGGTCACAGGGGTGACAGACTGGCCTCTTCTCTTTAGGGCAGTTTGCTGGAGGTGTGGTTAAAGCACTCAGAGTCTTTGCTCCCTCCCCAGTCTGAGGGCAGCAAGGCCAGTACCACCACAGTAGCAGCTGCAGGGTGGCTTTCAGCTGCCTCTGGGAGCTCCGCCACAGAGAAATGCAGACTCACAGCTGCTGGGAATGCTCCGCCAGAGGGTGGGGCTGCTGTGCTGCGGGCTCAAGCTGGGGCTTGGTGAAGAGCAGGAGGTTGAGGGCTCACAGGGAGAGGAGACTGAGCTCCTCTGTATGGTGACTGTGGTGTGCTAGAAGCATGAATGAAGGCCGGGCGCGGTGGCTCACGCCTGTAACCCCAGCACTTTGGGAGGCTGAGGCGGGCAGATCGAGGCCATCCTGGCTAACACGGTGAAACCCCGTCTCTACTAAAAATACAAAAAATTAGCTGGGCGTGGTGGCGGGCGCCTGTAGTCTCAGCTACTCGGGAGGCTGAGGCAGGAGAATGGCGTGAACCCGGAAGGCGAAGCTTGCAGTGAGTGGAGATCTTGCCACTGCACTGCAGCCTGGGCGACAGAACAAGACTCCATCTCAAATAAATAAATAAATAAATAAAGCATGAATGAAGCCCCCAGGCTCCTTGCTTCTTCCCCAGATCACGGGCAGCAGGGGCAGAACCCTTGCCAGGCTCCTTGCTTCTTCCCCAGATCACGGGCAGCAGGGGCAGAACCCTTGCCAGGCTCCTTGCTTCTTCCCCAGATCACGGGCAGCAGGGGCAGAACCCTTGCCAGGCTCCTTGCTTCTTCCCCAGATCACGGGCAGCAGGGGCAGAACCCTTGCCATGGCAGTGGCAGAGGGGCTGTCAGTTGCCTCTGGGAGCCACTCCGCAGGGAAACAGGGAACCACCACCAGTGAGTATGCTGAGGGCAGGGCGGCTGCTCTGCACTCCCGAGCTGGGGGCTCTGCCTGGTAAAGTGGGGGTGGGAGCTCACAGGGAAGAGAGACTGGACTCATCTCTGTCTGATGGCTGTGGCATAATGACCGGGCCCCCACACATGAAAAAGAATTCTGGGAACTCAAAAGCCAGTTTGTCCCCACCATGGACTCCTTGGATTGCATTTCAAATTTCTCCTCAATTTCGATGAGCTTCCCGGCCATCCAGATTCTGAATTCTATACCCCTCATTTCATTCATCTCAATGTAGCTAAGAACCAGATTTCCAGGGGCCCATCGAGTTGCCAGAGTTCTTGTGTTGATTTCTTTTTTTCTTTTTTTTCTTTTTTGTGACAGAGTCTTACTCCATCGCCCAGGCTGGAGTGCAGTGGCGCGATCTCGGCTCACTGCTGCTCACTTCACCTCCCGGGTTCAAGCGATTCTCCTGTCTCAGCCTCCTGAGTAGCTGGGATTACAGGTGTGTGCCACCATACCCAGCTAATTTTTGTATGTTTAGTAGAGCCCGGGTTTTGTCACGTTGGTCAGGCTGGTCTTGAGCTCTTGACGTCTGGTGATCCACCCGCCTTGGCCTCCCAAAGTGCTGGGATTACAGGTGTGTGCCACCACACCCAGCTAATTTTTGTATATTTAGTAGAGCCCGGGTTTTGTCACGTTGGTCAGGCTGGTCTTGAACTCTTGACCTCCAGTGATCTGCCCACTTCAGCTTCCCAAAGTGCTGGGATTACAGGTGTGAGCCACCGCGCCCGGCCTTGGTGTTGATTCTTTCTCCTGTGTGAGGGCTGGTGTTCCTTTAACTGACATCACAGTTAAAGGATGTCATAACCCATAAACACTTCATTTCTGGGTGTTTTCAGATGCCAGGACTCTGCACAGAATCTTTATTTGTGGCTGGATTTTTCCCTTCATTGTATACTGGCAAAATATTTCAGTGTTGTATTTTGAAGTGTGATCCAGTAGGTGGCACCTAAAAGGGTTGGCCAGCATACAGGATCTTAGCCACAAGCTCTTTTGTAGCTTTGTTTCGTTTTTTGTTTTGTTTTTTGACACAGGGTCTTGCTCTGTCACCCAGGCTGGAGCGCAGTGGCACAATCTCAGCTCACTGCAGCCTCTACCTATCAGGTTAAGTGATCCTCCTGCCTCAGCCTCCTGAGTAGCTGGGACTACAAGCACACACCACCATAAAGAGAAAATTTTTGTAATTTTTTTTCTTTTTTTTTTTTTTGTAGAGATGGGGTTTCACCATGTTTACCAGGCTGGTCTCAAACTCCTGGGCTCAAGCGATCTGCCTGCCTTGGCCCCCTAACTCTTGTATTTTGACAAAGTCGGTAGTAGTGCTCTGTGGTTGTGGGGAGGGGTGACTCCCTCGCCTGGTCCATTCTTGGGCCTTGGAGGAGCCTCCTACAATCACTGGCTCTGCACCCACCGTTTCCTTTATTAGGATTGTTCTGCCCATGGGGCTCCCTCAGGCAGGGCATGGTGGGCAGACAGGCTGTATCCTTCCCCGGCCAGCTCTATGGAGGGAGGACCACCCCGCTCCTCTGCAGGCTGGTGAAATCAGGTGTTTCACCCCTCTGAGAGTTCTGAGAATGAGGGCTCCTCATGGCTCAGTTGCCACCCAACCTGGTGAGTCCTTCTCAGCAAGGGTGGTTGGAGCCATCTGATCTGCCATCTCAGTGCTTCCCAGGGGAACACAGAGCTGCGGGGCATGGTGGCTCACACCTGTAATCCCAGTACTTTGGGAGGCCGAGGCGGGCAGATCACGAAGTCAGGAGACTGAGACCATCCTGGATAACATGGTGAAACCCCGTCTCTACTAAAAATACAAAAAAAATTAGCCAGGCGTGGTGGCGGGTGCCTGTAGTTCCAGCTACTCGGGAGGCTGAGGCAGGAGAATGGCGTGAACCGGGGAGGCGGAGCTTGCAGTGAGCTTAGATCCTGCCACTGCACTCCAGCCTGGGCAACAGAGTGAGACTTCATCTCAAAAAAAAAAAAAAGAAAGAAAAGAAAAACACAGAGCTGCACAACCCACAGAGTTCAGGCAGAAGGGGGTCTGCAGTGCTGGAAGACCCAACAGGTCTGGCCCCTCTGGCTGCAAGTGGCAGGGGTGGGTGGAGTCACCCACTTCACCATCTGGGTGCTTTCCAGGGAAGCATGGAGCCATGGCCCCCGGCAGAGTTCAGGCAGAAGCTGGGCCACTGTGCTGGAAACTGGCCTTGAGCCTTGTCGAGTGAGGGCAGGTGGAGCCATCTCACTGCTCCCACGCACCACGCCTGTGGCCTCTGCTGGGGCTGTAGTAATGGCACTCGACTGCTCTGGGATCAAGGCCTGTGGAGGTCCCCATGGCTTCAGTGTTGCCTCTGCAAAAACCCCAGTTGCAGCCGGGTGCGGTGGCTCACGCTTGTAATCCCAGCACTTTGGGAGGCCGAGGCAGGTAGATCACTTGAAGTCAGGAGTTCAAGACCAGCCTGGCCAACATGGTGAAACCCCATTTCTACTAAAAATACAAAAATTATCCAGGCATGGTGGTGGGCACCTGTAATCCCAGCTACTCAGAAGGCTGAGGCAGAAGAATTGCTTGAACCCGGGAGGCAGAGGTTGCAGTGAGCTGAGATTGCACCACTGCACTGCAGCCTGGGCGACAAAGCGAGACTCTGTCTTGAAAAATAATAACAATAAAAAATAAAGATGGCAACCATAGACACTGGAGACTACTAGACGAGGAGGAAGAAAGGGGGTTGAAAAACTGCCTATTGGGTACTATGCTCAGTACCTGGGTGACAGGATCAATCGTACCCCAAACCTCAGCATCATAAATTATTTAAATTTTTCTCTTTTTTTAATTTTTTTTTAATTGAGACAGAGTCTCACTCTGTTGCCCAGGCTGGAGTGCAGTGGTGTGATCTCGGCTCACTGCAAGCTCCGCCTCCTAGGTTCACGCCATTCTCCTGCCCCAATCTCCCTAGTGTCTGGGACTACAGGCGCCCGCCACCACGCCCCGCTAATTTTTTGTATTTTCAGTAGAGACGGGGTTTCACCGTGTTAGCCAGGATGGTCTCGATCTCCTCACCTCGTGATCCACCCGCCTCGGCTTCCCAAAGTGCTGGGAATACAGGCGTGAGCTACCGCACCCAGCCTAAATTTTTCTTTAAATAAAGAATGATAGGTTCTTCACACCCTAATGTATTTTTACTTCCCCCACAGAGAAGGAAAGGAATGGCTTCCTCATGGCAAGCCACCTCAGTCTGGGCTTTATTTTCTTCCAGGGGACTTTCCCATGCCTTTCATATCTGCCAAATCAAGTCCTGTGATTCCCTTGGATGGATCTGTGAAAATCCAGTGCCAGGCCATTCGTGAAGCTTACCTGACCCAGCTGATGATCCTAAAAAACTCCACGTACCGAGAGATAGACAGAAAACTGAAGTTTTGGAATAAGACTGATCCTGAGTTCATCATTAACCACATGGACACAAACAAGGCAGGGCGCTATCGGTGCCAATATAGGATAGGGCAATACATGTTCCGGTACAGTGACACCCTGGAGCTGGTAGTGACAGGTAAGGAAACATCCAGGGTCCACAGCCCTGGTGTGATTTTTTTCTTATTTTGAATAGAGTATTTTTCAAGAAGTTTTAGATTTACAAACAAAAAAAAATTGATGATTGCTTCAGAGAGTTCTCAGCCATCTGGCACCCCACTTCCCCCAGAGTTAACATCTTACATTAGTATGGCACATTTCTTACCATTAATGAACAAATATCGACACGTTCTCAGCTAAAGTCTATAGCTTATTTACATTTTCTTAGTTTTTTTACCTGATAGTCTTTCTCTGTTCCAGGATCCCATTCAAGATTTCACATTGCGGCCGGGCGCGGTGGTTCACGCCTGTAATCCCAGCACTTAGGGAAGCCAAGGCGGGTGGATCACCCGAGGTCAGGAGTTGGCGACCAGCCTGGCCAACATAGTGAATTCCCCGTCTCTACTGAAAATGCAACAATCGCTGGGCGCGGTGGCTCACGCCTGTAATCCCAGCACTTTGGGTGGCTGAGGTGGGTGGATCACCTGAGGTCACGAGTTCGAGACCAGCCTGGCCAACACAGTGAAACCCCATCTCTACTAAAAATGGAAAAAATTGGCCGGGCCTGGTGGCACACGCCTGTAATCCCAGCTACTCAGGAGGCTGAGACGGGAGAATCGCTTGAACCCAGGAGGCAGAGGTTGCAGTGAGCTGAGATCACGCCACTGCACTCCAGTCTGGGCGACAGAGCGAGACTCCGTCTCACACACACACACAAAAAGATTTCACATTGCATTCAGGTGTCATGTATCTTTTTTTTTTTTTTTTTTTTTTTTTTGAGACGGAGTCTCACTCTGTTGCCCAGGCTAGAGTGCAGTGGCGCAATCTCGGCTCACTGCAAGCTCCGCCTCCCAGGTTCACGCCATTCTCCTGCCTCAGCCTCCCGAGTAGCTGGGACTACAGGCGCCTGCCACCACACCCGGCTAATTTTTTGTATTTTTAGTAGAGATGGGGTTTCACCGTGTTAGCCAGGATGGTCTCAATCTCCTGACCTCGTGATCCGCCCGCCTCGGCCTCCCAAAGTGCTGGGATTCCAGGCGTGAGCCACCGCGCCCGGCAGGTGTCACGTATCTTTAGGTTTGTCTTGGCTGTCACAGCTTCTCAGATGTTGCTGGTTTTCCATGACCTTGTCAGTTTTGAGGGTAGTGGTCCATTATTTTCGAGGGTACTGCCACTACTGGAAATTGTCCGATGTTTTGCTCATGACTAGACTGAGTTATGGGTTATTGCAGGGAAGACCAGAGGTGCAAAGTGCCATTTCATCACCTCATAGCAAAGATTTAAACAGTCCATGGGAACATGACTGTGGATGTTGAGCTGGCTGTTGTTGAAAGCCTGGCTGAAGTAGTAACTGTGGCCAGGCACCGTGGCTCGTGCCTGTAATCCCAGCACTTTGGGAGGCCGGGCGCTGTGGCTTGTGCCTGTAATCCCAGCACTTTGGGAGGCCGGGTGCCGTGGCTCACACCTGTAATCCCAGCACTTTGAGAGGCCGAGACGGGCAGATCACTTAAGCCCAGGAGACCAGCCTAGGCAACATAGTAAGACCCCATCTGTACAAAAAATCAAAAAATTAGCTGGGCATGGTGGCACCCACCTGTAGTCTCAGCTACTTGAGAGGCTGAGATGGTAGGATCACTTGAGCCTGGGAGGTCGAGGCTGCAGTGAGCCGTGATTATGCCACTGCCCTCAGCCTGGGTGACAGAGTGAAACCCTCTCTAAAATAAATAAATAAATTTTAAAAAGAAAAAAGAGGCTGGGCACTGTGGTTCACGCCTGTAATCCCAGCACTTTGGGAGGCCGAGGCGGGTGGATCACCTGAAGTCAGGAGTTCAAGACCAGCCTGACCAACATGGTGAAACCTCATCTCTACTAAAAATACAAAAATTAGCTGGGCGTGGTAGCGGGTGCCTGTAATCCCAGCTACTCGGGAGGCTGAAGCAGGAGACTCACTTGAACCTCAGAGGTGGAGGTTGCAGTGAGCCGAGATCGTGCCACTGCACTGCAGCCTCAGTGACAGAGCGAGACTCCATCTCAAAAAACAATAATAGCCCAGGCGCAGTGGCACATGCTTGTAATCCCAGCACTTTGGGAGGCCAAGGTGGGCAGATCACCTGAGGTCAGGAGTTCGAGACCAGCCTGACCAACATGGGGAGACCCCATCTCTACTAAAAATACAAAAATTAGCTGGGTGTGGTGGTACGCACCTGTAATCCCAGCTTCTCGAGAGGCTGAGGCAGGAGAATCACTTGAACCCAGGCGGCAGAGTTTGCAGTGAGCTGAGATCGCGCCACTGCACTCCAGCTTGGGCAACAAGAGCGAAACTCCTTCTCAAAAAAATATATAATAATAACAATAAGAAGAAGAAGAAAAGAATAAAGGAGAAAAGGTCTTTCTAATAGCTCACTCTTTTCTCTCTTAGGCTTGTATGGCAAACCCTTCCTCTCTGCGGATCGGGGTCTGGTGTTGATGCCAGGAGAGAATATTTCCCTCACGTGCAGCTCAGCACACATCCCATTTGATAGATTTTCACTGGCCAAGGAGGGAGAACTTTCTCTGCCACAGCACCAAAGTGGGGAACACCCGGCCAACTTCTCTTTGGGTCCTGTGGACCTCAACGTCTCAGGGATCTACAGGTGCTATGGTTGGTACAACAGGAGCCCCTACCTGTGGTCCTTCCCCAGTAACGCCCTGGAGCTTGTGGTCACAGGTAGGTACCGCCCAGTCCAGCCCTGTGTCTGGGTTGGCTGTCCAGGGCCTTGCCGCTGGGCAGGAATATGAAGAATGAAGAGGTGCACTGAGAGTGAGGTGAAGAGAGGCAAAGACTCACTCACCCCAGGACAGTGGAGAGAGAAAGGCTTCCCCACCACACTTTCCACTTTCACTACCTCGCTAGAGTTCTCCAGACAGTGTTCATTGAAAACTTACGGTCTATGGAGAACAGAAGGGCTAACTATTTTATTATTTTATTTTATTTTATTTTATTTTATTTTATTTTATTTTATTTTACTTTACTTTACTTTACTTTACTTTATTTTATTTTATTTTCTGGGATGGAGTCTTGCTCTTTCGCCAAGGCTGGAGTGCAGTGACAGGATCTCGACTCACTGCAACCTTCGCCTCCCGGGTTCACGCAATTCTCCTGCCTCAGCCTCCTGAGTAGCTGGGACCACACAGACGGGGTTTCACCATGTTGGCCAGGCTGGTCTCGAATTCCTGACCTTGTGATCCACCCGCCTCAGCCTCCCAAAGTGCTGGGATTGCAGGCGTGAGCCACCGCGCCCAGCCGAGAAGGGCTAACTTTTAGAGTCACATGTTTATGGGCTGTATTGAGACAGTAGACACCAGGCTCAACGTTGACTAGCACACCTCTCCTTTCCAGTTGCAGCTGGAAATCCTTGAACTCGCCGACAGTACTAGAATCCACCATGAGTGATCAAATGGGGACTGAGGGGTCATAGGAAAGACTTTTAAAACCTCTATCATGAGCCCCATTTTTATTTTATTCATTTATTTATTTTGAGACAGAATCTCGTTCTGTTGCCCAGGGTGGAGTGCAGTGGTGCAATCTCTCCTCACACTGCAACCTCCCCCTCCCAGGTTGAAGAAATTCTCATGCATCAGCCTCCTAAGTAACTGGGACCACAGGCGTGCACCACTGCACCAGGCTACTTTTTGTATTTTTAGTAGAGATGGGGTTTTGCCATGTTGCCCAGGCTAGTCTCAAACTCCTGGCCTCAAGTGATCTGTCTGCCTCGGCCTCACAAAGTGCTGGGATTACAGGCGTGAGCCACCTGGTCTGGTGGTGAAGACTCTAAAGGCTCTTCTCAGACCAGCCTTTGTCCTGAATTTCACATGCCCGTGTTCAGTTGCCTCCCCAGCATCTTTTCAGGAGTTCCACAGACTCGCCCCTTCATTATCCAGGGTTAAGCTGCAGATATTCTTATTAGGATTCCACCTTGTTCTGGTGTTGTTGTAGAGATATGATTAGGTATTTAGTGAATTCACCAAGTGAGGAGAGAATGAAAAGAAAACACAACCTGCCTGGCCGGGCATGGTGGCGTGAGCCTGTGGTCCCAGCTACTCAGGAGGCTGAGGCAGGAGAATCACTTGAACCCAGGAGGCGGCCGTGCAGTGAGCCAAGATCACGCCATTGCACTCCAGCCTGGGTGACAGAACGAGACTCCATCTCAAGAAAAAAAAAAAAAAAAAAAAAAATACGGCTGGGCACGATGGCTCACACCTGTAATCTGAGCTCATTGGGAGGCCGAGGCAGGTGGATCACCTGAGGTCGGGAGTTCGAGACCAGCCTGGCCAACATGGTGAAACCCCATCTCTACTAAAAATACAAAAATTAGCCAGGCGTGGTGGTGGTGGGCGCCTGTAATCCCAGCTACTCGGGAGGCTGAGGCAGGAGAATCGCTTGACCAGGGAGGTAGAGGTTGCAGTGAGCCGAGATCGCGCCACAGCCCTCCAGCCTGGGCAACAGAGTGAGACTCCATCCCAAAACAAAAAAGAAAACACAACATGCCCATAATCACCTCCTTCCCAGTTTATAGAACTTCCCTGGGAAACACAGTTCCTTGCCCATGGACACAGTCTTGCTGACGGATCAGTGTGGTGCTAGCGAAGCATGAGCTCATTGAGGGGATGCCTGAGGGAGTCCCATTTTGGCAAGCGAATAGGGAAATGAGCTCCCATTTTAGGGCTCTGGGGTTGGGATGGAATGGAACACAACCACCAACCATTCATCTCCTTGAATTGTGTCTCCAGACTCCATAAACCAAGATTACACGATGCAGAACTTGATCCGCATGGCCGTGGCAGGACTGGTCCTCGTGGCTCTCTTGGCCATACTAGTTGAAAATTGGCACAGCCATAAGGCGCTGAACAAGGAAGCCTCGGCAGATGTGGCTGAACCGAGCTGGAGCCAACAGATGTGTCAGCCAGGATTGACCTTTGCACGAACACCAAGTGTCTGCAAGTAAACACCTGGAGGTGAAGGCAGAGAGGAGTCAGGAGTGTGGAGTCCGACAAAGCTATTTGAAGGACACAAGAGAGAAAAGCTCACTAAGAAGCTTGAATCTACTTTTTTTTTTTTTTTGAGGCAGAGTCTCGCTCTGTCACCCAGGCTGGAGTGCAATGGAACAATCTCGGTTCATTGAACCTCCCGGGTTCAAGTGATTCTTGTGCCTCAGCCTCCCAAGTAGCTGGAACTACAGGCACATACCACCGCACCGGGCTAATGTTTGTATTTTTAGTAGAGATGGGATTCCACCGTGTTGGCCAGGCTGGTCTCAAACTCCTGACCTCAAGTGATCCACCCACATTGGCCTCCCAAAGTGCTGGGACTACAGGCATGAGCCACCACACCCAGCCAGATGCATTTTCCTTTTTTTTTTTTTTTTTTTTTTTTTTTTTCCTGAGGCGGAGTCTCGCTCTGTCGCCCAGGCTACTGGAGTGCAGTGGCGCCATCTGCCATCTCGGCTCACTGCAAGCTCCACCTCCCAGGTTCACGCCATTCTCCTGCCTCAGCCTCCCGAGTAGCTGGGACTACAGGTGCCCGCCACCGCGCCTGGCTAATTTTTTGTATTTTTAGTAGAGACGGGGTTTCACCATGTTAGCCAGGATGGTCTCGATCTTCTGACCTCGTGATCTGCCCACCTCGGCCTCCCAAAGTGCTGGGATTACAGGCGTGAGCCACCGCACCCGGCCAGATACATTTTCAAACCAATCAAATGGTGTTTTCTTATGCAGGACTGATCGATTTGCACCCACCTTTCTGAACATCAGTTATGGTTTTCCATCTTATCTGTCTTCTGATTTTTTATACCCTGTTTTAATTTCTTCCTTCATTGTTCTTCTCTTTTTTTATTTTATTTATTTTTATTTTTATTTTTATTTGAGACAGAGTCTCACTCTGTTGCCCAGGCTAGAGTGCAGTGGCATGATCTCGGCTCACTGCAACCTCTGCCTCCCGGGTTCAAGCAATTCTCCTGCCTCAGCCTCCCAAGTAGCTGGGATTACAGGCTCCCACCATCACACCCAGCTAATTTTTTTGTATTTTTAGTAGAGACGGGGTTTCATCATGTTGGCCAAGCTGGTCTCAAACTCCTGACCTCGTGATCCACCCGCCTTGGCCTCCCAAAGTGCTGGGATTACAGACGTGAGCCACGGCGCCCGGTCTTCTTTTTATATTTTTAAATGTGTCTTCCCCAAATATAAATGGTTGGTAAGCGTGCCAAATACATTCAGTAACCCCCCTCCTTTATTTTTTTTTGTTGAAGTGTGGCTCTCCCTATGTTGCCTAAGCTGGTCTTGAACTCCTGGTCTCAAGCAATCCTCCTACCTCAGCCTCCTGTTGTGTTCATCTACAAATTGATGAGTGAAAGTCATAATCCTACAGGGGGGTTACCCTATTTATTTCACAAACCCTGTTTCTATGGGATTTTCATATAAGGAATACAGGCATGTGTTTCAACTCATTAATTTATTTTTTCACTTAGTTTTCATAATATTCACATATATTACCAAGTGTGCAAACATTAAAATCTTGTGTACAAAACTCAAATGGTCTTCCAAATAATTCCCCATTCTTTTTTCTTATAAATTTTCACAGCTTTACCCTTGACAGACTTTACTCACAGGAAATCTAAGTTGGTCATATGTGGCTCTTTCACTGATTACTGTTTACTTCATTGTCCAGTAGTTTATGTATGAAAATATAATTATACAATGTAAGGGTCCTACTTCCAGTGAAACTGGAGGGACTTAGGCCCACTTTTATCCTTTACTGAGAGCTTATCTCTACTTGATAAAATTTCTGCTGTATTCTTGGCTTAACTCATGTCCTGTGATTAAAAAAAAATGCAAAGTATTTCTAATTTTCTTTATTGACTGCTTTTCACACTCTATACAAGTTCTGGCCCATGTCTTCAGTTTGTTCTGAATTTTTTTTTTTTTTTTTTTTTTTTTTTGAGACGGAGTCTTGCTCTGTCACCCAGGCTCAAGTGCAGTGGCACAATCTCGGCTCACTGCAACCTCCGCCTCCCAGGTTCAAGCGATTCTCCTGCCTCAGCCTCCTGAGTAGCTGGGACTACAGGCGCGCACCGCTACGCCCAGCTAAGTTTTTGTATTTTAGTAGAGACAGGGTTTTGCCATGTTAGCCAGGCTGGTCTCAAACTCCTGACCTCAAGTGATCTGCCCACCTTGGCCTCCCAAAGTGCTGGGATTACAGGCGTGAGTCATTGCACCTGGCCAGTTTGTTCTGAATTTATCAGCAAAACTGAACCCTCTTATGTCCTCCTGTATAAGAGCTTTACACAAAATTGTACCCCTTATTATTAATAATGGTTATCTCTCGATTTACCACATATTCCACTATATATTTGTGCTTCTAGTTTTTCCTGCATTGGAATTTCAGTCAGTATTAACACATGCTTTCCCCATTGTTGAGAAGAATCGTCTCTTCTCACAAAACCCTGACACTTTTGTTGTTGTTGAGATGGAGTCTCACTCTGTCACCCAGGCTGGAGTGCAGTGGTGCGATCTCAGCTCACTACAAGCTCCGCCTCCCAGGTTCACGCCATTCTCCTGCCTCAGCCTCCCAAGTAGCTGGGACTACAGGCGCCAGACACCACGCCCAGCTAATTTTTGTTGTATTTTTTAGTAGAGATGGAGTTTCACCATGTTAGCCAGGATGGTCTCAATCTCCTGACCTTATGATCCGCCCACCTCGGCCTCCCAAAGTGCTGGGATTACAGGCGTGAGCCACCACGCCTGGCCAACTGTGACACATTTTAAAATGTCGCATGTCTCAAATACACTTATTAAAATAGTTCAAACGAGAATCTCTATTGGGTTATCTCAGCACTTTGAGCTACTTAGTCTATTGGTTTATCTCTTTGTATTCATCATGAGGTCTAAAAAACACACAATATTGGACATATTTATTGAAAATTATGAATAAACTGACAAATGAAATGTTAGTGATTGGGCTAGATTAAATAAATGGAAAGTGGCCGGGCGCGGTGGCTCACGCTTGTAATCCCAGCACTTTGGAAGGCCGAGGCGGGCAGGTCACCTGAGGTCAGGAGTTCAAAACCAGCCTGACCAACATGGAGAAACCCGTCTCTACTAAAAATACAAAATTAGCCGGGTGTGGTGGTGCATGCCTGTAATCCCAGCTACTCGGGAGGCTGAGGCAGGAGAATCACTCAAGCCTGGGAGGTGGAGGTTGCAGTGAGCAGAGATTATGCCATTGCGCTCCAGCCTGGGCAACAAGAGCAAAACTCTGTCTCAAATAAATAAATAAATAAATAAATCAGGCCAGGCGTGGTGGCTCACACCTGTAATCCCAGCACTTTGGGAGGCCGAGGCAGGCGGATCACGAGGTCAGGAGATCAAGACCATCCTGGCTAACACGGTGAAACCCCGTCTCTACTAAAAAATACAAAAAATTAGCCAGGCATGGTGGCAGGCACCTGTAGTCCCAGCTACTCGGGAGGCTGAGGCAGGAGAATGGCGTGAACCTGGGAGGCGGGGCTTGCATTGAGCTGGGATCACGCCACTGCACTCCAGCCGGGGTGACAGAGCGAGACTGCGTCTCATAAGTAAACAAACAAATAAATAAATAAATAAATAAATAAAGGGAAAGCGCCACAATTTTGGATGAAGGGGGATGAGGGACTTTACAGCGGGTCCAGGACTTGGATTACAGAGACACAATGGGGCTGGATTCCCAGGGATGCATAAGATTAAACTCATATAAGTCGTTTTGCTGACGGAAGGACCTTGTTTGGAAAAAGTGTTTTCAGAATAATAAAGTTCCTGAGCTCTTCAGAAAAATATTTTCTTGTCCTGTAACCACAGTAACAAGTAGCCACCAGAACTGATTTTTAACCCATCATCAATGACAACTCGTCTCTGTGAAAATGCTCATTTTTTTTTTTTTTTTTTGAGACGGGGTCTTGCTCTGTCACCCAGGCTGGGGAGCAGTGACGCGATCTTGGCTCACTGCAACCTCTCCTTCCGGGGTTCAGCGATTCTCCTGCCTCAGCCTCCCCAGTAGCTGGGATTATAGGCACCTGCCACCACACGCAGATAATTTTTGTATTTTCAGTACAGACGGGTTTCGCCATGTTGACCAAGCTGGTCACGAACTTCTGACCTCAGGGTGATCTGCCTGCCTCAGCCTCTCAAAGTGCTGGGATTACAGGAGTGAGCCACAAAGCCTGGCCACTCCATACATTTTATATTGTTATGTTACCACCAATCAGACAGCTCCTTGCTTCTAAAAGTCATCCAATCAGACTCATTTCAGTAAACACCCAAGCGTGAGTGACAACCAATCAAAGTAATATCTTCCCAATGACCACACTTTTCCAGAAGCCACAGAAGGCCCTGAAAATCCAACAATCTCTGAAGTATACATTTCCCAGGCCGGGCGCAGTGGCTCACACCTGAAATCCCAGCACTTTAGGAGGCTGAGGCGGGCGGATCACGAGGCAGGAGTTCGAGACCAGCCTGGCCAACATGGTGAAACCCCATGTCTACTAAAAATACAAAAATTAGCTGGGTGTGGTGGCACGCACCTATATTACCAGCTACTGAGGAGGCTGAGGCAGGAGAATGGCTTGAACCCAGGAGGCGGAGGTTGCAGTGAGCCAAGATCATACCACTGCACTCCAGCCTGGGTGACAGAGCAAGACTCCATCTCTACAACAACAAAAAATAGTTGAAATGAAACTTCTATGCATTAAACAATCCCTCTTTTAGGCATAGAGTTTCAATTTTACAAGACAAAAATATTCTGGAGATCCATTTCACAACAGTGTGAATACATTTAACACTACTATACTGTACACTTAAAATGGCTAAGATAGTAAACTGTATGTTATGTTTTTACTACAATTTTTTTTTTTTTTTTTTTTTTTTGAGACGGATTCTCACTCTTGTTGCCCAGGCTGGAGTGCAATGGCGCGATCTCGGCTCACTGCAACCTCCGCCTCCCGGGCTCAAGCCATTCTCCTGCCTCAGCCTCCGGAGCAGCTGGGATTACAGGCATGCGCCACCATGCCCGGCTAATTTTGTATTTTTGGAAGAGATGGGGTTTCTCCATGTTGGTCAGGCTGGTCTCGAACTCTGAACCTCAGGTGATCCACCCGCCTCGGCCTCCCAAAGTGCTGGGATCACAGGCGTGAGCCACCACGCCTGGCCTACAATTTTTTTTTAACTTTTTTTTTTCTGAGATGGAGTCTCGCTCTTGTCACCCAAGTTGGAGTGCAGTAGTGTGATCTCGGCTCACTGCAACCTCTGCCTCCCTGGTTCAAGTGATTCTCCTGCCTCAACCTCCCAAGTGTGGGAGATCAGTCAGAGTAGCAGAAGAAATTATAGGAATAGGAAGAAGCAAACCTTGGGAGGCCAGGGAGGTTGGCATAGCTTCAGATAGTTTGGCTGAAAGCAGCCAGATTCTCTTTTCAGGAGCCAAAGAGCTCAGGGCGCAGATACAAAGGAATGCGGAGTATTTTATCTAAATAGCTTGTTTACTCATGTGGTCCTAAAATCAACCTTTGATCATTCACGGGCAGGATGGCCCTCTCCAGGGTTGGGGGGGGGGGGAAATGACCAGTACCCACAGGTGTGTTGACTCAAAGCCTTTGTTAATTAAATCTGTGCTAAATAAATGCAAGCGTTGCCAGCTTAGAGGGGCTGCAGACTCTCTTTCGCTGCTAGTGCTGGCAGCCCCCTGGCCTGCTCTTTCACTGAATATTGGTGTCTGAGGACGTGTCTCATCTGTTGTATAGCTGGGATCTGCAGGACAGATCCCCCCCGCACCCAAGAAGCTGGGATTACAGGCAGGCGCCACCACACCCAGCTAATTTTTGTATTTTTAGTAGAGACAGGGTTTCACCATGTTGGTCAGGCTGGTCTCGATCTCCTGGCCTCAGGTGATCTGCCCACCTCAGCCTCCCAAAAGTGCTTGGATTACAGGCATGAGCCACTGCGCCTGGCCTTAGAAAACTTTTTTTTTTGAGACAGAGTTTCACTGTGTCGCTAGGCTGGTGTGATCTGGACTCACTGCAATCTCCACCTCCCAGGTTCAAGTGATTCCCCTGCCTCAGCCTCCCGAGTAGCTGGAACTACAGGTGCGCACCACCACACCCGGCTAATTTCTTGTATTTTAGTAGAGATGGGGTTTCACCATGTTGGCCGGGCTGGTCTGTTTCATGTGCGTCCGTGTGAAGAGACCACCAAACAGGCTTTGTGTGAGCAACAAGGCTGTTTATTTCACCTGGGCGCAGGCGGGTTGAGTCCGAAAAGAGAGTCAGCGAAGAAAGATAGGGGTGGGGCCGTTTTATGGGATTTGGGTAGGTAAAGGAAAATTACAGTCAAAGGGGGGTTGTTCTCTGGCGGGCAGAGTGGGGGTCACAAGGTACCCAGTGGGGGAGCTTTTGAGCCAGGATGAGCCAGGAGAAGGGATTTCACAAGACAATGTCATCAGTTAAGGCAGGAACAGGCCATTTTCACTTCTTTTGTGGTGGAATGTCATCAGTTAAGGCAGGAACCAGCCATCTGGATGTGTACGTGCAGGTCACAGGGGATATGATGGCTTCGCTTGGGCTCAGAGGCCTGACATTCCTGTCTTCTTATATTAATAAGAAAACTAAAATGAAATAGTGGTAAAGTGTTGGGACAGTGAAAATTTTTGGGGATGGTATGGAGAGATAATGGGCGATGTTTCTCAGGGCTGCTTCGAGCGGGATTAGGGGCGGCGCGGGAACCTAAAGTGGGAGTGATTAAGCTGAAGGAAGATTTTGTGGTAAGGGGTGATATTGTGGGGCTGTTAGAAGAAACATTTGTCACTTAGAATTATAGGTGATGGCCTGGATATTGTTTTGTATGAATTGAAAAACTAAACGGAATAAGAGAAGGAGAAAAACAGGTATTAAAGGTCTAAGAATTGGGAGGACCTAGGACATCTAATTAGAGAGTGCCTAAGGAGGTTCAGCATAGTCCTGCCAGCAAAGATTATTTATTTACTTCAAGAGTTAAGAGTGGCAGTTTGGGGATAGCACCAGGAGATATCAGCTATGATGGCTTGGAGAAACAGTGTAAACTGGCAGTGTAAACAAGAGCAGGGCATGTATGAGTAGTTGAGAATGGTGAATAGGAGTATGACTAGACAGAAGATAATAGGGATGACAAGTTTTTGGGGGCACATTCCAAGTTCGTCTGGTGTCTGGAATGAGACTGGGGCTTAATAAAAAGGAGCGTCTATACAGAAGCTCAAATGGGCTGTATCTTGTAGCATTCCAATGACAGGCCTGAATTCTGAGAAGAGAAAGTGGTAAAAGTATTGTCCAGTCTTTTTTAAGTTGGTGGCTGAGCTTGGTGAGGTATGTTTTTAAAAGACCATTAGTCTGTTCTACTTTTCCTGAAGAATGAGGACTGTAAGGGATATAAAGGTTTCACTGAATACCAAGAGCCTGAAAAAATGCTTGGCTGATTTGACTAATAAAGGCTGGTCTGTTATCAGACCGTATAGAGGTGGGAAGGCCAAACCGAGGAATTATGTCTGACAGAAGGGAAGAAATGACTGTGGTGGACTTCTCAGACCCTGTGGGAAAGGCCTCTACCCATCCAGTGAAAGTGTCTACCTAGACTAAGAGGTATTTTAGTTTTCTGACTCGGGGCATGTGAGTAAAGTCAATTTGCCAGTCCTGGGTGGGGGCAAATCCCCGAGCTTGATGTGTAGGGAAGGGAGGGGGCCTGAATAATCCCTGAGGGGTAGGAGAATAGCACATGGAACACTGAGAAGTGATTTCCTTGAGGACAGATTTCTAGGATGGAAAGGAAATGAGAGGTTCTAAGAGACGGGCTAGCGGCTCGTAACCTACATGGAAGAGGCTATAAAATGACAACAGAATAGAATGGGCCTGTGAGGCTGGAAGGAGATATTTTCCTTGGTCTAAGAACCATTTGCCTTGTGTGGGAAGAGATTGATAGGTGGCAGTTTCAGTGGGGGAGTAGGCGGGAGTGACCGATGTGAAGGAGAAAAACTGGCCGTGAGGGACAGAAGTTGGAAAGCTAGCTGCTTGTCTAGCCACCTTATCAGCATAAGCATTATCCTGAGTGATGGGATCTGACGCCTTTTGATGGCCTTTGCAGTGAATGACTGCAGCTTCCTTTGGGAGTAAAGCGGCCTCGAGCAGAGTTTTTATTAAAGAGGCATTAATGATGCAGGACCCTTGTGTAGTGAGGAAACCTCTTTCAGCCCATATAACAGCATGGTGGTGCAGAATATGAAAGGCATATTTAGAGTCAGTATAAATATTGACACGTAGTCCTTTTGCAACAGTGAGGGCTTGTTAAGGCAACTAATTCGGCTTGCTGAGAGGTAGTGGAGGGGGGCAGAGTGGTATCCTCAATGACAGATGTGGGAGATACTATAGCATAGCCTGCCTTTGCAGGTGTGTGGCAATTAGGCCTGGTGGAACGGCCATCAATAAACTAAATGTGATTAGGGTGAGGAACGGGAAAGAAGGAAATATGGCGAAATGGGGTGAACGTCAGGTGGATCAGAGAGATACAGTCATGAGGGTCAGGTGTGGTATCAGGAATAATGTCGGAGGCTGGATTGAAGTCCGGGCCAGGAACAATGGTAATTGTGGGAGACTCAACACAGAGTGAGTACAGCTGAAGGAGCCGGGAAGCAGAAAGTATATGCATCAGGTGTGAGGAAGAAAATAGATTTTGGAAGTTATGAGAACTGTAGAGAGTGAGTTGAGCACAGTTTGTGATTTTGAAGGCCTCTAAAAGTATTAAAGCAGCGGCAGCCTCTGCACACAGACATGAGGGCTAGGCTAAAACAGTAAGGTCAAGTTGTTTGGACAGAAAGGCTACAGGGTGCGGTCCTGGCTCTTGTGTAAGAATTCTGACCACGCTTAGCCATGCCTAGGAAGGAAAGGAGTTGTCATTTTGTAGCAGGTGTTGGGGTTTGAGAGATTAGTCAGATATGATCGGCATGGAGAGCACGTGTGTTTTTATGAGAATTATGCCGAGATAGGTAACCGATGAGGATGAAATTTGGGCTTGACTGAAGTAATGGGGGCTGTCTGTGAAGCCTTGCAGCAGTACAGCCCAGGTAATTTGCTGAGCTTGATGGGTGTCAGGGCCAGTCCAAGTGAAAGCGAAGAGAGGCTGGGATTAAGGGTGCAAAGGAATAGTAAAGAAAGCATGTTTGAGATCTAGAACAGAATAATGGGTGGTGGAGGGAGGTATTGGGGATAGGAGAGTATATTGGTTTGGCACCATGGGGTGAATAGGCAAAACAATTTGGTTGATAAGGTGCAGATCCTGAACTAACCTGTAAGCCTTGTCTGGTTTTAGGACAGGTAAGATGGGGGAATTGTAAGGGGAGTTTATAGGCTTTAAAAGGCCATGCTGTAACAGGCTTTAATCCTTTTAAAGCATGCTGTGGGATGGGATGTTGGCATTGAGCTGGGTAAGGGTGATTAGGTTTTAATGAGATGGTAAGGGGTGCATGATCGGTCTCCAAGGAGGGAGTAGAGGTATCCTATATTTGTGGGTTAAGGTGGCGGGATGCAAGAGGAGGACGCAAAGGAGGCTTTGGATTGGGAAGAAGGGTGGCAATGGGATATGGCTATAGTCCAGGAACAGTCAGGGAAGCAGATAATTTAATTAAAGTGTCTCCGCCTAATAAGGGAACTGGGCAGGTGGGAATAACTAAAAAGGAGTGCTTAAAAGAGTATTGTCTAAGTTGGCACCAGAGTTGGGGAGTTTTAAGAGCTTTAGAAGTCTGGCCGTCAATACCCACAACAGTTATGGAGGCAAGGGAAACAGGCCCTTGAAAAGAAGGTAACGTGGAGTGGGTAGCCTCCATATTGATTAAGAAGGGGACAGACTTACCCTCCACTGTGAGAGTTACCTAGAGTGTCTGTGATAGTCCTGTAGGCTTCCGAGGAGATCGGGCAGTGTCAGTCTTCAGCTGCTAAGCCAAGAAGATCTGGAAAGGAGTCAGAGAGCCTCGGGCCAGAGTTCTAGCTGCTCTGGGAGTGGCTGCCAGGTGAGTTGAACAGTCCGATTTTCAGTGGGGTCCCACACAGATGGGACGCGGCTTAGGAGGAATCCTGGGCTGTGGTCATTCCTTGGCCCAGTGGCCAGATTTCCAGTACTTGTAGCAAGCTCCTAGGGGAAGAGGTTCTGGAGGAACCCCTGGCAGCTGCAGTTCAGGCATTTGGAGTTCTTGTGTGCTGGAGATGTGGCTGGGGTTTGTCTCACAGTGGAGGCAAAGAATTGCAACTCAGAAATACATTGCTACTTGGCTGCCTCTACTCTATTATTGTACACCTTGAAGGCGAGGTTAATTAAGTCCTGTTGTGGGGTTTGAGGGCCAGAATTTAATTTTTGGAGCTTTATTTAATGTCTGGAGCGGATTGGGTAATAAAATGTATATTGTGAATAAGACAGCCTTTTGACTTAGGGTCTAGGGCTGTAAAGCATCTCAGGGTTGCTGCCAAACGAGCCATGAACTGGGCTGGGTTTTTATATTTGATGAAAAAGAGCCTAAACGCTTCTGATTTGGGGGAGGTCGGATAAAGAAAAAGGAGCATTAACCTTGACTATGCCTTTAGCTCCAGCCACCTTTTTAAGAGGAAATTGCTGGGCAGTTGGAGGGCTAGTCATGGAACGAAACTGTAAGCGGGACTGGGTGTGAGGAGGGGAGGTGATAAAAGGATTATAGGGTGAAGGAGCAGAGGCTGAGGAAGAATTGGGACTTAGCTCGGCCTGTCAAGGAGGGGAGATTTCAGATGGGTCTGTAGAAAAGGAAGATTAGAAAGACTCAGTGATGCTTGGGGTTGGGACTGATGGGACAGGTGGGAGGGAAAGAAGGAAGATTTGGGATGAGTTGCATTGGGAAGAGACTAGGGAGGGACTGATGTGTAAAAGAATGCCTGGACGTCAGGTACCTCAGACCGTTTGCCCATTTTATGACAAGAATTATTTATATCTTGTAGGATGGAAAAATCGAAAGTGCCGTTTTCTGGCTATTTGGAACCACTGTCAAGTTTGTATTGGGGTCAAGCGGCATTGCAGAAGAAAATAAGCCATTTAGGTTTTAGGTCAGGTGTGAATTGAAGAGGTTTTAGGTTTTTAAGAACACAGGCTAAAGGAGAAGGAGGAGGAATGGAGGGTAGAAGGTTGCCCATAGTGAAGGAGGCAAGCACAGAGAAAAGAGAGAGTAGAGACACGGAGGGAAGGGGTTCGGGGGTTCTTACCCTCCAGAAAAGCGGGAAAGGGGTCAGGGCACAGAAATAAGGGATTGGGGTGCAGAGATAAGAGGTTGAGGTGTGGAAATAAGGGATTGGGGTGCAGAGATAAGAGGTCGGGGTGCAGAAATAAGGGATCGGGGCACAGAGATAAGAGGTCGGGGCACAGAGATAAGAGGTCGGGGCACAGAGATAAGAGGTCGGGGCACAGAGATAAGAGGTTGGGGCACAGAAATAAGGGATTGGGGTGCAGAGATAAGAGGTCGGGGCATGGAAATAAGGATTGGGTGCAGAGATAAGAGGTCAGGGTGTGGAAATAAGGGATCGGGGTGCAGAGATAAGAGGTTGGGGCACAGAAATAAGGGATTGGGAGGTTCTTGCCCCCTAGAAAAGTGGTACTTGCCACTAAGGGCAAAGGAGAAGGGGTTGGGGGGTTCTTGCCCCCCAGAAAAGCAGAGAAGGGGTAGAGACATGGAGAGAAGGAGTTGGGGGTTTCTTGCCCCCCAGAAAAGCAGTACTTGCCGCTAAGAGTGAAGGACCAAGGCAGGCGTCCCCACATGGTCAGACACCTCTGAAACGTGGGTGAGTAATCAGGCAGGCGTCCCTGTGTGATTAAACACCAAGGGAAGACTGTCTTCCCGAGTCCGTGACCGGCACCGGAGTTTTGGGTCCATGGATAAAACGCGTCTCCTGTCTCTACCAGAAAAGGAAAGGAACTGAAATTAAGAGAAGGGAAAGATTGAAGGGTGGCACCAAGATTGAAAGGAGAAAGTGGTTGAGGGATAGTGAGAGAGGTTGGAGAAGACAGTAAGAAGAGGCTACTTACCCAATTTAAACTTGGTGAGATGTTTCTTGGGCTGGTGGGTCTGAGGACCCAAGGTCGTAGGTGGATCTTTTTCACGGAGCAAAGAGCAGGAGGACAGGGGATTGATCTCCCAAGGGAGGTCCCCCGATCTGAGTCACGGCACCAAATTTCATGCGCGTCCATGTGAAGAGACCACCAAACAGGCTTTGTGTGAGCAACATGGCGTTTATTTCACCTGGGGGCAGGCAGGTTGAGTCCAAAAAGAGAGTCAGCAAAGGGAGATGGGGGTGGGGCCATTTTATAGGATTTGGGTAGGTAAAGGAAAATTACAGTCAAAGGGGGGTTGTTCTCTGGCGGGCAGGAGTGGGGGTCACAAGGTACCCAGTGGGGGAGCTTTTGAGCCAGGATGAGCCAGAAGGAATTTCACAAGACAATGTCATCAGTTAAGGCAAGAACAGGCCATTTTCACTTCTTTTGTGGTGGAATGTCATCAGTTAAGGCAGGAACTGGCCATCTGGATGTGTACATGCAGGCCACAGGGGATATGATGGCTTAGCTTGGGCTCAGAGGCCTGACAGTCTGGATCTCCTGACCTGGTGATCCGCCCACCTCGGCCTCCCAAAGTGCTGGGATTACAGGCATGACCCACTGTACCTGGCCTTAGAAAACTTTTTAAATATTAAAATTTATGTTATGTATATTTTGCCACAGTTTTTGAAAAGTGCCTTGTGGTCTTTAGAGACAGAAGATGAGTGGTTGCCTAGGACCGGGAGAGTGAGGGGATCATGGTGACGGGCAGCTGATCGGCATGGGGTTCTGAAGGGCAGTGATGACAACATTCTAAAATTAGATTGTGTTGATGGTTGCACCAACTCTGTGAATACCACAAAATTTAAGCCATTGAATTGTGCACTTTTAATGGGTAATTGTATGGCATGTAAATTATATCTCAATAAAGTTATATTTTTAAATACCAAAAAAAGGCCGAGTGCGGTGGCTCACGCCTGTAATCCCAGCACTTTGGGAGGCTGAGGCAGGCAGATCATGAGGTCAGGAGATGGAGACCATCCTGGCTAACATGGTGAAACCCCATCTCTACTTTAAAAAAAAAAAAAAAAAAGATTACCCGGACGTGGTGGCAGGTGCCTATAGTCCTAGCTACTCCAGAGGCTGAGGCAGGAGAATGGCATGAACCCGGGAGGCAGAGCTTGCAGTGAGCCGAGATTGCGCCACTGCACTCCTGCATGGGTGACAGAGCAAGACTCCTTCTCAAAAAAAAAAAAAAAAAAAAAAAACCAAAAAAGATGAGTAATATCCTCTGTGTCACTTACCACTTAAGTGATTGAATCACGACTCAAAATTCATCATCTGAAACATGGCTTAGAGTCTGTAGAGGGGACAGTCCCAGGAATGCCGGTGTGGGCTTAAGGCTGAACTAAGTAGATCCAGATGGCTCATACCTGTAATCCCAATACCTTGGGAGGCCGAGGCAGGTGGGAGGCTGAGGCAGGTGAATCACTTGAGCTCCTGGAGTGAAGAAAGGATGCTAGTGGAAAAACTGGTGAAATCAGAATAAGGTCTATAGTTTTATTTTTTAAAAGAGGCTGGGCGTGGTGGCTCATGCCTGTAATCCCAGCACTTTGGGAGGCTGAGGCGGGTGGATCAGTTGAGGTCAGGAGTTCAAAACCAGCCTGGCCAACTTGATGAAACCCCATCTCTACTAGAAATACAAAAATTAGCTGGGCGTGGTTGTGGGTGCCTCTAATCCCAGCTACTCAGGAAGCTGAGGCAGGAGAATCGCTTGAACCCAGGAGGCGGAGGTTGCAGTGAGCTGAGATCACACCATTGCACTCCAGCCTGGGCGACAGAGCAAGACTCCATCTCCAGAAAAGAGAGACATGACAATTAAATTGTGTAATCTTGGATTAAATCCTAAACCAAATATATGTCACTGGTAAAACAAGTGGTGAAATTTGAATTAAGTGGATAGGTCAGACAATAGTGTCACATCAGTGCTATTTCTTGATCTTGAACATCAATAACATAACAGAATGTCCTTGGTTTTGGGAAATATAACCTGAAGTGATTAGAGGTTTAAGGCATCATATGCAAATTAGACATACTTTTTTGGGGGGGAAAGGGAGAGAGGCTGAATGATGAAGCAAATGTGGTAAAATGCTAACTTTGGGGAAATCTGGATGAAGAAATTACAGAATTTTTTTTTTTTTTTTTTAGAGACAGGGTAACACTCTGTCACCCAGGCTAGAGTGCAGTGGCATGATCATGGCTCACTGCAGCTTCCACCTCCCTGGGCTCAGATGACCCTCTCACCTCAGCCTCCTAAGTAGGTGGGACTACAGGCACATAGCACCACACCTGGCTAATTTTTGCATGTTTTTTTCCCCAGGCTGGTCTCAAGCAATCCACCCACCTCGGCCTCCCAAAGTGCTAGGATTACAGGTGTGAGCCACTGCGTCTGGCCAGAAATTCTTTAAACTATTTTTGCCAGTTTTTTTGTAAGTCTGGAATTATGTCAAAATTAAAAGCTCAAAATAATAAAAGACAATATTCTTATATTTATTTGGTGAAGGTAACTATGTTATGGCTGAGAGGGGGGCTGAGGTGTGAGGACTGAGTCTACATAAGTCCCCTCCATAGAAGGGCATCCAAACGCTCCATAGGGAGAAGGATAAAGAAAACACCCAGAGTTATGACAGTTGTGTAAGGGGAAACGCCAGCACCGAGTGCTGAATCTTCAGTAAATAAGAAGGAGGTGGGCTGGGTGCGGTGGCTCAAGCCTGTAATCCCAGCACTTTGGGAGGCTAAGGTGGGCTGATCACTTGAGGTCAGGAGTTTGAGACTAGCCTGGCCAACATGGTGAAACCCTGTCTCTACTAAAAATACAAAAATTGGTCGAGTGTGGTGGCACACGCCTGTAATCCCAGCTACTCAGGAGGTTGCACATGCCTGTAATCCCAGCTACTCGGGAGGCTAGAACAGGAGAATTGCTTGAACCCAGGAGGTGGAGGTTGCAGTGAGCTGAGATTGCACCACTGCACTCCAGCTTGAGGGACAGAGCGAGATTCCATCTTAAAGAGAAAAAAAAGAATTAGCACATTTGTTTGCCTCAAGAAGATACAACTAGTCTTGTACAGTAGTCACATGTATCCATCAGGATACATTCCAAGGCCCCAGTGGATGCTGAAAACTATGCATAGTACTGTACCCTATATATATATATAAAAAATGCATGAATTTTTTTTCTTCACAATGTCACAGAACATTTGTTCTTACTGTAGATCTTAACAACTTCTGCATAGAATTTTTTTTATTAAGTGGAGAGTTAGTTACTTAAAAGAAATGTTTCTTGGCCGGGTGTGGTGGCTCACACCTGTAATCCCAGCACTTTGGGAGGCCGAGGTGGAAAGATTCACTTGAGGTGAGGAGTTCGAGACCAGCCTGGGCAACGTGGTAAAACCCAGTCTCTACTAAAAGTACAAAAATGAGCTGGACGTGGCGTTGAGTGTCTGTAGTCCCAGCTACTCAGGTGGCTGAGGCAGGAGAATTGCTTGAACCTACGAGGCAGAGCTTGCAGTGAGCTGAGATCACACCACTGCACCACAGCCTGGGCAACAGAGCAAGACTCTGTCTCAAAAAAAAAAAAAAGAAAAGTTTCATTTCTTAAGTTCTTTAAATGAAAAGCTTTTCTTTTCACTTTTATTTTAGTGAAACATTATAACACTATCTTTGAAGAAGATAGTGTTATCATTCCATTCTGATGAAACCAATTAACTTATCCAAGCATATGCATGCTGTACACAGAGAAGCCAACATTAAAACCCCTATTTTTATCTTTTTAGACTCAGCAGATACATGTGCAGGTTTTTTTATATGAGTATATTGCATGATGCTGAGGCTTGCATTAATGATCCAGTCACCAAATAGGTAGATTTTCAAGCCTTGCTCCCCTCCTTACCCAATGTTTAACGCTCTCACTTATAAGTGAGAACATGTGGTATTTGGTTTTCTTTTTTTTTTTTTTTGAGACGGAGTTTCACTCTTGTTGCCCAGGCTGGAGTACAATGGCGCCATCTCGGCTCACTGCAACCTCCACCTCCCAGGTTCAAACAATTCTCCTGCCTCAGCCTCCCGAGTAGTTGGGACTACAGGCATGCGCCACCACGCCTGGCTAATTTTGTATTTTTAGTAGAGACAGGGTTTCTGCATGTTGGTCAGGCTGGTCTTGAACTCCCGACCTCAGGTGATCCACCTGCCTCAGCCTACCAAAGTGTTGGGATGACAGGCATGAGCCACCACATCTGGCCAGTATTTGGTTTTCTGTTTCTGTGTTAACTTGCTTAGGATAATGGCCTCCAGCTGCATCCATGTTGCTGCAAAGGACATAATCTTGTGATTTTTCAAGGCTGTATAGCATTCTGTGCTGTATACATACCACATTGTCTTTATCCAGTCCACCTCTGATGGGACCTGGGTGGATTCCATGTCTTTGCTATTGTGAATCCTGCTGCAATGAACACACAAGTACATGTGTCTTTTTGGTAGAATGATTTATTTTCCTTTGGATATACACCCAGTGATGGGATTGCTGGGCTGAATGGTTACTCTGTTTGTAGTTCTCTGAAACATCTCCAAACCAAACTGCTTTCCACAGTGGCTGAACTAATTTACACCCACCAACAGTGTATAAGTGTCCCCTTTGCTCCACAATCTCGCCAGCATCTGTTAATTTCTGACTTTTCAGTAATAGCCATTCTGACTGGTGTGAGATGGTATTTTTGCAGGATAATTTAGGAATCAGAGAGACCAAGGGGTTGAGGAGGATTTATTATTATTATTATTTAGGTGCACCGGCCCAGTCAGATTAACATCCAAAAAGCTGAGGCCCAAACAAAGAGTCCGGTTACCTTTTAAGCATTTTGTGGGGCCGGGGGAGATCTGTGCAGGGGGAAGCATATTACAGAAGCAAGAAACAAAGACAGTTATTCAATTGAGACATGCATTACATTATTTCTTACTTTTCAAGGAAAAACATGTTTTACGACTTGAGGTTATCCTGTCTAGTGACCTTACAGCTGCACAGCAAGAGAAACAGGGTGTTCACAATGCCTGGGAAAGGGAGAGATAAGGCTCACTAGCCACAGACAGAAAAACAGGCAGTTCATGTTTAAAGGACTCCACCTCTTTCTCTTCCTCAGGGGGAATTGGGTTTTCTTACATACAACTGAGTTTTTGTTTACACATTCTTTAATTTCTTTTAATTCCTGTTCCAGTATCTCACTGTGAAACTCCCTATGTTTTTATACGATTCCCAGGGGGTTTCCTCTGGGCGTGATTGGGCATGACTTCCCACAGCCAGCTCTGGGTACGACCTCCACATTGCAGAATTGAGAAGTTGACCCAGAAATGCATTTCGGGCTGAGCAGACAATTGTCAGAAGAGCTGGCTAGACCACAGATGTGTCAGAGGGACCATGGCCTTTCTGTGTAAGCTCATGGTCAGAGGCGGAGGGGTGTTGTGAGCGTTCTGATGAAAACAGTCAACATGAAAGCGCCCTGGTGATGGGCGCTGGTGCTCACCCACCACTTCCTGTGCATCTCCCTGGCCTGCTGGGCTCAGTCCCCACCGCTCAGCACTAGGCCGGCAGAATCTGAGCGATGTCTTCCACACTCCCTGCCCTGCTCTGCGTCGGTGAGTTCTTGAATGGAAGGGGAATGGGATCAGGGTGTGCCTGGGAGGCAACAGGTCTCATTACTCCCGTCTTCCAGGGCTGTGTCTGAGCCAGAGGATCAGCACCCAGCAGCGTGAGTCCTTCCTTCAAAGCCCAGGGTCACTCTTTGGGGTTCAGGCCAAGCTCCCTCTACCCAAGCACGGCTGGGGAGAGGGGGCAGGATGCTGGCTTCCCAGGAGAGCTTGGGGCCAGCAGCTGGGTGGAGCCTAGGGTTGGGGGGAGAGGGCTCAGCTGGAACTCCAGCCTCTGATTCCCTTCCAGAGACTCTCCCAAAACCGTTCATCTGGGCCGAGCCCCATTTCATGGTTCCAAAGGAAAAGCAAGCGACCATCTGTTGCCAGGGAAATTATGGGGCTGTTGAATACCAGCTGCATTTTGAAGGAGGCCTTTTTGCCGTGGAGAGACCAAAACCCCCTGAACGGATTAACAAAGTCAAATTCTACATCCCGGACATGAACTCCCGCACAGCAGGGCAATACAGCTGCATCTATAGGGTTGGGGAGCTCTGGTCAGAGCCCAGCAACGTGCTGGATGTGGTGGTAACAGGTAACTGTCCGCTTCTCTAACTGGAGAGTGATCTCAGTCTGCATCCGGGATACAGCATCTATGAACTCTTCCAAGCCCCACTCAAACGCTGCTTGTCTCGGTAGGAGGCTGGGAGGAGGGGTGATCCCCATCACAGTCCTTGCCTACAAGGGGTTGTCTGCAGACGGTGTCTCTACGTCCTAGGCGCAGATGTGTCCTCAGTCAGTTTCTCCAAGACACAGATTCTGAGATAGATATTTGTGTGCAGGAATGTCCTCAAAAACAACGCCTGTGGGCCAGGCGCAGTGGCTTACACTGCTTCCCTCACCCATCACAGGTGTTGGAGTTTTTTAATCTGTTTTGAGACGGAGTTTCACTCTTGTCACCCAGGCTGGAGTGCAGTGGTGCAATCTCCAGTCACTGCAACCTCCACCTCCTGGGTTCAAGCGATTCTCCAGCCTCAGCTTCCCAAGTAGCTGGGATTACAGGCACCCACCACCATGCCAGTTTTTGTATTTTTAGTAGAGATGGGGTTTCACCATGTTGACCAGGGTGGTCTCAAACTCCTGACCTCAGATGATCCGCCTGCCTCACCCTCCCAAAGTGCTGGGATTACAGGTGTGAGCCATTGCGCCCAGCCAGGTGGTGGTTTTCTAAAAAAAAATTTAGCTTTTTTTTTTTTTTTTTGAGACAGTCTCGCTGCAGTGCAGTGGTGCAATCTCAGCTCACTGCAACCTCTGCCTCCCGGGTTCAAGCAATTCTCCTGCCTCAGCCTCCCAAGTAGTTGCAATTACAGGCATGGGTCACCACACCCGGCTAATTTTTGCATTTTTAGTAGAGACAGGGTTTCACCATGTTGACCAGGCTGGTCTCAAACTCCTGACCCAGGAGGTTGAGGCTTCAGTAAGCCAAGATAGTGCCACGGCGCTCCAGCCTGGGGAACACAGCAAGACCCTGTATCATTTTAAAAAACGGTAAATCTTCTATTGTGTGTATTTGACCAAAAAAAAAAAAAAAAAAAAGCTGGCTGCCAGACATGGTGGCAGGCCCCTGTAGTCCCAGCTACTTGGGAGGGTGAGGCAGGAGAAACGCTTGAACCCGGGAGGCGGAGGTTGCAGTGAGCCGAGATCGCGTCACTGCAGCGAGACTCCATCTCTAAAAAAAAACAAAGAAAAGAAAAAAACCAAATAGCTGGCTATTCACCACTGAGTTTCTGGTGTGGTGGCCCCACCTTCTCTCATAGAAATGTATGACACACCCACCCTCTCGGTTCATCCTGGACCCGAAGTGATCTCGGGAGAGAAGGTGACCTTCTACTGCCGTCTAGACACTGCAACAAGCATGTTCTTACTGCTCAAGGAGGGAAGATCCAGCCGCGTACAGCGCAGATACGGGAAGGTCCAGGCGGAGTTCCCCCTGGGCCCTGTGACCACAGCCCACAGAGGGACATACCGATGTTTTGGCTCCTATAACAACCATGCCTGGTCTTTCCCCAGTGAGCCAGTGAAGCTCCTGGTCACAGGTGAGGAAATGCTCAATTCCCCACGCCCCCCCCGCCACCACATCCTACCTGGAGCCCTAAGGGATCCCCAGAGAGTGATGGGGAGGGTGTCCAAGGGACGTCCACTTCCTGGGGGCCTGGTTGGTCATGTGAGGAAGAACAGAAGCAGGAAGGAGGAGGGAGCAGAGAAAGGAATGGTAAGGCGGGTGGATCACGAGGTCAGGAGTTCGAGACCAGCCTGGCCAAGACGGTGAAACCCCGTCTCTACTAAAAATACAAAAATTAGCCAGACGCAGTGGCGGACACCTGTAGTCCCAGCTACTCAGGAGGCTGAGGCAGGAGAATCACTTGAACCCAGGAGGCGGAGGTTGCAGTGAGCCGAGATCATACCACCGTACTGCAACCTGGGCGACAGAGCAAGACTCCATCTCAAAAAAAAAAAAGAATGGCAAGACCGGAGGAAACCCAAAACCCTTACTTTTTTTCTTTATCTCCTTTTCCAGGCGACATTGAGAACACCAGCCTTGCACCTGAAGACCCCACCTTTCCTGGTGAGTAACTGGTCCTTCTAAGCTCAGAGGAGAGATCAGAGCCTCCCAGTGACACTAAAAACGTGGCATTCATTCAAAATATTCATCGAGGCTGATCGAGGCTGGGCGCGGTGGCTCACACCTGTAATCCCAGCACTTCGGGAAGCCGAGATGGTGCATCACTTGAGGTCAGGAGTTGAAGACCAGCCCGGCCAACATGGCGAAACCCCGTCTCTACTCAAAATACAAAAATTAGGCTGGCCATCACGGCTCACGCCTGTAATCCCAACACTTTGGGAGGCCGAGGTGGTCGGATCATAAGGTCAGGAATTCGAGACCAGCCTGACCAACATGGTGAAACCCCATCTCTACTAAAAATACAAAAACTAGCCGGGCCTGGTGGTGCTCGCCTGTAATCCCAGCTACTCAGGAGGCTGAGGCAGGAGAATCACTTGAACCTGGGATGCGGAGGTTGCAGTGAGCTGAGATCGCGCCACTGCCCCTCCAGCCTGGGCGACACAGTGAGACTCCATCTCACAGAAAAACAAAAACAAAACTATCTGTCTGTCTGTCTATACATATATATATTCATCAGGTGCATAGTATACACAGTGAACTACACTGTAACAGTCAGCCAGGCAAATATCTTGACGGTGCAGCACTTAGATTCTAGCAGGAGGAGACAGACCATGGGTCAATGTCAGGATAGCACATAGGAGGGAATGATGCTATGGAGGAAAAGACAAAGTAGAACAGACTTACAGTGATTGAAATGGCAGGTAGCAATATTAAATAGGTTTGTCCAGATTGTCCTCACAGAGAAGAAGGCATCTGAGCAAATGCATTCAGACTTGAGTTAGTCATGTGGCTGTCGGGAGAAAGGAGGCTCCGGAAAGAATGAAATGGCGTCTGCCTGTGCCCTGGGGCAGGAAGATAGCTGGGGTAATACAGCAATAACTATGAGGCCAGGAGGGTTGAAAATGATGTTTGGAAGATGACAGTGGGATGGGGCTGGGGCGCACAGTTAGGACGCTGAAAAAAATAGTGAGGCCGGGCGCGGTGGCTCACGCCTGTAATCCCAGCACTTTGGGAGGCCAAGGCGGGCGGATCATGAGGTCAGGAGATCAAGACCATCCTGGCTAACACGGTGAAACCCCGTCTCTGCTAAAAAAAAAAATAATAACAATACAAAAATTAGCCGGGCGTGGTGGCGGGCGCCTGTAGTCCTAGCTACTCGGGAGGCTGAGGCAGGAGAATGGCGTGAACCCGAGGGGTGGAGCTTGCAGTGAGCCGAGATCGCGCCACTGCACTCCAGCCTGGGCGACAGAGTGAGACTCTGTCTCAAAAAAAAAAAAAAAAAAAAAAATAGACTTTGAATTTGACTATGTGTGAGGAGAAAGAGGTAATGATGACTTAACGAGGAAAATGAGGCTTAAATAGAAGACAGGGGCTGGGCTGGGTGGCTCGCGCATGCGATCTCAGCACTTTGGAAGGCAGAGGCAGGTGGATCACTTGAGGTCAGGAGTTCGAGACCAGCCTGGCCAACACAGTGAAACCCTGTCTCTACTAAAAATACAAACATTAGCTGGGCGTGGTGGTGCACGCCCGTAATTACAGCTACTCGGGGCTGAAGCAAGAGGATTGCTTGAACTCGGGAGGCGGAGGTTGCAGTGAGCTGAGATCACACCACTGCACTCCAGCCTCGGAGGCCTATAATCCCAGACCTTTGGGAGACCGAAGCCAGCAGGTCATACCACTGCACTCCAGCCTCGGAGGCCTGTAATCCCAGACCTTTGGGAAGCCGAAGCCAGCAGGTCATCTGAGGTCGGGAGTTCGAGACCAGCCTGGCCAACATGCCAAAACCCCCTCTACTAAAAATATGAAAAAAATTAGCTGGGTGTGTGGTGTGTGCCTGTAGTCCCAGC
Source organism: Pongo abelii (assembly GCF_028885655.2). Classification (NCBI taxonomy): domain Eukaryota; kingdom Metazoa; phylum Chordata; class Mammalia; order Primates; family Hominidae; genus Pongo; species Pongo abelii. The sequence goes on from NC_072005.2 coordinate 61,408,489, forward strand.
TACTCCAGAGGCTGGAACAAAGCAAAGACTCTAGCTCAAAAAAAACAAAAATAGAAGACATAACTGGTGCAAAGACACATGCTCATGAGTGCTAGACTGGAATTCCTCCTCAGGTTTGTCCATCTGTGGACCCTTCCACTTTACCTGCTGGATGAAGCTCCTGGGACCTGCAGGGTGGGGTAGGACCTTGCAAAGCTGCAGAACGTCATGGGGTAGACCCAAGAGAAGGAGTGCTGGGGTGGAGGAGGTCAAAACCATCCTCTTTTCTTCACTTCCCTTATTATCAGCAGACCGTTGGGACACCTACCTTTTAACCACAGAGACGGGACTCCAGAAAGGTAAGTAGACAGCTAGGGCCATAGGCTCTGAAGGAAGGAGCTGGGTATAGAGTAGACCTAGGAAGGAGATCGGGATGGAGGGAACAAGAGGGTGTCCTTGGCCAGGCCAGGCACAGTGGCTCACACCTGTAATCTCAGCCCTTTGGGAGGCCGAGGCGGGCAGATCATCTGAGGTCGGGAGTTCGAGACCGGTCTGACCAACATGGCGAAACCCCATCTCTACTAAAAATAAAAAAAAATTAGCCAGGCGTGGTGGCGTGTGCCTGTAGTCCCAGCTACTCGGGAGGCTGAGGCAGGAGAATAGCTTGAACCCAAGAAGTGGAGGTGGCAGTGAGCCGAGATTATGCCATTGCACTCCAGCCTGGGCGACAAGACTGAGGCTCTGTCTCAAAAAAAAAAAAAAAAAAAAAGAGGGTGTCCTTACATCCCTGTCAGCGATCACCCTGTTCTCCTGCCCACAGACCACGCCCTCTGGGATCACACTGCCCAGAATCTCCTTCGGATGGGCCTGGCCTTCCTGGTCCTGGTGGCTCTAGTATGGTTCCTGGTTGAAGACTGGTTCAGCAGGAGGAGGACTAGAGAGCGAGCCAGCAGAGCTTCCACTTGGGAAGGCAGGAGAAGGCTGAACACAAAGACTCTTTGAAGAATGACCATGAGACACAGTAGCCATGGGTGGAACTGAAAGCTGGTGTTGAGCCTGGGCGGTGTGAGCTCTGTGTTGGACCCACGGAGGAGGGAGTCACTGCAGGGAACAAGGGACACTGGCATTCCATTTGTCAGAGCATCCCGGACGACGCAGAGGGTGGGAGAACTACATGCTAAATTTCTTTTTTTTTTTTTTTTGAGACAGAGTTTTGCTCTTGTTGCCCAGGCTGGAGTGCAATGGCGCGATCTTGGCTCACTGCAACCTCTACCTCTCCATCCCTCGGGTTCAAGCGATTCTCCTGCCTCAGCCTCCTGAGTAGCTGGGATTACAGGCATGTGCCACCACCCCAGCTAATTTTGTATTTTTAGTGGAGACGGGGTTTCTCTCTATTGGCTGGTCTCAAACTCCTGACCTCAAGTGATCTCCCCGCCTTGGCCTCCCAAAGGGCTGGGATTACAGGCATGAGCCACCGCGCCCAGCCGCTGAAATTCTTTTGTAGACAAATCGTATGGTCTCTTCTAGGCTCTAACTATTTTTGTGCCACTTACGGCAAACCATACTTTTAACCACTCTGGTCTTTTCTGAAAAGATCTCTCCTCCTTTAACAGGATGGCCATGGAAATATTTTTTTCCTACTTTGGTCTTTTTTTCTTTCCTTTCTCTGCAGGAAGCCATTCAAAATAGTTAATAACCAATATAGAATAGGTCTGTATCAAATGGTTCAGGAGGCATTGTGGCAACAACCAGTTGTAGAGAAGCAGCTTTTAAAAGTGAATCCTGCCGGGCACGGTGGTTTACACCTGTAATCCCAACACTTTGGGAGGCTGAGGCAGGCAGATCACCTGAGGTCAGGAGTTGGAGACCAGCCTGGCCAACATGATGAAACACCATCTCTACTAAAAATACAAAAATTCGGCCAGGCACAGTGGCTCATGCCTGTAATCCCAGAACTCTGGGAGGCCAAGGCGGGAGGCTCACCTGAGGTCAGGAGTTCGAGACCAGCCTGGCCAACATGGTGAAACCATATCTCTATTAAAAATACAAAAATTATCCAGGCATGGTGGCATGTGCTTGTAATCCCAGCTTCTCAGGAGGCTGAGGCAGGAGAATAGCTTGAACCCGGGAGGCAGAGGCTGCAGGGGAGCCAAGATCGCACCACTGCACTCCAGCCTAGGTGACAGAGCAAGACTCTGTCTCAAAAAAAAAGAAAAAAATAAATAAATGAGTCCTGGCTGCATCCCAACCATACCCCAATTCCTCCTAACCACAGAATTCCATCTTCTCTTCTTTTTTTTTTTTTTTGTTTGTTTGGTTGGGACAGAATTTTACTTTTTTTTTTTTTTTTTAAGTTTTAGGGTACATGTTCACAGCGTGCAGGTTAGTTCCATGTATATACATGTGCCATGTTGGTGTGCTGTACCCACTAACTCGTCATTTAACATTAGGTATATCTCCTAATGCTATCCCTCCCCCCGAGTTTCACTTTTGTCACCCAGGCTGGAATGCAGTGGTGTAATCTTGGCTCACTGCCACCTCCACCTCCAGGGTTCAAGTGATTCTCCTGCCTCAGCCTCCTGAATAGCTGGGATTAGAGGCATGCACCACCATGCCCAGCTGATTTTTGTATTTTTAGTAGAAATGGGGGTTTCACAATGTTGGCCAGACTGGTCTTGAACTCCTGACCTCAGGTGATCCACCAGCCTCAGCCTCCCAAAGTGCTGGGATTACAGGTGTGAGTCACCGCGCCCGGACACCATCTTCGCTTCTTTATCCATACCTTGCCTTGTTCTTCAGGGCTCTGCAGAGATATCATTTCCTCCAAGAGAGTTTCCACAACTCCAACTTCACAAAAATAGCTCTTTTTTTTTTTTTTTTGAGACAGAGTCTCACTCTGTAGCCCAAGCTGGAGTGCAGTGGCGCAATCTCAGCTCACTGCAACCTTCACCTCTGGGGCTCAAGCGATTCTCCTTCCTCAGCCTCCCAAGTAGCTGGGACTAGAGGCACGCGCCACCACACCCGGTTCATTTTTTTTTGCATTTTTAGTAGAGATGGGGTTTCATCATGTTGCCCTGGGTGGTCTCAAACTCCTGAGCTCAGGTGATCCCCCCACCTTGGCCTCCCAAAGTGCTGGGATCACAGGCGTGAGCCACTGCGCCAAGACAACACTTTTCTCATCCCAAAGCACCTGTTAATTCCCTGTGACCGCACTTGAACCCTGATTTGGCATGCACGTCCATCTTCCTGCCTGTACTGTGAGCTCCTGTGACTTGATCTATGTCAGATTTAGTGGCTGCGTTCACAGCTCCCGCAACTATAACAGGGTTCTCGGGAAATATATATCAAATGAGTGAATGTATATATGGGGCTGTGGCACAGCCTGCAACTTGAGACTTCTCACTAGGGGTCTTGAAATGCTGTCTGGACACCACCACCGCTTTCCTCCCTGAGAACTTCTACTTATCAACCCATTTATGTACTCATTGCATGGGTCCTCACGCCCTCCCATTATTCTGGTGCCTCATGCCAGTCAAATTTATTCTCTAAATCTGATTTTTCCGTTAAATATCAGCCTGGCCAACACGGTAAAACCCCATCTCTACTAAAAAGTACAAAATATTAGCCAGGCGCAGTGGCTCGCACCCCTAATCTCAGCTACTTGGGAGGCTGAGGCAGGAGAATCGCTTGAACCCGGGAGGCAGAGGTTGTGGTGAGCCGAGATTGCGCCACTGCACTCCAGCCTGGTAACAGAGTGAGACTCCGTCTCAAAATAAATAAACTGCTGACTTGCGTATTTTTTCTTTACCCCAACTCATTCCTTATATGTAGGCACCTGTAATCCCAGCTACTCAGAAGGGTGAGGCAGGAGAATGGCTTGAACCTGGGAGGCGGAGGTTGCGGTGAGCCGAGATCGTGCCACTGTACTCCAGCCTGGGCGACAGAGTGAGACTCCATCTCAAAAAAAAAAAATAACCACACAGGCTCAATCTTTTCAGTATCTGCTTTACTGGTTCAGCAAAAGCCAGGAAACACAACTTTGTGGTAATCCGAATGTCACTCAGCTGTATTTTGTTTATTGTAAATACTGGTGAACAGTGAATAAATGGTTGTATATTCCTAATAAGAAAAAAAAAAAGATCCAAAGTACAGCAAGCTGATGCCGATCTTATTTCGCAGAGGTCCGCCTGCTCTCCCCTCTCCGAGAGTGTAATCCTATGCTTAATAAACTTTTCCCGCTTTGCTATATGTGTGTATCACGCCCAATTCTTTGTTCGAAATACCAAGGGCCTGGAACTTCACAGGGGGAGCAGGGTAAGTACATTTAAAACCCGCTTGTGTTAACCATAATCGCCATCCCATATATCAGATCCCCAGAACTAACTCATAACTGAATACTTGTGCTTTTTTTTTTTTTTTTTTGAGACGAACTCTCGCACTATCACCCAGGCTGGAGTGCAGTGGCGCGATCTTGACTCACTGCAACCTCCACCTCCCAGGTTCAAGCAATTCTTCCTCAGCCTCCCGAGTAGCTGGGACTACGAGTGCGTGCTACCATGCCCGGCTAATTTTTGTATTTTTAGTAGAGACGGGGTTTCTCCATGTTGGTCTCAAACTGCCGATCTCAGGTGATCCACATGCCTTGGCCTCCCAAAGTGCTGGGATTACAGACGTGAAGCCACCACACCCAGCTACTTATGCCTTTTGACCAACATCTTCCTCTCCTACCACCCCCAGCCCCTGGTAACCTCCACCTACTCTCAATTCTAGATCAACTGTTCTTTTTTTTTTTTTTGAGTCTCGCTCTGCACACCCAGGCTGGAGTGCAGTGCTGCAATCTCGGATCACTCCAACCTCCACTTCCCGGGTTCAAGCGATTCTCCTGCCTCTGGCTCCAGAGTAGCTGGGATTACTGAGCCACTGCACCCAGCCAGAAGACCCACACTGGCAGCCTTTGTTCTAACTTCTCACCTGTGCTCCCCACCCGCTGGAAACTGGCTTCTCTCCCCTCACTTCCTCTGAAGCTGTGTGACCCATGCTAATGAGCTTCCTTCCTGGAACATGCAGTGACCCTGCTCAGCCCTTATTATTGCTCCCCCCACAGTTGTATTTGACACGTTGACCACTTCCTCCTCGAAGGACTCACTTCTCTGGCTTTCTCGGACACTTCTTGCTACTCGTTTTCTGACGGTTACAGTATCAACAGGTTTACAGGCGCCTCCACCACCAGAGCCAATCCCAGCTACTCGGGAGGCTGAGGCAGGAGAATCGCTCAAACCCGGGAAGCACAGGTTGCAGTGAGCCAAGATCGCGCCACTGCACTCCAGCCTAAGTGACAGACTGAGACTTCTTCTCAAAAAAAAAAAAAACAACTCTTGCTCTGTCGCCCAGGATGGAAGGAAGTGGTGCCATCTTGGCTCACTGCAACCTCTGCCTGCTGGGTTCTAGCAATTCTCCTGCCTCAGCCCCCCAAGGAGCTGGGACTACAGGCATGTGCCACCACACCTGGCTGATTTTTGTATTTTTAGTGGAGACGGGGGTTTTACCATGTTAGCCAGGTTGGTCTTGAACTCCTGACCTCACGTGATCTGCCTGCCTTGGCCTCCCACAGTGCTAGGATTACAGGCCACCGCACCCAGCCTAGGCTCCCACACCTCTCTACCCTAGCAGTTCTCTGCTGGGTGATTTTGCTCTCCACTTCAGGGGGCATTTGGCAATGCCCATGGTCATTTTTAATTGTCATGACTTGGGAAGGGGCTCTACTGGCATCTGGTAGGTAGGGTCCAGGAATGCTGCTCAGCTTCCTGTAATGCCCAGGGCAGCCCCAGATGGCAGCAGCACCAATGCTGAGAAACACTGGCTTATCCAGAAAGCAATCACCTTACACCCTTCAGTGTGGGGCAAAGACAGGGTTATGAGTCCACGGAAACTCTCCAGTGTCAGCCTACGAAAGACGTGGCTATTTTTTTTTATTGTATTTATTTATTTATTTATTTTGAGATGGAGTCTCGCTCTGTTGCCCAGGCTGGGGTGCAGTGGCGTGATCTCAGCTCACTGCAAGCTCTGCCTCCCGGGTTCACACCATTCTGCCTCAGCCTCCCGAGTAGCTGGGACTATAGCCACCCACCACCTCGCCCGGCTAATTTTTTGTATTTTTAGTAGAGACGGGGTTTCACCGTGTTAGCCAGGATGGTCTCGATCTCCTGACCTCGTGATCCACCTGCCTCAGCCTCCCAAAGTGCTGGGATTACAGGCGTGAGCCACCGCGCCCGGCCTTATTTATTTTGACAGAGTCTGAGCCATTTATTTTATGTATTTAGAGACCAAGTCTCGCTCTGTTACCCAGGCTGGAGCGCAGTGTCGTGGCCTCAGCTCACTGCAACAACCTCCGCCTCCCCGGTTCAAGCGATTCTCCCACCTCGGCCTCCCAAAGTGCTGGGATTACAGACACCCACTACCGTGCCGGCTAATTTTTTGTATTTTTAGTAAGTAAAGACAGGGTTTCACCATCTTGGTCAGGCTGGTCTTGAACTCCTGGCCTCAAGTGATCCGCCCGCCTCGGTCTCCCAAAGTGATGGGATTACAGGTGTGAGCAACCACACTGGCCTAATGTGTAGTTTTTTATCTGTGGCCTCCCTTCTACCCTTGCCCTTCTGAGCCTCTGAAGCCCATTACATCACTCTGCCTTTGTGTACCAACAGCTTAGCTCCCACTGAGAACACACAGAGCCAGGGACGGTGGCGGTGGCTCACGCCTGTAATCCCAGCACTTTGGGGGCGCTGAGGCAGGTGCATCGCCTGAGGCGACCAGTCAAGACCAGTCAAGACCAGTCTGGCCAACATGGTGAAACCCCATCTCTACTAAAAATAGAAAAATACATAGCTGGGCGTGGTGGCAGGTGCCTATAATCCCAGCTACTAGGGAGGCCGAGGTTGGAGAATCGCTTGAACCCAGGAGGCGGAGGTTGCGATGAGCCAAGATCACGCCATTGCATGCACTCCAGCCTGGGCAACAAGAGCAAAACTGTCTTTAAAAAAAAATAAGTGAGAACATATGGATTCTACTCCTGTTAGAATAATGGCCTCCAGCTCCATCCCAGTTGCTGGAAATGACATTATTTCATTCCTTCTAATGGCTGAATAGTATTCCATGGTATATAGACACCACGTTTTCTTTATCCACTCATTAGTCAATGGGCACTTCGGTTGGTTCCACATCTTTGCAACTGTGAATGGCTGAGCCAGCCATTGTTAACTGGGGGTGATTTTGTCCCCATGGGGACATCTGGCCACATCCCGAGAGCTTTTTGGTTGTCACGAGTTGCAGTGGGGGCAGGCTCAGGCTCATCCAAGTCCAGGGGCGCTGCTATACATCACGTGATACACAGGACAGTCCTCACTACAGACTGAATACGGACTGAATTGGTCCCACCAAACTTCACGTACAAGCCCTACCCCAGATGTGACTCTATTTGGACACAGGGCTTTTCAGAGGTAATTAAGGCTGGCCAGGTGCCGTAATCACGGCACTTTAGGAGTTCTGTGTTTATTACTCATAAGTGGGTAACAGCCCAGTGTGGCAGCTCACGCGTGTAATCCCAGCACTTTGGGAGGCTAAGGCAAGGGGATAACTGGAGGCCAGCAGTTCAAGACCAGCCTGGTCAATACAGCAAGACTCCATCTCTATAAAATATTTTAAAATTAGCCAAGCATGTTTGGCATGCACCTGTAATCCCAGCTCAGGAGGCTCAGGTGGGAGGATTCCTTGAGTTTAAGGCTGCAGTGAGCTAAGATCATACCATTGCACTCCAGCCCAGCTGTGAGCAACAGAGCACCACCACCATCTTGGCTGGGCGTGGTGGCTCACGCCTGTCATCCCAGCACTTTGGAAGGCCGAGGCGGGATGGGTCACCTGAGGTCAGGAGTTTGAGACTAGCCTGGCCAACATGGTGAAATCACACCACTGCACTCCAGTCTAGGCAACCGAGTCAGACTCTGTCCACCCCACCACCCCACCAAAACAAAAAAACTACCATCTTAAACAAAATGAAAATTTTTAAGTAGATAAAATATTTAGGGGAAAAAAACTTCAATTAAATATGCAGCAGAGTCCGACCCAGATATTTTCACTCCCAGTCTCTACCTACTATCTTTGTGTCTTTATTTTTAGCAAACTCTACACAGGAACTTCATGCGCATGTAGAACCCTAAATGTTGACTCGGCCCCACCTCTCATCACCTGACCACTTCCTTTATTCACGCTGTCTCCACCACCCTTCCCATTGGTGTGAGCTGTATCCCACTAAAACACTGTTACCCACAGCCTGCATTACTAGCTGCTGACTGCGGCCCTAAACACCATGGCGATCTCGAGCATTTGAGAAGGCTTATCTTGACAAGGGCTCACGAAAGACAGCAATGCTCAACAGCAAGATAAATGAGGGCCTTCATGGGATCATTCAGTGCTGAAGCCACTCAATCTCCAGGTTCGGGTTAGTAAAAAGAACTTTGTCAGGCCAGGCGCAGTGGCTCACGCCTGTCATCCCAGCACTTTGGGAGGCCAAGGCGGGCAGATCACCTGAGGTCAGGAGTTCAAGACCAGCCTGGCTAACATGGTGAAACCTCGTCTCTACTAAAAATACAAAAATTAGCCAGGCATGGTGGCGCACACCTCTAGTCCCAGCTGCTCAAGAGGCTGGGACAGAAGACTCACTTGAACCCAAGAGGTGGAGGTTGCAGTGAGCCAAGATCACACCACTGCACTCCAGCCTGGGCAACAGAGGGGAGACTCCATCTCAAAAAAAAAAAAAAGAAAACTTTGTCATACAAGCTTTCAACCTAAAGCATTAGCCATATGCCCGTGTTTTGTGCCTGGGACCATGACAAATTTCCCCTTATCAATGCTCTTATTTTTTTTTTTTGAGACAGAGTTTTGCTTGTATTGCCCAGGCTGGAGTGTAGTGGCGCGATCTCAGCTTACCGCAACCTCCGCCTCCCAGGTTCAAGCGATTCTCCTGCCTCAGCCTCCCAAGTAGCTAGGATTACAGGCATGCACCACCACACCTGGCTAATTTTGTATTTTTAGTAGAGACGGGGTTTCTCCATGTTGAGGCCGGTCTCGAACTCCTGACCTCAAGTGATCCGCCCGCCTCGGCCTCCCTAACTGCTGGGATTACAGGCATGAGCCACCGCGCCCGGCCACTCTTATTCTTCAAATAGTCTCATCACCTGCCGCGAGTTTGGAAAGCCAAGTGAGGAGAGGGGTCAGTCCCTTTTGGGGGACTGGAAGCCAGTGCTAACATCATGGCGACAACTTTTCATTCTTAAGGAAAATTGCGGAGTGACTTCTATGCATTTTCTATGAATAACCAAATACACGGTGTGGAAAAGCTGTGTTTGCCGTGGCAATGGGAAGCAGAGAGAACCAGGGAGGTGAGAGACATACACAGAGACTCCCAGAGACAGCCACGCAGACTCACACAGAAACAGAGACAGACGGGCTGGGCCCGGTGGCTCACGCCTGTAATCCCACCACTCTGGGAGGCCGAGGCGGGTGGATCACCCGGGGTCAGGAGTTCGAGAACAGCCTGGCCAACATTGTGAAACCCCGTCTCTAGTAAGAATACAAAAAGTTAGCTGGGCATGGTGGCACACGACTGTAATTCCGGCTACTCGGAAGGCTGAGGCAGGAGAATCTCTTGAACCTGGTAGGCGGAGGTTGCAGTGAGCCGAGATCACACCATTGCGCTCCAGCATGGGCGACAAGAGTGAAACGCCGTCTCAAAAAAAAAAAAAGAAAGAACAGAGAGACAGAGAGACACATACAAAGACAGAGATACAGAGAAAAACGCCCAGAGACAGAGAGACACACAGAGAAACACAGAGAAAGAGACAGACACAGAGAGACACACACAGAAAGAGACAAAAAGACAGAGACACAGAGAAACAAAGATAGAGTAGGGAGTAGGAGCCGGCCCGTGGGAGCCAGGCAGAGCCGGCGTGAGGCAGGGCCATCTTCTGAATTAAAGACTGCAGTGACTGTAAGCTTGTGCTTTGTGAGTAACGGGATAGATTAGAACAGGGCTGGCTGCCCATGGCCCACGAGCTGTTTCTGGGAAGCCTCCGCAGGTGCCAGCCAGGCCCTGTGCTGCTTCCATGTCCAAAGGCACAGCTGAGCGCTGATGAGAGACCGTGGGGCCCACAGTGCCAAGCATATTAACTATCTGGCCCGTTTGTCAATGCATGGGTTAGGATATGAGCACATAAGTCACAAAGACACACTGATCACACAGATGCACCAGACAGCTAGCAAACTAGACCAAGTGGTGCCTGAGTTAGGGAAGGACATAGAAGAATCAACCGAATCATCCCTGAACTTCTTAGCAATACTTCTTCCTAGACTAAGCACAGAGTACCATGTTTATTGCAGGTTTGCTCTTGAGCATGTCAATAAACGCAGCTGCAACGAGCGTGCTCTAACTTTATTATCCCTTTGAGAAAGTACATAGCGTGATGTGAAGGGGGTGCGTGACTTGTGCAGAATCTCCCACAAACAGTGAGAAAACCAGTGTCAAGTCCTACATCTTGACACAGACTCTAGTGTTAACATGTGACCCTCTGACCTGCATTCCTAAGACATCTTAGAGACCCAATTCCCGCTTCCTGTGTAACACGTAGAGCGATCCCAGGCTGCTCAGCAAAAAAAGTCACAGCACCGAGGTGCCATTGCCCCGGAAGCATTACAATCAATAGTCAGCTTCGGATTCTTTTCTTTCACTTCCTCCAACAGCTTCTTGATTTCCAAACTAGTTCCATAGCTCTTCAACCTGGAAGGATCAGAGAACACAAATGTTCCCAGAGCGCCTATAGTTTCATTGTCCCAAGAAATACATTCTCAACTACCCAGGATGCCTGAATATCTGTTTTCAAACAGATATTCAACCTGGACGGATCAGACAACACAAATGTTCCCAGAGCGCCTATAGGTTCATTGTCCCAAGAAATACATTCTCAACTACCCAGGATGCCTGAATATCTGTTTTCAAACACTCAATCAGGAAACGTTTTTGGGATCTTCTGCGGGGACAGGGTCTTGCTCTGTTGCCCAGGCTGGGGTGCAGTGGTGCCATCTTGGCTCTCTGCAACCTCCAGCTCCCAAGTTCAAGCGATTCTCATGCCTCAGGCTCCTGAGTAACTGTGATTACAGGTGTGCACCACCACACTCGGCTAAGTTTTGTATTTACAGTAGAGACGGGGTTTCGACATGTTAGCCAGGCTGGTCTCAAACTTCTGGCCTCAAGTGATCAGTCCACTTCGGCCTCCCAAAGCCATGGGATTACAGACATGAGCCATGGCACCCGGCCAGAAACGTTTTCTAAAAAATTTAGACCCACACAATGGGGATCCTTGTAAGTCTAAGAAAAAAAAGATTATGGCCAGGCCCGGTGTCTCACACCTGTAGTCCCAGCACTTTGGGAGGCCAAGGCAGGCAGATCGCTTGAGCTCAGCAGTTCAAGACCAGCCTGGGCAACACGGTGAAACCGTGTCTCTACCAAAAATACAAAAAGTTAGCCAGGAATGGTGGTGCACGCCTATAGTCCCAGCTACTCGGGAGGCTGAGGCAGGAGGATCACTTGAGCCCAGGAGGCAGAGGTTGCAACGAGCTGGAGATTGCCCTACTGCACTCCAGCCTGGGTAACAGAGTAAAACATGCCTTTAAAAAATAAATTTAAAAAATAGATAATCAGGCCGGTGCACGGTGGCTCACGCCTATAATTCCAGCACTTTGGGAGGCCAAGACGGGTGGATCACCTGAGGTCAGGAATTCGAGACCAGCCTGGCCAACATAGTGAAACCCCGTCTCTACTAAAAATACAAAAATTAGCTGGGCGTGGTGGCAGACAACTGTAATACCAGCTACTTAGGAGGCTGAGACAGGAGAATCACTTTGAACCTGGGAGACATTGCAGTGAGCCAATATCGCGCCACTGTACTGCAGCCTGGGTGACAGAGTAAGACTCTGTCTCCAAATAAATAAATAAAAAATAGTGGCGAATCAAACCTTCAGTAGAACTAAGAGAATGCCAGAGTGAACCCCAGGGTTAATGAGAGCAAACTTGGCTCTAACGTGGCTGCAGCATGCAAGCCTGTGTATGTGAACATGAGGAGTGGTGATTGTAGAGACACTGGCTTGCTATGTTGCCCAGGCTGGTCTCAAACTCCTGGCCTCAAACGATCTCCCACCTTGGCCTCCCAGAGGAACTGAAGAATAAGAACAGAAATACGCCCAAAACATGTGACATAAGAGACCACAGGGGGCTAGAGATTTGTCAACAATAGTCCTTGGTGGCATGACAGACCTCGGTCCCACCAGCAAGAGAAGCATGACACTATTGAGCTCAAGTTTCATGATATACCCCTAAAACCTTAACCCATTTATGCCAGAGGTTACAATTATTTGAATTGCAGACATGTGTGAAAAATCCTACCTTGGCAATGACCTTGAGCAGGATATAAATAACTCCCACATGCTTAGCGTTCCAATAATGGAACACTGGGCATCATTAAGCAGTTTACATGTGTATCATCTCTACAGCTAAAATAACTCTTGAATAAGACAAGTGGGCTGTGCACAGTGGCTCACGCCTGCAATCTCAGTACTTTGTGAGGCCAAGACAGGAGGATCGTTTGAAGCCAGGAGTTTGAGAACCTTGGCAACACAGCCACACAGTGCAACAGAGCAAAACGTTGTCTCAGAAAAGAAAAGAGAAAGGCAAGAAGAAACTAAAGGTAGATTATGTTAAAATAAGTCATTGAAAAGATATACACAGTTCACAATTAAGGGAACATCTGTAGGACGATCTTCTGAAAAGCTAAGACCCAGGACAGCTCTGGGAACTACCTATTTTTGGATATAATGATTGCACACACACACACACAAGCTTCCAGTCTGTACTCCAGGATGATTTAAACTCTCAGTATGCCTAGTACTAAGTGTTTTGGGGGGAATGTTGGACAATATTCAATTCACAGAGCATTTTAGAGAAGTATCTAATTTTTAAATTATCTCCTAAGCTAGGAGTGTGCTATAGAAAGATGCCTTAAGTTGATCCCTACAAAGAGTGCACCCACTCCCAAAAAAAGCTCTTCTCTGCATGTGAAATTCACCATGTGAAACAGCCATCCCAGGGCCGGGCACAGTGGCTCACACCTGTAATCCCAGCATTTTGAGAGGCTGAGGCAGGTGGATCACCTGAAGTTGGGAGTTTGAGACCAACCTGACCAACATGGTGAAACCCCATCTCTACTAAAAACTACAAAAATTGTCCAGGTGCCGTGACTCATGCCTGTAATCCCAGCACTTTGGGAGGCCAAGGCGAGAAGATCACCTGAGGTCAGGAGCTCGAGACCAGCCTGGCCAACATGGCAAAACACCGTCTCTACTAAAAATACAAAAATTAGCTGGGTGTGGTGGCGGGCGCCTGTAGTCCTAGCTACTCGGGAGGCTGAGGCAGGAGAATCACTTGAACCCAAGAGGTGGAGGTTGCACTGAGCTGAGATAGCGCCACTGCACTCCAGCCTGGGCGACAGAGAGAGACTCTGTCTTAAAAAAAAAAAAAAAAAAAAAATTAGCCAGCTGTGGTGGTGTACCTGTAATCCCAGCTACTCAGGAGGTTGAGGCAGAAAAATCGTTTCAACCTGTGAGACAGAGGCTGCAGTGAGTCAAGATCGCGCCACTGCACTCCAGCCTGGGCGACAGAGTTTTCCCAAAAAGCAAAAAACAAAAAGGCCGGGTGCAATGGCTCACATCTGCAATCCCACCACTTTGGGAGGCCAAGGCAGGTGGCTCACCTGAGGTCAGGAGTTCAAGACTAGCCTGGCCAACATGGTGAAACCCCTCTCTACTAAAAATACAAAAATTAGCCGGGCATGGTGGCAGGCCTCTAGGCCTAGCTACTCTGGAGGCTGAGGCAGGAGAATTGCTTGAACCTGGGAGGCAGAGGTTGTGGTGAGCCAAGATCGCGCCACTGCACTCCAGCCTGAGTGACAGAGCAAGACTCCATCTCAAAACAAAAACAAAAACAAAAACAAAAAAAAAACCCATACCTGAGTGTCTTCAAGCATCCAGTTCTTTGTCTTAGAACCCCAAAGAGCTTAATTATGCCACTCTTCCACAAATGATTCTGGCCCAGGTCCAGAGTTTCAAGCTTCTGATTGCTGAGGAGAGCAGATCCAAGATGCTGACAATAGAAAGGCATGAGGGAGCAGCTCCAGAGGCTGTTGAGGAAGAACATGGAAACCCACGCATTCACTGAGCAGGTGGTGGCTCACACCTGTAATCCCAACACTTCGGGAGGCCAAGGCGGGTGGATCACTTGAGGCCAGGGGTTCGAGACCAGCCTTGCCAACACGGTCAAACCCCATCTCTACTAAAAATACAAAGATTAGGCAGGGTGTGGGGGTAGGCACCTGTAGCCCCAGCACCTTGGGAGGCCGAGGAGGGTGGATCACCTGAGGTCAGGAGTTCGAGACCAGCCAGGCCAACATGGCGAAACCCCATCTCTACAAAAAATTAGCCATGCGTGGTGGTGTGTGCCTTTAATGCCAGCTACTTGGGAGGCTGAGGCACAAGAATCGCTTCAGCCTGGGAGGCGGAGGTTACAGTGAGCCAAGATCGCGCCACTGTACTCCAGCCTGGGCAATAGAATGAGACTCCATCTCACAAATATATAAAATAAAATGAAATACAAAAATTAGCCAGGTATGCTGGCACCACCTGTAATTCCAACTACTCAAGAGGCAGGAGAATCGCTTGAACCAGGAGGCAGAGGTTGTAGTGAGCCAAGATATCACCACTGCATTCCAGCTTGGGTGAAAGAGTGAGACTTGGTCTCAAAAGAAAACAAAAACAAAAACAAAACAAAACAAAAAAACAAGCAGCATATTTGCTGGGGCTCCAGTAGTGAGGAAATGCAGAGGGGAAGTGAGCGGAAGAAATCCTTGTCCTCATAGAGCTTTTAGTGACAGCAGACATCTCGATGTGTTCTATTGAAGACAATGGATGATGGCATTAAAATAAACAGGGTAGAGGTAAGTCAAACACAGAGGCATTGGCTAGACTTATGCTGGTCATTTAAGTCCTCTTTTGGAAAGTGATATGAGGAAAGAAACTGAAGGATGGTAGATCATGAACCAGCATGCTAATTGGGGGAAGGAATCTTGTAAATAAAATACTGAGCTAGTGAGAAAGTAGAATGATTTTGGCTCATAACTTATAAGAGGATCCCATAAGGCCCTGTAGGCCACTGTAAAAGCCTTTGGATTTTTTTTTTTTTAAGGCAGAGTTTCACTCTTGTTGCCAAGGCTGGAGTGCAATGGCGTGATCTCGGCTCACTGCAACCTCCGCCTCCTGGATTCAAGCGATTCTCCTGCCCCAGCCTCCCGAGAATCTAGGATTACAGGCATAGCTGAGATTACAGGCACAAGACACCAGGTAATCCACCCCTTTATTTGCACTGAGCTTTTGAGTCTTTGGAAATAAAGGTGTCACGGTCTGGCTTGAGGCTTGAAATGTTCCTCAGGGTGATGGGTTAAGAAACTTCAGGAGGCCAGGAATGGTGGCTCATGCCCATAATCCCAGCACTTTGGGAGGCTGAGGCAGGTGGATCACTTGAGGTCAGGAGTTTGAGACCAGTCTGGCCAACATGGTGAAACCCCGTCTTTACTAAAAATGCAAAAATTAGCTGGGTATGGTGGTGCACACCTGTAATCCCAGCTACTCAGCTGAATCAGGAGAATCGCTTGAACCTTGGAGGCTGAGGTTGCAGTGAGCCAAGATCACACCACTGCACTCCAGCCTGGGTGACAGAGTGAGACTCTGTCTGAAAAAAGAAAAAAAGTACCCTGTGTTCTAGTGTTTTTTTTCTTGTCTCTACAGCAAAGCTAAGTAGTAATGACATTATGCAGATTCTCTTCGCATTAGGATCGCAGATTCTAGTTGGAAAATAGGTTGCATCCAAGAGATGCAACTGACAAACTTGGGGGAGAGAAGTGATAAAGAGCTCACCATTCCATTTGTGGAGACTTTGCATTTCCTGGGGGGGGGTATCCCACCTATGGTTCCCTGGGTTTATGAGGTGGGGCAGGCTCACTGCTTCCCGATTACTGGATCCCAGCAGAAGCAGCATGTTGCTGAAGTCCAGGTCACTGGGGGCCATTCTCATCTATATTTCACTTCTCCAGGCCCTCTACCTGACTTTGGAAGTGCCCACCCACCTGTATTCAGTTTCTGGAGGGGTTTACTCTTAAAACTGCATCCAAAGTGATAGTCTGAGATACTGAAAACATAGAAATTGGCCGGGCGTGGTGGCCCACGCCTGTAATCCCAGCACTTTGGGAGGCTGAGGCAGGCAGATCATGAGGTCAGGAGATCGAGACCATCCTGGCTAACACTGTGAAACCCCATCTCTTCTAAAAATACAAAAAAAATTAGCCGGGCATGGTGGCAGGCGTCTGTAGTCCCAGCTACTCGGGAGGCTGAGGCAGGAGAATAGCGAGAACCCGGGAGGAAGAGGTTGCAGTGAGCCGAGATCGCGCCACTGCACTCCAGCCTGGGCAACTAGAGCGAGGCTCCATCTCAAAAAAAATAAAGAAAACATAGAAATTAAGGATTTCCAGATTTCCAAACACTTTAAAAACGAGGCCAGGCATGATGGCTCATGCCTGTAATCCTAGCACATTGGGAGGCCGAGGTGGGAGGATTCCTTGAGCACCAGAATTCAAAACCAGCCCGGGAAAGATGACAAGACCTCATCTCTACAGAAAACAGTTAGCTGGCCATGGTAATACATGCCTGTAGACCCAGCTACTCAGGAGGCTGAGGTGGGAGGACCGATCAAGCCTGGAAGAGTGAAGCCGCAGTGAGCTGTGATCACCCCACTGCGCTCCAGCCTGGGGGACAGAGCAAGACCCTGTCTCAAAGAAAGAAAGGAAGAAGAAAAAGAAAATCACCTACCGTAGGTGTTTTAGGTTACAGTTTGGATTCTCTAACGCCTGACAGAGAATCCACAATCCACGAGCTATCTGGTTGAGACTCAAGTCCAGGTTTGTGAGGCTGCAGGCTTCTTGGAGCGCCTCTGAGATATATCTACAGCCAAGCTTGGTTATGCTGCATTGCTGTAACCTGCAGGATAATCAAAGGAAGAGAAGCCTGTTATCCCTCTGGCTAACGCCCTGTGAAGCAGTTATTTCCAACACTATATACCTTCCACCTATATACTGGAATGCAGTGCTGCAATCTTGGCTCACTGCAACCTCTGCCTCCCAGGTTCAAGCGATTCTTCTGCCTCAGCCTCCCAAGTAGCTGAGATGATAGTTGCCTGCCACCTATATAACCAGGCTTGGTGGTGCACGCCTGTAATACCAGCTACTCAGAAGGCTGAGGCAGGAGAATCGCTTGAATCTGGGAGGCAGAGGCTGCAGTGAGCTGAGATCGCGCCACTGCACTCCAGCCTGGGCGACAGAGCAAGACTCCGTCTCAAGAAAAAACAACAACAAAAAGTATTTATAAAAAACACAGGTGGCAGGTAGGAATTGACCCATGAACTGGAGCTATACATTTCCGGGTGGGCTTGTACATAAAAGCATGCAAATGGGCCCAGCACAGTGGCTCACGCCTATAATCACAGCAGTGGGAGGCCAAGATGGGCAGATCACTTGAGGTCAGGAGTTCAAGACCAGCCTGGCAAACATGGTGAAACCCCATCTCTACTAAAAATACAAAAATCGGGCCGGGCACAGTGGCTCAAGCCTGTAATCTCAGCACTTTGGAAGACCAAGGTGGGTGAATCACGAGATCAGGAGTTCAAGACCAGCCTGGCCAAAGTGGTGAAACCCCATCTTTACTAAATACAAAAATTAGCTGGGCACCATGGCTCACACCTGTAATCTCAGCACTTTGGGGAGGCTGAGGCAGATGGATCACCTGAGGTCGGGAGTTCGAGACCAGCCTAAGCAACATAGAGAAACCCTGTCTCTACTAAAAATACAGAATTAGCCGGGTGTGATGGCACATGCCTGTAATCCTAGCTACTCAGGAGGCTGAGGTAGGAGAATTACTTTAACCCAGGAAGCGGAGGTTGCAGTGAGCCTAGATCGCACCACTGCACTCCAGCCTGGTGACAGAGAGAGACTCAGTTTAAAAAAAAAAAAAAAATCATCATCCAAAGGCCTTCTGATTCCATCCATTTCCAGCTCTGCCTGGGACAACAGCTTAGGCTCTGGGTTCAGAGCCACACAGGACAGGATCTGAGACCTGGGTCAGTTATTTTCTGCATGGTTAGATTATGGAAATTTCACTTTCCCTGTCATTTTATTTCATGTTTAGGTTTTGTCTTTAACTGACACATTCTACATATATAGGGGTATAGTGTGATGTTTTGGTGCAGGTACACATCATATAACGATCAGGTAGGTGACTGTTTGTTTAACAATAGTTATTCTAAGCCGGGCACAGCACTTTGGGAGGCCGAGGCAGGCAGATCACCTAAGGCCAGGAGTTCAAGGCCAGCCTGGCCAACATGGTGAAACCCCATCTCTACTAAAAGTATAAAAATTAGCCAGGCATAGTGGAGGGCACCTGTAATCCCAGCTACTTGGGAGGCTGAGGCAGGATAATCGCTTGAACCTGGGAGGCAGAGGTTGCAGTGAGCCAAGATTACACCACTGCATTCCAATCTGGGCGACAGAGTGAGACTTCATCCAAAAAAAAAAAATGAATCTCAGAAATGAATACTAGCTAGAATTTCTGAACAGGAATAGGTCTTCAACCCTATGCAATCTCTTGAATATTGTTCTAACCATAATTTTAATGTGAACAGGTAGCTCACGCTGGGCTTCTTTCCATATAACAAGATTCAGCCAACTACAGTTCATGGGTCAATTCCAACCTGCCACCTATGTTTTTTATAAATAAGGATTTTTGTTGAGTTTTTTTTTGTTTTTTTCTTGAGACGGAGTCTCACTCTGTCACCCAGGCTGGAGTGCAGTGGCGCCATCTCAGCTCACTGCAGCCTCTGCCTCCCGGATTCAAGCGATTCTCCTACCTCAGCCTTCTGAGTAGCTGGTACTATAGGGGAGCACCACCAAGCCTGGTTAATTTTTGTATTTTTTAGTAGCGACAGGTTTTCACCATGTTGGCCAGGCTGGTCTCGAACCTTAGGTGATCTGCCCACCATTCACCACCTGTTCCCCAATAACCTATGGAAATAGAAGTTTAAAAAAAGGTGTCACTGGCCCTACCATATAACTCAATCTACCTCCAATAGCAGGCAGTACTATGTCATAGGAATTTGAAAGAACATACACAAAGCATCAGATCCGAGAACCAACTGCTCATCTCAAATCTTCCTTCATAGCAGGAAGAGGCTCTGCTGACATGCAAATATTAACATGTTTCTACCTGTATCTGCCTGGTTTTTTTTGTTTGTTTATTTGTTTGAGGAGTCTCGCTCTGTTGCCCAGGCTGGAGTGCAGCGGTCCGATCTCGGCTCACTGCAACCTCCGCCTTCCAGGTTCACGCCATTCTCCTGTCTCAGCCTCCCAAGTAGCTGGGACTACAGGCATCCGCCACCACACCTGGCTAATTTTTGGTATTTTTAGTACAGACAGGGTTTCACCATGTTAACCAGGATGGTCTCCATCTCCTGACCTCATGATCCACCCGCCTCGGCCTCCCAAAGTGTTGGGATTACAGGCGTGAGCCACCGCGCCTGGCCTCTGCCTGTTCTTTAATTCCTACCAGGTTTTTAAAAGTTACATTTGAAATGAATTAACAAGTACTTTCATCTCTCTCCTGCTTGAATTCACGTGCACACACACACACACATACACACCCCCACCCAGCAGGGACTTACACCAAGGTCTGCAGTTTACACTCAGGGTAACTCAAGCCCTCACACAGAAACTTCACCCCTGTATCCCCAATGAGGTTCTTGGCCAAGCACAGGTGTGTCAGCTTCTTGCTGACAACCAAGACAGCAGCAAGGTCCTTGCAACTGGCTTCTGTAAGACGACAGTTTTCCAACCTGCAAAAATATGAAACAAAAGGTAAAAGGATGAGAACATTTCCACAACTCCAACCTGCTTGGCGATGTCCACATGCCAGGGTCCTCAGCTTCAGCCCTTCCTGTTCATCCCCTGCTCTCTGTCCTGTGTGAGTCATCACGGCCACAAAAGAGCAGGAAGGCGAGAAGGCCAAGATGCAGCGGTCCACCTGCAGCCATCACAGGACACCGGTGTTCTTTCGTTTGTTTTTGAGACGGAGTCTCGCTCTGTCGCCCAGGCTGGAGTGCAGTGGCACGATCTCAGCTCACTGCCAATCTCCGCCTCCCGGGTTCACGCCATTCTCCTGACTCAGCCTCCTGAGTAGCTGGGACTTCAGGCACCCACCACGCCTGGATAATTTTTTGTATTTTTTAGTAGAGATGGGGTTTCACCGTGTTAGCCAGGATGGTCTCAATCTCTTGACCTCGTGATCCACCCGCCTTGGCCTCCAAACGTGCTGGGATTACAGGCATGAGCCACCGCGCCCGGCCTGTTTTTGGTATTTTTAATAGAGACACGGTTTCACCACGTTGGCCAGGTTGGTCTCAAACTCCTGAACTCAGATGATCCGCCCACCTCTCTGCTGAGATTACAGACAGGAGCCACCGCGCCCGGCCTGAAGCAGGTGTTTATTTCAGCGAGAGGCGCCACGTGGGTGGCGCAGTAAGTCAGGTGTTACCCTTTCTCTTCTATGGCCCCAGAACTAAACCAGAGCTGCCCGTGGGAAGAGGAGACTTACGACAACATCTGCAGGAAGTGTTCTGGGTGTGTCATGGTCTTGTACAGCAACTTGGCACCCTCGTCCAGGAGCACATTGGCTGAGATGTGCAGGTGCTTCAGGGACTGGTTGGCTTTGAGGACATAGAAGAATTCAGCCCACTGCTCCGGGGTGGCACAGTGACCTCCCAACCTGTGAAAAGAGTGGGAAAAGTCATTCTTCTGGGAGGACAGAGTATACCCTATCAGCTTTTCTTTTTTTTTTTTTTTTTTTTTTTGAGACAGAGTTTCACTCTGTTACCCAGTCTGGAATGCAAAGGCGTGATCTCACCTCACTGCAGCCTCCACCTCCCGGGTTCAAGCGATTCTCCTGCCTCAGCCTCCCAAGTAGCTGGGATTACAGGCATACGCCAATTTTTGTATTTTTAGTGGAGATGGGATTTCACCATGTTGGCCACACTGGTCTTGAACTCCTGACCTCAGGTGATCCACCCACCTCGGCCTCCCAAAGTGCTGGGATTACAGGCGTGAGCCACTGCGCCTGGCCCAGATCAGCTTCTTCTGCTTCACTTCCCAAGACATTATGTCTTTGGTTTATCTCATTCTACTCATGTCTGCAACCCTGGCCTGAATTATTGGAGAAATCTAATGTTGCCTCTGCTTCTTCAAGTATCCCCATGGCCATTAGAATAACATCCAGCCACATCTCCAAGAGATTGTAATACAATTCTGTGCAATGTTTCACCAAAATGGCCTGTGTGGAGGATTTTGTAGGGGGAAAAAAATTTTTTTTTTGAAACAGCATATCGCTCTGTTGCCCAGGCTGGAGTGCAGTGGCATGATCACAGGTCACCACAACCTGTCTCCTGGGCTCAAATGATCTTCCCACCTCAGCCTCCAGTGTAGCTGGGACTAGAAGGGGCAAATTGATGCTTAATACTCAAAATAAAATTTTTATCCTGGCCAGGTGCAGTGGTTCATGCCTGTAATCCTAGCACTTTGGGAGGCCGAGGCAGGTGGATCACTTGAGGTCAGGAGTTCGAGACCAGCCTGGCCAACATGGTGAAACCCCGTCTCTATTAAAAATACAAACATTTGCCAAGCGTGGTGGTACATGCCTGTAACCCCAGCTACTCGGGAAGCTGAGGCAGGAGAACTGCTTGAACCCAGGAGGCAGAGGTTGCAGTGAATGAGATCGCACTACTGCACTCCAGCCTGGGCAACAAGAGTAAAACTGTCTCAAAGAAAAAAAAAAAAAAGATTCTCATGAGTGCAGAGAAGGTTGCATGCTCTTTATGAGTACCTAACTCCTGATGATCTGAGATTGATGATCCATTTACCTCTGGCTCCCAAAGTGCTGGGATCATAGCACTGCATAAGATCAAGCACCAACGATTAGCTCCTGTGCCTGATCTGAGATTGAACGGTTTCATCCCAAAACTACCCCCAAACCCCTGTCTGTGGAAAAACTGTCTTGCACAAAACCGACCCCTGGTGCAGAAAAGGCTGGGGGCCACTGCTCTCAAACCCAACAGTTTGGCAAGGAGCAGTCAGGAATAGCACATCCCTAAAGTTGGAACCCAGCACAGAATTCCGGGTGTTTCTTTGCATCAGTAGCTGGTTATGCAACACAGAAGTCAAGCTGGCAGGGGAAAGAGGAGAGGCTGACTCCCCACACAGGCCTGTTTGAGGAATACATTGCCTGTCTGGGACGGCATCTGGAGTGGTTACCCTTTTTCCTAGATCCGCCGGCAACACGGTGCAGTGGACTCCGGGTACTGGGGAGAGCCGTGACCGTGAGACCCACCTCAGGTACTGCAGGTTGCATTTATGATTTCTGAGCAGATCACACAGCATCAGCATCATTGTGCGTTCCCACTCGATGTGCCCTTCCAGGGTCAGGTGCGTGAGGGTCTTCTTCCCAATGAAAGCAAGACAGAAGTCCCGGTACGCAGTGTCAGGGGTGACGTTTTTAATCCTAGGGAAAAGCAGAAGAGATTCCACTTGGAGTGATTAATCCTCACATTGCGTAGAGGCGTGTATAAACAAAAAGCTGTTTCCCATTTAGAAATTATTAGAAGTTCTTGGCCAGGTGCAGCGGCTCACGTCTGTAACCCCAGCACTTTGGGAGACTGAGGCAGGAGGATAACCTAAGGTCAGAAGTCTGAGACCAACCTGGGCAACATGGTGAAACCCCATCTCTACAAAAAATACAAAAATTAGCTGGGGCCGAGGCAGGCGGACCGCCTGAGGTCAGGAGTTCGAGACCAGCCTGGCCAACATGGCAAAGCCCCGTCTCTACTAAAAATACAAAAATTAGCTGGGGCCGAGGCAGGCGGACCGCCTGAGGTCAGGAGTTCGAGACCAGCCTGGCCAACATGACGAAGCCCCATCTCTACTAAAAATACAAACATTAGCTGCACGTGGAGGTGCACGCTTATAGTCCCAGGTATTCGGGAGGCTGAGGCAGGAGAATCACTTGAATCCAGGAGGCTGAGGTTGCAGTAAGCCGAGACCGTGCCACTGTACTCCAGCCTGGGCAACAGAGCAAGACTCCATCTCAAAAGAAAAAAAATTCGCCGGGCGTGGTGGCTCACGCCTGTAATCCCAGCACTTTGGGAGGCCGAGGCGGGTGGATCACGAGGTCAGGAGATCGAGACCATCCTGGCTAACACGGTGAAACCCCGTCTCTACTAAAATTACAAAAAATTAGCTGGGCGTGGTGGCGGGCGCCTGGCTCCATCTCAAAAAAAAAAAAAAAGGATAAAAAAATTCAAGAAGCAGAGGATCAGGAAAAACAACTAATGGGTATTAGGCTTAATACTTGGGTGACAAAATAATCTGTAAAACAAACTCCTATGACACATGTTTACCTGTGTAACTAACCGGTACTTGTACCTACTTTTTGGTTTGTTTTGGTAACAAAACAAAACAAAAAAAATGATAGCTGGGGCCAGGCATGGTGGCTCATGCCTGTAATCCCAGCACTTTTGAAGACCGAGGCAGGCGCATCACCTTAGGTCAGGAGTTCGAGACCAGCCTGGCCAAGATGGAGAACATTCCGCCTCTACTAAAAACACAAGATTAAGTCATTGCACTCCAGCGTCTAGGTGACAGAGTGAAACTCTGTCTCAAAAAAAAAAAAAAAGGGGGGGGAGGGGCCAGGTGCAGCGGCTCACGCCTATAATCCCAGCACTTTGGGAGGCCGAGGCAGGCGAATCCCCTGAGGTCAGGAGCTCGAGATCAGCCTGGGCAACACAGTGAAAACCTGTCTCTACTAAAAATACAAAATTAGCCTGGCAAGGTGGCACATGCCTGTAATCCCAGCTACTCAGGAGGCTGAGGCAGAAGAATTGCTTCAACCTGGGAGGCGGAGGATGCGGTGAGCTGAGATCGCGCCATTGCACTCCAGCCTGGGCAACAAGAGTAAATCTCCGTCTCACCAAAAAAAAAAAAAAAAAAGACAGAAGCTTAGTCATGGTTCAGGGGTCTTCCTTGCAAGATGAGCTTCTGCTTACACCACTTTCTGCAGATGACAGGTGCTACGGGTTATGTGGTCACAAAGAATCCGCACAGAAGAGTCGCTCAGGAAGCTTTGTTTCACTTCCAGAAACTTCAGGTTGCTGTTTGAGCTGAAGAGAGAGCAGAAATCCGTCCAGAGGCAAAGAGAGCGAAGATCCTGCCGAGCCCAGTTCGGAATGGTTAGGTAAGTGCACCTGCAGGAGAACACACGTTCATCTCTTATGACTAGTACCTGCATGGTGAGATGGGTGTCTGCAAACCACATTTCAATGGCAAAAACCACAATTACTTTTGCACCAGCCTAAAACAGTGTCGATAGTAAACAATATTGCATCACATACTTTGCTACCAGTATAGATCTTAAGTTTTACAAAAAAATAAGATAATAGATAAGGCTGAGTGAGGTGGCTCATGCCTGTAATCCCAACACTTTGCTAGGCCAAAGTGGGAAGATCACTTGAGCCCAGGAGTTTAAGACCAGCCTGGACAAGAAACTGAGACCCCCATCTCTACAAAAAATAAAATAATTAACCGGGCAAGGTGGTGCACGCCCGTAGTCCCAGCTACTCGGGAGGCTGAGGCAGGAGAATCACTTGAACCCGGGAGGCGGAGCTTGCAGTGAGCCAAGATCATGCCACTGCACTCCAGACTGGGCGACAGAGTGAGACTCCGTCTCAGAAAAAAAAAAAAAAGCCCCAATTCCTAATTGCCAAGTCGTGTCTCCACGTTGAACGTGAAGCTGGAAAGAAGTCCAGCCAGAGGGAAATTGACAGTAAGCGACAGGGCAAAGGAGACGCAGGCCTCTTCCTAGTGGAGCGTGGGATGGGAAAACAGTTCTTACCTCTCAAATTCAATGTCCAGTTCAGAATCCATGTAATTCTCCAGGAACACCCCCTTTGCTACCTGCAGTGAGAGTTTCTGCAAGTCTTGACAATGCTTCAGGCTGAAGGAACAATGCATCACTTCAGAAGTATTTGTCAAGTGAATAGAAATTTCCTTGAACGGGGCCACCACCACCTTCGCCAGCTCCTCCTCCTGAGACTCATACAGGCAAACCAAGACTTCCTTCAGGTCGGTCATGGATAAGGGCTTATTTGCATGAAGATGTGCTTTGCATCGCAGTAATTCCTGTTTGATGTCTGGTGATATCCGGCAGCCAAAAGCGGCCTCCAACTCGTTGGCTCTCTTCTCGTTAGCGAGGCCGAATAAGAAGTGTCCTACTTGGATCAGGTCGGGGTTCCTGACTCTTTCTTCTCCGGAAAGCAGCTTCTGTATGTCCCCAATGTCCCAGGCGTGGCCGTCCCTGTCCTCCTCCTCCTTCTCCAGGGCGTAGAACAGCGCAGTGAGAAACTGCTGGAAGCTGAGGTGAATGAAGGAGTAGCAGCCTTTGGAGACTGTGTCCTGGCGAAGGATGTCTCCGTCCAGGAACAGACGGAGGTCGGACTCCTGCACCCCGAGCCTTTCCAGGTCCTCTTGGTGGAACACGGACATCTGCGCCCACAGGCCCTGCGCGGCCAGGAGGCTCAGCGTCCGCAGCGCGCCCCGCAGCTGTGCGCCCTGTGGGAACCGGCTGCAGAGGAAGCGCAGGAACAGCCCCGTGCGGGTGAGGCAGGTGGGGACCGGGTCCTCCCCCTTCTCCATCTGCAGCTTCAGAGTCGTGCACACGATCCAGCACACCGCGGGGGCCGACCCCAGCTGGAACAGGGCCGCGTTGCTCCTCATCAGCTCAAAGGCACGCATGGCTTGGTCCTCGTCTCCAAAGTGTCTCAGGAAATAGGCCCTCCTGTCCTCCTCCAGGAAGCCCTCCACCCTTATGTAGATTGGCTGCTGCGCCAGGAGCTGGAGGTCCCTCAGTGCCCTGGGCCGCGTGGTGACCAGCAGGGCGGCCTTGGGTAACATATACCTGTTCAGCAAACTCCCCAGGAGGACGGGCACCGGCTTCTTCTTCTCCCAGTCCCCGCAGATGTCCTGGATCAGCGCCCCAGGTGGGACTTTCAGCTCTTCAAGGCCGTCGACCACGAACAGGATTCTCTGTGCTTGGGCTAGGATGCTTGGAATGTCATCCTGCAACTCAGGCCAGTCTTTGGAGATTAGCTCTGCAAAACTGCACGGGCCCATGTGGCTGAGCTCCTTGCAGCTGAGGTAGAACGCGTATCTGACCGTCGGGCTGAGGTTGCAGTCTGTCCAGTCCAGCATACACTTTTTGGCCAGTGTGGTTTTCCCCACGCCCGCGGGGCCGTGCAGCACCACTGTGTAAGGTGTTAGCTTCCTGGGTGTTATGGGATTCAAGAATGGAATGAACCGTAGGTTTCTCAGAGTGACGTCGTCATGGAAACTGTCAATGTCTCCTTGCCAAAAGGTGTTCTTCCAGACCAAAGATTGTTTCTCCATTGAATTTCTCCGTCCTTCCTTTACACCTGCAGTGACAGCCCATAGGACAGTTGAGGCTGATGATGATGCTCTTCTGAAAATTACTTTGTCAAGTACCAGAAATGAGGGCCAGGCACGGTGGCTCATGCTTGTAATCCCAGCACTTTGGGAGGCCGAGGTGGGTGGATCACTTGAGATCAGGAGTTCCAGACCAGCCTGGCCAAGATAGTGAAATCCCATCTCTACTAAAAATACAAAACATTAGCTGGGGGTAGTGGCAGGCGCCTGTAATCCCAGCTACTCAGGAGGCTGAGGCAGAGAATTGCTTGAACCCGGGAGGCGGAGGTTGCAATGAGCAGAGACGGAGCCACTGCACTCCAGCCTGGGCTACAGAGCAAGATTCCGTCTCAAAAAAAAAAGTACCAGAAATGAATAAAACCAGGAAGAAGTGATGCACCTTGCACGCTCTCAAACATCAAACTCATGACCACAGGACTGTATTTACCCACCTGGCTTTGCTAACTCCGAGTCTTCTTCTGCATCTTCCAGCTCAGGATTATCTGTTTCTTGCACCTGTCCATACTCTGTAAAATACTTAGATGTAAGCCTGACACAGTAATTTACACTTCGTAAATCAGACATTATTGTACATAAAGTGTCAGCCAGGCATGGTGGCTCACGCCTGTAATCACAGCACTTTGGAAGGCTGAGGTGGGCGGATCACAAGGTCAGGACATCAAGACCAGCCTGGCCAACATGGCAAAACCCCATCTCTACTAAAAATACAAAAAAAAAAATTAGCCAAGTGTGGTGGCACACGCCTGTAATCCCAGCTACTCCAGAGGCTGAGATAGGAGAATCACTTAACCCAGAGGCAGAGGTTGCAGTGAGCACAGATCTCACCACTGCACTCCAGCCTGGGCGACAGAGCGAGACTCCATCTCAAAAAAAAAAAAGTGTCAAATATATACATATATATTTACACATGGGGTCTCGATATGTTCCCCAGACTGGATTCGAACTCCTGGATTCAAGCAATCCTCCTACCTCAAGACTCCTGAGTAGCTGGGACTACTAATATTTGAGCCAAGTACTGCCTTTGGCTCAAATTTTTTTTTTTTGGTCCTATTGGCCCCACCCTTGTAACCTCATTTAGTCTTTACTCCTGAAGCCGTGTCTCCAAATACATAGTCATATGGTGGGCAGGGAGGTGGTTAGAGCTTCAGTATAAGTTCTCTGGACACAATTCAGTACCTGGTTTAGGGACTGTCTGATTTTTTTCTCTCTCATAACTAGCATGTTATTTCCTGACAAATAGAAACTCGAATCTTTCCCGCATTTAAAAATAGAACAGCTTCGTTCTTCAAAAACAGAGAATTACTATATGACCTAGCAATTTTTCTCCCACAAAACAGAGTCAATAGGTATTCTTCCAGACCAAAGATCATTTCTCTAACATATTTCCGGAGGAGGCAGAGGTTGCAGTGAGATTGCGCCACTGCACTCCAGCCTGGGCGACAAAGCGAAACTCCATCTCAAAAAACATAAAATAGGCCAGGCGCGGTGGCTCACGCCTGTAATGCCAGCATTTTGGGAGGCCGAGGAGGGTGGATCACGAGGTCAGGAGATCGAGACCATCCTGGCTAGCACGGTGAAATCCTGTCTCTACTAAAGATACAAAAAATTAGCCGGGAGTGGTGGCGGGCACTTGTAGTCCCAGCTACTTGGGAGGCTGAGGCAGGAGAATGGTGTGAACCTGGGAGGCGGAGCTTGCAGTGAGCTGAGATCGCACCACTGCACTCCAGCCTGGGCCATAGAGCGAGACTCCGTCTCAAAAAAAAAAAAACCATAAAATAATAAAATAAAATTATTCCAAAACAAAGTTTTTAAAAGAATGCTGCCAGACATGGTGGCTCACACCTGTAATCTCAGCCTCTTGGGAGACTGAGGCAAGAGGATTGCTTGAGCCCAGGAGTTCGACACCAGACTGGTCAACATAACAAGACCCCATCTCTACAAAAGAGAAGAAAAAATGAGCATGGAAGGCTGAAGTGGGAGGATAGTGTGAGCCCAGGTGTTGGAGGCTGCAGTGAAACCATGATTGCACCACTGTACTCCAGCCTGGGCAACAGACTGAAATCCTGTCTCAAAGGAAAAAAAAAAAAAAAAAAAAAAGGCTGAACCAAGCACAGGACATGTACCTGTATCTCCAGCTACTCAACAGGCTGAGGCAGGAGGATTGCTTAAGGCGAGGCGTTTGAGGCTGTAATGTATTTTAATTATGCCTGTGAAGAGCCTGGGCAATGTAGCAAGACCACATATCTTAAAATATGCTGAAAATGCAAAACAGCTAAAAGGAAAATTAAGATCATGGGTATATGTACAAATCTATCATTTTTTAATTTTTTTGAGACGGAGTCTCCATCGCCCAGGCTGGAGTGCAATGGCACAATCTTGGCTCACTGTAATCGCAGGGATTACACCACCACCCCACCACACCCGGCTAATTTTTGTATTTTTAGTAGATACGGGGTTTTACCATGTTGGTCAGGCCAGTCTCAAACTCCTGACCTCAGGTGATCCACCCACCTCAGCTTCCCAAATTGCTAGGATTACAGGCGTGAGCCACCGCACCCTGCCAGGGCTCATTCTTTGTTACAAATGACCAGCCGGGCACGGTGGCTCATGCCTGTAATCCCAGTATTTTGGGAGGCCGAGGCAGGCGGATCACGAGGTCAGGAGATCAAGACCATCCTGGCTAACACAGTGAGACCCCCATCTCTACTAAAAATACAAAAAAAATGAGCCGGGCATGGTGGCGGGCGCCTGTAGTCCCAGCTGTTCGGGAGGCTGAGGCAGGAGAATAGCGGGAACCCGGGAAGCGAAGCTTGCAGTGAGCCGAGATCGCGCCACTGCACTCCAGCCTGGGCGACAGGGTGAGACTCCATCTCAAAAAAAATAAAACAAAACAAAAAAATGACCAGGACACCCCAGCTTCTACTTACCCATCATCTCAGCCTTTGCCATCTTACACAATTCCATGAGATTCATCTCTTCCAAGATGTTCACAGTCGCATTCCTTATCCAATTTTCTGAGGAGGTGTTGACCAGAATTTCTGCCAGTTTCTTGCCATCGGCCTCTTCCACCTCAGACCATGGGGTCTTCTGTAGCACGTCTTCGAGGGGAAGAGCCCATAAGAGGGATTTGAAACTCTTTAATTCATCCTCGTTCAGCTGCTCCAGAAGGGTCTGCAGAGTCCACTCTAGCTGGGGCGATGTCATAGTGCTCCAAGTATGAGACCTTAGGTTAAGGCTGAAGAACTGGGGGGAAAAAAGAAAAAACAGTTCACGAGTTACCATCATTAAATGAAACCAGTTTCCTATGTACCAAGAACAAGACTGTTCCTGCTGCACCATAAGTGGTAAAATATTACATAGACTGAATTAAGAGACGGAAAATCTGGCCCAGCACGGTGGCTCATGCCTGCAATCCCAGCACTTTGGGAGGCCGAGGTGGGCGGATCGCTTGAGGCCAGGAGTTCGAGACCAGCCTGGCTAACTTGGTAAAAAGAACGAACAAAAGGCCGGGCACGGTGGCTCACGCCTGTAATCCCAGCACTTTGGGAGGCCGAGGCGGGTGGATCACGATGTCAGGAGATCGAGACCATCCTGGCTAACACAGTGAAACACCTGTCTCTACTAAAAAAATACAAAAAATTAGCCGGGCATGGTGGCGGGCACCTGTAGTCCCAGCTACTCGGGAGGCTGAGGCAGGAGAATGGTGGGAACCCGGGAGGCGGAGCTTGCAGTGAGCTGAGATAGCGACACTGCACTCCAGCCTGGGTGACAGAGCGAAACTCGGTCTCAAAAAAAAAAAAAAAAAAAAGAGGCACCCTGGAAAATAAATAACAGAAAAAGTGACTTGCCAAGACCGGGTGGTGATAGAGGTGGACAGCTTTACCCTTGGAGGGAACAGCAAATCTTTTTCCCCAGCTGTGAGGTGTGGAGAAAAGAAGTAGAAATCAGACTGTTACTGTGTCTATGTAGAAAGAAGTAGACATAAGAGACTCCATTTTGTTCTGTACTAAGAAAAATTCTTCTGCCTTGAGATGCTGTTAACCTGTAACCCTACCCCCAACCCTGTGCTCCCAGAAACATGTGCTGTGTCGTTTAATGGGTTTACGGCTATGCAGGATGTGCTTTGTTAAACAAATGCTTGAAGGCAGTATGCTTGTTAAAAGTCATCACCACTCTAATCTCAAGCACCCAGGGACACAAAACACTGCGGAAGGCCGCAGGGACTTCTGCCTAGGAAAGCCAGGTACTGTCCAAGGTTTCTCCCCGTGTGATAGCCTAAGATATGGCCTCCTGGGAAGGGAAAGACCTGACCTTCCCCTAGCCCGACACCCGTAAAGGGTCTGTGCTTAAGAGGATTAGTAAAAGAGGAAGCCCTCTTTGCAGTTAAGAGGAAGGCATCTGTCTCCTGCTCGTCCCTGGGCAATGGAATGTCTCGGTGTAAAACCCGATGGTATGTTTCTTCTACTGAGATAGAAGAAAACCGCCTTAGCACTGGAGGTGGGACATGCTGGCGGCAGTACTGCTCTTTAATGCACCAGATGTTTATGTATGTGAACATCAAAAGTACACACATTTTCTAACCTTGTTTATGACACAGAGACATTTGTTCACATGTTCTCCTGCTGACCCTCTCCCCACTATTACCCTATTGTCCTGCCACACCCCTCTCTGAGATGGTAGAGATAATGATCAATAAATACTGAAGGAACTCAGGACCAGGCTGGCGCGGGTCCTCCGTATGCTGAGCGCCGGTCCCCAGGGCCCACTTTTCTTTCTCTATATTTTGTCTCTGTGTCTCTTTTCTCAGTCTCTCATCCCACCCGACAAGAAACACCTACAGGTGTGGAGGGGCAGGCCACCCCTTCAGTGAGGTATAATTACATATATACAATTTTAGGACTGAGCAGGAAGAGCATGTAAGCCCAGGACCTCCAGACCAGCCTGGGCAACACAAGGAGAACTTGTCTCTATTTTTTAAGTATTTTAAAAGTAATATATACAATGTTTACTTATCAAAGTGTACAGCATGGAGCGATGTTATATATACAGTGAAATGATTACCACAATCCAGCTAATTAACATATCCGCTGCCTCATATAGTTGCCTTTCCTTTTTGCAGTGAGAACGCTTGATCTACTTAGAAAAATTCAGGGTTTCTTTTTTCTTTTTCAGAAAGAGTCTTGCTCTGTCGCCCAGGCTGGAGTGCAATGGTGCGAGGCTTACCACAACCTCCTCCTCCCAGGTTCAAGCGATTCTCCTCCCTCAGCCTCCCAAGTAGGTGGGATTACAGGCATGCGCCATCACACCTAATTTTTTTTGTATTTTTAGTACAGACGGGGTTTCACCATGTTGGCCAGGCTGATCTTGAACTCCTGACCTCAGGTGATCTGCCCGCCTCAGCCTCCAAAAGTGCTGGGATTACAGGTATGAGCCACCAGGCCCGGCCAAGTATTTTTTTCCCAAGTACATTTTTTTCTTTTTTTTTTTTTTTTTGAGATGGAGTCTCCCTCTGTTGCCCAGCTGGAGCGCAGTGGCACAATCTCCACTCACTGCAACCTCCACCTCCCAGGTTCAAGTGATTCTAGTGCCTCAGCCTCTCAAGAAGCTGGGATTACAGGCGCACTGCGTCACGCCTGGCTAGTTTTTGTATTTTTAGTAGAGACAGCATTTCTGGTTTTTTTTTGAGACAGAGTCTTGCTCTGTCCCCCAGGCTGGAGTGCAGTGGTGCGATCTCGGCTCACTGCAAGCTCCGCCTCCCGGGTTCACGCCATTCTCCTGCTTCAGCCTCCCGAGTAGCTGGGACTACAGGCGCCTGCCACTATGCCCATCTAATTTTTTTTGTATTTTTAGTAGAGACAGGGTTTCACCGTGTTACCCAGGATGGTCTCGATCTCCTGACCTCGTGATCCACCCGCCTCGGCCTCCCAAAGTGCTGGGATTACAGGTGTGAGCCACCGCGCCCGGCCGAGACAGGGTTTCTCTATGTTGGCCAGGCTGGCCTCGAACTCCTGACCTCAGGTGATCCACCCACCTCGGCCTCCCAAAGTGCTGGGATCACAGGTGTGACCAACCGCATCTGGCCATCTACATTTTTTTTTTTTTTGGGATGCGCCGTTTCACTCTGGTTGCCCAGGCTGGAGTGCAGTGGCGCAATCTCAGCTCACCGCAACCTCTGCCTCCCGGGTTCAGGTGATTCTCCTGCCTCAGCCTCCCAAGTAGCTGGGATTACAGGCATGTGCCACCACGCCCAGCTAATTTTGCATTTTTAATAGAGATGGGGTTTCTCCATGTTGGTCAGGCTGGTCTCAAACTCCCAATCTCAGGTGATCTGAAAGTCCTGGGATTACAGGTGTGAGCCACCATGCCCAGCCTACTTTTTTTTTTTTTTTTAAACAGGGTCTCCATCTCATCCAGGCTGGAGTGCAGTGGCTCAATCACACCTCATTGCAGCCCCCACCTGCCGGCTCAGGTGATCCTCCCACCTCACCCCACAAGTAGCTTGGACACAGCACAAGGTCTGGCCTTCTTTGTTTTTTGAGACGGGGTCCCACTCTGTCTCCCAGGCTGGAGTGCAGTGGTGAGATCTCAGCTCATTGCAACCTCCCCCTCCCAGGTTTAAGCTATTCTCCTGCCTCAACTTTCGAAGTAACTGGGATTACAGGCATGCACCACCATACCTGGCTAATTTTTGTGTTTTTAGTAGAGATGGGGTTTCACCATTTTGGGCAGGCTGGTCTCGAACTCCTGGCTTCAAGTGATCCACCCGCCTCGGCTTCCCAAAGTGTTGGGATAACAGGCATGAACCACTGTGCCTGGCCTTGTATTTTTTTGTAGAGACAGAGTTTTACCATGTTGCCCAGGCTAGTCTCAATCTCCTGAGCTCCTCTAAACTATATTTGAAATAGAAGTCCTTAAGACAACATTAGGCCAGGTGCGGTGGCTCACGCCTGGAATCCCAGCACTTTGGGAGGCCGAGGCAGACGGATTACCTAAAGTCAGGAGTTCAAGACCAGCCTGGCCAACATGGTGAAACCCCATCTCTACTAAAAATACAAATATTAGCCAGGCGTGGTGGCACATGCCTGTAAGCCCAGCTACTCAGGAGGCTGAGGCAGGAGAATGGCGGCTGAACCCTGGAGGCGGAGCTTGCAGTGAGCCCAGATCGCGCCACTGCACTCCAGCCTGGGCGACAGAGGGAGACTCCGTCTCAAAAAAAAAAAAAATTCAAAGATCCTTCCAGCACCCTCACACCAACCATTAAGGCTTGGGAAGGGCTATGGTGGTGGAAACTCAACCAATAATTTCTTCTCCCTTAAACGAGGAGACAAAGAAATCGATGCAGGAACCAGCACTCACCTCCCTTAGGTCAGGTCTTGCTTCCAGCCTGTGTTTTCTGCAAAGGAATTGGATAAAACTCTACCACTAATTACTTCTCCCTTGAAGAGACAAATAAATAGATGCAGGAACCAGCACTCACCTCCCTTAGGTCAGGACTTGCTTCCAGCCTGTGTTTCCTGCAAAGGAAATGGATCAAAAGGGGAGGTCTCTGACTGGCCCTTGGTACGTTGGGTGGAGGGAGAGCTTTCCCGCCCAGGGTGGAGCCGCCCCACTGAGATTAACATTGGGTGGCTCCCAACCACTGACCTCAGGCTCACCTTGACATCACCTGGCCCCATCCTCAGGGATTCGGCTGTAATTGGGCTGCAGTGCGCTTTGGAGAATCACGGCTTGCTGAATCTCCCCTGGTGAGATTAATGTGCAATTCCCTTCCTAGACCACCCGGGGCAGGTGTGATAGGCGACGGAACAGGAAATACACATTTTGGGTTTTGCAGGGTACCTGGCTCCCAGCTTTAAAAATTCTTGTAGAGAAAAAAAAATAAACAAAAATAAATAAAAATTAAAAAAAAAAAAGAGGATAAAACCTCCAGTGACTTCCTAAGTTACAAATACAATAAGTCTACTTTGTGGCCAACTATGGTTGCTCCTGCCTATAAATCTCAGCAGGCTGAGAGGCCTAGGCCAGTGGATCCCTAGGGGCCAGGAGTTTGAGACCAGCCTAGGCAACAGAGCAAGAAGCCATCTCTACAAAAATATTTAATAATTAGCCATGCATAGGCTGGGCGTGGTAGCTCACGCCTGTAGTCCCAGCACTTTGGGAGGCCAAGGCGGGTGGATCACCTGAGGTCAGGAGTTGGAGACCAGACTGGCCAACATGGTGAAACCCTGTCTCTACTAAACATACAAAAAATTAGCCAGGTGTGGTGGCGGGTGCCTAAATCCCAGCTACTCGGGAGGCTGAGACAGGACAATCACTTGAACTCAGGAGGTGGAGGGTGCAGTGAGGCAAGATCACGCCATTGCACTCTAGCCTGGGTGACAGGAGCAAGACTCTGTCTCAAAAACAAAAACAAAAAAATTAACCATACATGATGGGCTGCACCTGTAATCCCAGCTATTCAGGAGGCTGAGGTGGGAGGATCACCTGAGCCCAGGAGTTTGAGGCTGCAGTGAGCTGTGACTGGCCACCTCACTCCAGCCTGGGCCACAGAGTGAGACCCTGTCTCAAAAAAAATTAATAAATAATTGATATTGTCTCTCGCCAGGCGTCCTCGTGGAAGTGACATCATCTTTAAACCCTGCGTGGCAATCCCTGACGCACCGCCATGATGCCCAGGGAAGACAGGGCGACCTGGAAGTCCAACTACTTCCTTAAGATCATCCAACTATTGGATGATTATCCGAAATGTTTCATCGTGGGAGCAGACAATGTGGGCTCGAAGCAGATGCAGCAGATCCGCATGTCCCTTCGCGGGAAGGCCGTGGTGCTGATGGGCAAGAACACCATGATGCGCAAGGCCACCCGAGGGCACCTGGAAAACAACCCAGCTCTGGAGAAACTGCTGCCTCATATCCGGGGGAATGTGGGCTTTGTGTTCACCAAGGAGGACCTCACTGAGATCAGGGACATGTTGCTGGCCAATAAGGTGCCAGCTGCTGCCCATGCTGGTGCCATTGCCCCATGTGAAGTCACTGTGCCAGCCCAGAACACTGGTCTCGGGCCCGAGAAGACCTCCTTTTTCCAGGCTTTAGGTATCACCACTAAAATCTCCAGGGGCACCATTGAAATCCTGAGTGATGTGCAGCTGATCAAGACTGGAGACAAAGTGGGAGCCAGCGAAGCCACGCTGCTGAACATGCTCAACATCTCCCCCTTCTCCTCTGGGCTGGTCATCCAGCAGGTGTTCGACAATGGCAGCATCTACAACCCTGAAGTGCTTGACATCACACAGGA
Source organism: Pongo abelii (assembly GCF_028885655.2). Lineage (NCBI taxonomy): Eukaryota > Metazoa > Chordata > Mammalia > Primates > Hominidae > Pongo > Pongo abelii. Next base: position 61,444,551 of record NC_072005.2, read on the forward strand.
AACTGCATTCTCGCTTCCTGGAGGGTGTCCGCAATGTTGCCAGTGTCTGTCTGCAGATTGGCTACCCAACTGTTGCATCAGTACCCCATTCTGTCATCAACGGGTACAAACAAGTCCTGGCCTTGTCTGTGGAGACGGATTACACCTTCCCACTTGCTGAAAAGGTCAAGGCCTTCTTGGCTGATCCATCTGCCTTTGTGGCTGCTGCCCCTGTGGCTGCTGCCACCACAGCTGCTCCTGCTGCTGCTGCAGCCCCAGCTAAGGTTGAAGCCAAGGAAGAGTCGGAGGAGTCGGACGAGGATATGGGATTTGGTCTCTTTGACTAACCACCAAAAAGCAACCAACTTAGCCAGCTTTATTTGCAAAACAAGGAAATAAAGGCTTACTTCTTTAAAAAGTCAAAAAAATAAAAAAAATAAAAAATAAAAAAATAAATAATTGATTTTTTTTTTTTTTTTTTGGATGGAGTCTCGCTCTGTGGCCCTGGCTGGAGTGCAGTGGTGCAATCTCGGTTCATGCAACCTCCGCCTCCCAGGTTCAAGCAATTCTCGTGCCTCAGCCTCCCGAGTAGCTGGGACTGCAGGCACATGCCACCACGCCCAACTAGTTTTTTTGTATTTTTAGTAGAGACAGAGTTTCACCATATTGGTCAGGCTGGTCTCAAACTCCTGATGTCAGGTGATTACAGGCATGAGCCACCACACCTGGCCTAAAATTGTTTTTAAATGAAACAGTGTATCTTGTGGAAAGCATCCAGCACAGAATTTTGGTAGTTTAAACTGTTAATTTAATAGAAGCCAATGGTCCCACAAATGAAGATGTATATATCAGTTGCAGCATGCCATTTATAGAGATAGACACTATGGAGGCTGGGCACGGTGGCTCATGCCTGTAATCCCTGCACTTTGGAAGGCTGAGGCGGGTGGATCATCTGAGGTCAGGAGTTCGAGACCAACCTGGGCAACATGGCAAAACCCCCCCTGGCAACTAAAAATAAAAAATTAGCCAGGCATGGTGGTGTGCACCTGTAATCCCAGCTACTCAGGAGGCTGAGGCATGAGAATTGATTGAACCTGGGAGGCGGAGGTTGCAGTGAGCCGAGATTGCACGACTGCGCTCCAGCCTGGGCGACAGAGACTCCATCTTAAAAAACAAAAAAAGATGGCCAGGCGCAATGGTTCATGAATGTAATCCCAGCACTTTGGGAGGCTGAGGCGGGAGGACTGCCTGAGTCCAGGAGTTCAAGACCAGCCTGGGAAATATTGCGAGACTCCCTCTCTGAAAAAAAAGAAAATAAAAACAATAAAAATAAATTATATTCTAGCTGACAAAAAAAAGAGAGAGAGTATATTTTGTTAAAACATTTGGCCTTTAGTCCTAGAGCAGCTATGGAAAGATAAACATGAAAGAGGTATCTCTTGTTTTGTATACCCAGGCCCTACAACCACATCTGAGCTTATGTTAATGAGGTGACTTTTGGAAAGCCCCTAGATAACCCCACAAGGGCGGGGGACTGGCTGCCAAAGAAACCGTCAGTGATTAGACATTGGGAACTTTCAGCCCCAGGCTCCAAGTGGCCTCCAGGGAGGGGAGAGGGGCTGAAGGTTGAATTGATTATGAACTGCCAGCTATGTGTTCAGCATTGCCCACCTAAGGAATCCTCCATAAACCCCAAAAGAAAAGGGTTTGGGCCGGGCATCATGTGGCTCATGCCTGTAATCCCAACACTTTGGGAGGCCTAGATGGGAGGACTGCTTGAGCCCAAGAATTCTAGACCAGTCTGGACAAAATAGCAAGCCCTGACTCTACAAAAAATAAAAAATTAGCCAGGCGTGGTGGAGTGCACCTGCAGACCCAGATACTCAGGAGGCTGAGGCATGAGAATCACTTGAACGCAGGAGGCAGAGGCTGCAGTGAGCTGAGATAGCGCCACTGCACTCCAGCCTGGGTGACAGAGTGAGACTGTCTCAAAAAAAAAAACAAAAAACAAACAAAAAAAAACAGGAAAGAGTTCAGAAGAGCTTCCTGGTTGGTGAATCGGGGTGCATCCGTGTGCCAGGACTATGGTGCACCCCAGGTCCACAGGGACAGAAGCTCCTGCACTTGGGACTCCTCTAAACCTCCTCCTGTGCATCTCCTCCTTGGCTGTTCATTTATATCCTTTAAAATATGAAGGGGTGGGTTGCCTCTCCACACCTGTGGGCATTTCTCGTTAGGTGGAACAAGAGACTTGGAAAAGAAAGAGACACAGAGACAAAGTATAGAGAAAGAAAAAAGGGGGCCCAGGGGAGCGGCGTTCAGCACACAGAGGATCCCCAGGCCTCCGAGTTCCCTTAGTATTTATTGATCATTCTTCAGTGTTTCTTGGAGAGGGGGATGTGGCAGGATCACAGGATAATAGTGGAGAGAGGGTCAGCAGGTGAACACGTGAACAAAGGTCTGCATCATAGACAAGGTAAAGAATTCAGTGCTGTGCTTTAGATATGTATACACATAAACATCTCAGTGCCTTGAAGAGCAGTATTGCTGCCCTCATGTCCCACCTCCAGCCCTAAGGCTGTTTTCCCCTATCTCAGTAGATGGAATATACAATCGGGGTTTACACCCAGACATTCCATTGCCCAGGGACGAGCAGGAGACAGATGCCTTCCTCTGGCCTCAACTGCAAAGAGGCATTCCTTTCTCTTCTACTAATCCTCCTCAGTACAGACCCTTTACGGGTGTTGGGCTGGGGGACGGTCAGATCTTTCCCTTCCCAGTAGGCCATATCTCTCAGGCTATCACATGGGGAGAAACCTTGGACAATACCTGGCTTTCCAAGGCAGAGGTCCCTGCGGCCTTCCGCAGTGTTTTGTGTCCCTGGGTACTTGAAATTAGGGAGTGGTGATGACTCTTAACTAGCATGCTGCCTTCAAGCATTTGTTTAACAAAGCACATCTTGCACAGCCCTTAATCCATTTAACCCTGAGTTGACACAGGACCTGTTTCAGGGAGCACAGGGCTGGGGGTAGGGTTACAGATTAACAGCATCTCAAGGCGGAAGAATTTTTCTTAGTGCAGAACAAAATGGAGTCTCCTATGTCTACTTCTTTCTGCAGACACAGTAACAATCTGATCTCTCTTTCTTTTCCCCACAAAAATATCCTTTGTAGGCCAGGCACCGTGCTCAGGCCTGTGATCCCAGCACTTTGGGAGGCTGAGGCAGATGGATCACTCAAGGTCAGGAGTTTGAGACCAGCCCAGCCAACATGGTGAAACTGCGTCTCTACAAAAATACAAAAATTAGCCGGGCATGGTAGCTCAATGCCTGTAATTCCAGCTACTCGAGAGGCTGAGGCAGGAAAATTGTTTGAACCCAGGAGGCAGAGGCAGAGGCAGAGGTTGCAGTGAGCCGAGATCGCGTGACTGCACTCCAGCCTGGGTGCGACAGAGTGAGACTCTATCTCAAAAAAAAAAAAAAAAAATGAAAACCCACTTTTAGTAGAAAAATAAAAATGAAAAAATGTGAATCAGGCTGCACTCTGGCCCACGTCCTGGCTGCTGAGCGTCACGTGGCTCTAGACACCGCACTTTTGCCTCCTCATTGTTCCCGTAGATAGCATTTCTAACAGGAGGGTCATTAGACGAATTTGTGTCTGCATGGTTCCTATAGATAAACTCTGAGACATTAGAATTATAAGGCTTTTGTTTAAGGATGGTTTCAGATGTTTTTCAGACCTTGAATTCCAGCCAAATAGCTGACACTAACCAGTTTGAAGACCCCAGCGAGGAATGGGGTCAGCATGAGAACACTGTGTCTTCATGTCCCTGTCTCTGCCAGCAGTCAGCATGGCCACACTCTGGCCCACACCAAAACACTTAAAATCCCTAGCCCTGGCCAGGCGCAGAGGCTCACACCTGTAACTCCAGCACTTTGGGAGGCCAAGGCAGGTGAATCACCTGAGGTCAAGAGTTCAAGACCAGCCTGGCCAACATAGTGAAACCCCGTCTCTACTAAAAATATGAAAATTAGTCAGGCGTGGTGGCAGGTGCCTGTAGTCCCAGCTACTCAGGAGGCCGAGGCACAAGAATGGCTTGAACCTGGGAGGCATAGGTTGCAGTAAGCCGAGATCATACCACTGCACCCCAGCCTGGGTGACAGAGTGGGACTCCATGTCAACAACAACAACAACAAAAACCCTAGCCCTGGCCAAGCACGGTAGCTCATATCTGTAACCCCAGTACTTTGGGAAGCCAAGGCAGGTGAATCACCTGAGGTCAAGAGTTCAAGACCAGCCTGGCCAACATAGTGAAACCCCCTCTCTACTAAAATCACAAAAAATTAGTCGGGCGTGGTAGCGGGTGCCTGTAACCCCAGCTACTCAGGAGGCTGAGGCAAGAGAATTACTTGAACCTGGGAGGCGGAGGTTGCAATAGCAAAGATCCTGCCACTGCACTCCAGCCTGGGTGACAAAGCAAAACTCCATCTCAAAAAAAAAATAACCCTAGACCCAAACTTCTGGGGGAGATGGATTAGAGGTTTCCTCCCATCTCCTCATTCCTCAGCCCTGTGATTAAACTTCCTTCTCTTCTGCAACCCAGTGACCCAGCAAATTGACTCACAGCATGCATTGGGCAACGGACCTACTGTCACAGGCGTGTGAACCAGGGCAACTCCATCTTGAATAGGAGCTGAGTAAAATAAGGCTGAGACCTACCGGGCTGCATTCCCAGCAGCATTCTCCAAAAAAAAAATTTTGCATTCTCCAAAAAAAAACCAAAATGCCAGGCACGGTGGCCCAGCACTTTGGGAGGCCGAGGCGGGTGGATCACCCGAGGTAGAGTTTGAGACCAGCCTGGCCAACACGGTGAAACCCCGTCTCGACTGAAAATACAAAAATTAGTCAGGGGTGGTGGCTGGTGCCTGTAATCCCAGCTACTTCCGAGGCTGAGGCAGGAGAATCGCTTGAGCCCGGGAGGCAGAGGTTGCAGTAAAAAGAAAAAAAAAAAGCATTCTAAGTCGCAGGATGAGATAAGTCAGCACAAGATACAGGTCATAAGGACCTTGCTGATAAGACAGGTTGCAATGTAGCAGGACCAACCACAGACAAAACTCCTCAGACACCGAGTTAAAGAAGAAAGGGGTTTATTCGGCCAGAGGCATCGGCAAGACTCCTGTCTCAAGAGCCGAGCTCCCCGAGTGAGCAATTCCTGTCCCTTTTAAGGGCTCACAACTCTAAGGGGTGCACGTGAGAGGGTCGTGATTGATTGAGCAAGCAGGGGGTACGTGACTGGGGGCTGCATGCACCGGTAATCAGATCCAACCGAAACAGGATAGGGATTTTCACAGTGCTTTTCTATACAATGTCTGTAATCTATAGATAACCGATTAGGTCAGTGGTCGATTTTTGACTACCAGGCCCAGGGTGTGCTGCCAGGCTGTCTGCTTGTGGATTTCATTTCTGCCTTTTAGTTTTTACTTTTTCTTTCTTTGGAGGCGGAAATTGGGCATAAGACAATATGAGGGGTGGTCTCCTCCCTTAGCAATAAAGAATCCAGCCAGGCCGGGCGCGGTGGCTCATGCCTGTAATCCCAGCACTTTGGGGGGCCGAGGGGGGCGGATCACGAGGTCAGGAGATTGAAACCATCCTGGCTAACACGGTCAAACCCCGTCTCTACTAAAAAAAAATACAAAAAATTAGCTGGGCATGGTGATGGGCGCCTGTAGTCCCAGCTACTCGGGAGGCTGAGGCAGAAGAATGGCGTGAACCCAGGTGACGGAGCTTGCAGTGAGCTGAGATCGCGCCACTGCACTCCAGCCTGGGTGACAGAGCGAGACTCCGTCTCAAAAAAAATTAAAAAAATAAAAAAAAATAAAGAATCCAGCCAAACTCCACCAAAACCAAGATGGTGACGAGAGCGACCTCTGGTTGTCCTCACTGCTCCACTCCCACCAGCCCCATGGCAGTTTACAAATGCCATGGCAATGTCAGGAAGTGACTCTGTGGTCTAAAAAGGGGAGACATGAATAACCCACCCCTTGTTTAGCATATCCATAGAAATAACCATGAAAATGGGCAACCAAGGCTGGGCTTGGTGGCTCACTCCTGTAATCCCAACACTTCAGGAGGCTGAGGCGGGCAGATCACCTGAGGTCAGGAGGTCGAGATCAGCCTGGCCAACATGGTGAAACCCCATCTCTTACTAAAAATACAAAAATTAGCCAGACCTGATGGCAGGCGCCTGTAATCCCAGCTACTCAGGAGGCCGAGGCAGGAGAATCACTTGAACCCAGGAAGCAGAGGTTGCAGTGAGCCAAGATCACACCATTGCACTCAGCCGGGGCGACAAAAGCAAAACTCCATCTCAAAAAAAATAAGGGCAACCAGGAGCCCTACGGGCTGCTGTCTATGGAGTAGCTATTCTTTTACTCCTTCACTTTCCTAATAAGCTTGCTTTCACTTTACTCCATGATCTTGCCCTGAATTCTTTCTGGCATGAGATTCAAGAACCCACCATGCCCAGCTCGTCCTTACTTGCTTTTAAAAAGTATCATTGCTGGCCGGGTGCGGTGGCTCACGCCTGTAATCCCAGCACTTCAGGAGGCCAAGGCTGGCAGATCACCTGAGGTCAGAAGTTCGAGACCAGCCTGACCAACATGGAGAAACCCCGTCTCTACTAAAATACAAAAAAAATTAGCTGGGCGTGGTGGCGCGTGCCGGTAATCCCAGCTACTCGGGAGGCTGAGGCAGGAGAATCACTTGAACCCCGGTGGCAGAGGTTGCAGTGAGCCGAGATCATGCCATTGCACTCCAACCTGGGCAACAAGAGTGAAACTCTGTCTCAAAAATAAATAAATAAATAAATAAATAAAATCATTGGAATAATTTTCTTCTTTAGGAACAGCAGCCTTGGGCCAGGCATGGTGGCACATGCCTGGAATCCCAGAACTTTGGGAAGCCCAGGCAGGTGGATTGCTTGAGTTCAAGAGTTCCAGACCAGCCTGGACAACATGACAAAACCTCTTCTCCATCAAATATACAAAATTTCGACTGAGCACAGTGGCTGTAATCTCAGCACGTTGGGAAGCCGAGGTGGGTGAATCATTTGAGGTCAGACCAGTCTGACTAACATGGTGAAACCCCATCTCTACTAAAAATACAAAAATTAGCCAGGAGGTGGTGGGCGCCCGTGGTCCCAGCTACTCGGGAGGCTGAGGCAGAAGAATGGCGGGAACCCGGGAGGCGGAGCTTGCAGTGAGCCGAGATCATGCCACTACACTCCAGCCTGGGCGAAAGAGCAAGACTCCATCTCAAATAAATAAATAATAAAATAAAACTAAAAAATATAAATAATTAAATGAATAATAAATTCATACATAGAGATATTAGCCAGGTGTGGTGATGCATGCCTGTCATCCCAGCTAATATTTGGGAGGCTGAGGCAGGAGGATCACTTGAGTCTGGGAGGCAGAGGCTGCGGTGAACCAACATCATGCCATTGCATTCCAGCCTAAGCAACAGAGCCAGCCCCTGTCTCTAAACTAATTAATTAATTAATGAGCCAGGTGTGGTATTGCACGCCTGTAGCCTCAGCTACTGGAGAGGCTGAATCCAGCCTGGACAACACAGCAAGACCCCCAACCCCTCCCCCCCAAAAAAAAGTGTTATTAATTTGACTTAGTATGTTGCCTATTTGAAAGCCTATTTTCTCTGGAAAGAAATGGAAGAATTCAAGAGTTTCTAGGACCTATGACAGGAAAGTAGCCTATGGCTAGATAAGAGAGATGAAAAAAATTCAACAAATCATTTGTGGTTTGTTGGTGGTGGGGGGCAGTCGTTTGAGGCTTTGGTGAGGATCTTTTTTTGGTGATGGGGCTCAAGACACACCACCCCGAAACATTTATCTTTGCCATATTGATCATTTTGAAAACTATAGACAAAGGACTACCTCTAAAAACCTGCCGTGTTGTAAAGGAAATCTACATCTATAAAGAAGTTTTCTCCTTTGGTTTTTGTTTTGTTTTGAGATGGGGTCTCACTATGTTGCCCAACCTGGACTTGAACTGCTTGGCTTAAGCAGTCCTCTTGATTCCTGGGTATATGAGACTATAGGCAAGCACCATGCCCTGGCTTCAAGAAGAGAAATCTTCATTAGTAAAGATATTTATACCAGGGCCGGGTGTGGTGGCTTACGCCTGTAATCCCAGCATTTTGGGAAGCCAAGATGGGCACATCACTTGAGTCCAGGAGCTCAAGACCAGCCTGGGCAACATGGTGAAACCCTATCTCTACTAAAAATACAAAAATTAGCCGGGCATGGCGTTGCACACCTGTAATCCCAGCTACTCAGTAGGCTGAGGCAGCATTGCTTGAACCCAGGAGGTAGAGGCTGCAGTGGGCTGAGATCGCACCACGGCACTCTGGCCTGTGCGACAGAGTGAGACTCCATCTCAAAAAAAAAAAAACAAAAGGGCCGGGTGCGGTAGCTCAAGCCTGTAATCCCAGCACTTTGGGAGGCCGAGGCGGGCAGTTCAGGAGGTCAGGAGTTTGAGACCAGCCTGGCCAGCATGGTGAAACCCTGTCTCTACTAAAAATACAAAAAAAAAATTAGTCGGGTGTGGTGGCACACGCCTGTAGTCCCAGCTACTTGGGAGGCTGAGGCAGGAGAATTGTTTGAACCCGGCAGGCAGAGGTTGCAGTGAGCCGAGATTGTGCCACTGTACTCTAGCCTGGGCGATAGAGCGAGACTCCGTCTCAAAAAAAAAAAAAAAAAAAAAAAGGCTATTTCTACCAGAAGGGGAGTTGCTCAGAGACAACTTTTATCACCTAAGGAATTTCATCTGCATTAATAAGTCAACCCCCAGCTCATCATACTTTTCCCCCTTTCTTTTTTTCTTTTTTGAGATGAAGTCTTGCTCCCTTGCCCAGGCTGGAGTGCAGTGGTGCGATCTCGTCTCACTGCAACCTCCACTTCCCGGGTTCAAGCGATTCTCCTGCCTCAGCCTCCCGAGTAGCTGGGATTACTGACACCTACCACCACGCCTGCTAATTTTTTGTATTTTTAGTAGAAAGGGGGTTTCACCATGTTGGCCAGGCTTGTCTCGAACTCCTGTCCTCTGGTGATCCACCTGCCTCGGCCTCCCAAAGTGCTGGAATTACAGGCGTGAACCCAGCAACTTTTCCCCCTTTTATCATACCTTAATTTGCCTCCACCACCCCCAGAAGCTCCAAGTCTCTACTCCTTTTCATGTATGTATGTATGTATGTATGTATTTATTTTATTTTGAGACAGGGTCTCCCTCTGTCTTCCAGGCTGGAGTGCAGTGGCGTGATCTTGGCCCACTGCAACCTCCACCTCCCAGGTTCAAGTAATCCTCCTGTCTCAGCCTCCCGCCCGAGTAGCTGGGATTACAGGGCACACCACCACGCCTGGCTAATTTTTGTATTTTTAGTGGAGACCGGGTTTCACCCTATTGTCCAGGCTAGTCTCAACCTCCTGATGTCAGGTGATCCACCCATTTCGGTTCCCAAAGTGTTGAGATTACAGACGTGAGCCATCGGGACGGACGACACCCCTACTTCTTTCTTCTTCTTCTTCTTTTTTTTTTTTTTTTTTTTTTTTTTTGAGATGGAGTCTCCCTTTGTAGCCCAGGCTGGAGTACAATGGTGCGATCTCAGCTCAGCTCACTGCAGTTTCCTCCTCCCGGGTTCAAGTGATTTTCCTGCCTCAGCCTCCAGAGTAGCTGGGATTACAGGCACGTACCACCACACTGGCTAATTTTTGTATTTTTAGCAGAGATGGGGTTTCACCATGTTGGCCAGGCTGGTCTCAAACTCCTGACCTCAGGTGATCCACCCACCTTGGCCTCCCAAAGTGCTGGGATTACAGGCGTGAGCCACCGCACCCTACACTTTTACTGCTTTCTGTAGCTCAGGCAGCTAAACGAGCTTCAATCATCTGGCCCTTCCTCCAGTCCCACATTTTTGTGGGATTCCTGTGCATACACAATTGAATCTGGTTTTTCTTCTGTCAGACTGTTTTGTGTCAATGTAATTCACAACCCATCCAAAGAACCTAAGAGGGTGGAGGGAATCTATTTTCTCTCCTCCACACTGGAGGGCCATGGAGCCCAGGAGTTCAAGACCGGCCCAGTGTACAAAGTGAGACCCAGTCTCTAGTTAAAAAAGAGGGGGAGGGAGCCGGGCACAGTGTCTCACGCCTGTAATTCCAGCACTTTGGGAGGCCCAGGTGGGTGGCTCACCTGAGGTCAGGAGTCCAAGAACAGCCTGGCCAAGGTGGTGAAACCCCATCTTTACTAAAAATACAAAATTAGCTTGGTATGGTGGCAGGAGCCTGTAATCCCAGCTACTTGGAAGGCTAGGGCAGCAGAATCACTTGGTTTGGGATTTTCTCTCTGAGACACTTGCTATCTCCAGGATTATGGGTCTCAGGTGAAAGAAAGACACAGAAGGAGAGAGAGACAGAGAGAGGGACAGGAAAAGAGAATTTTAGACTTATCTAACATTGACACTTAGGAGAAGTAGGGAGAAAGAGGTGGGAAAATAAAGTGCCAAGGTAAAAATGAACACGTCAGTAACAATAATAGCATTAACAATAACTAGTATTGCCGGGTGTGGTGGCTCACGCCTCTAATCCCAGCACTTTGGGACGCCAAGGCGGGCGAATCATGAGGTCAGGAGTTCGAGACCAGCCTGGCCAACATGGTGAAACCCCATCTCTACTAAAAATACAAAAAGTTAGCTAGCTGGGCACAGTGGTGCATGCCTGTAATCCCAGCTACTAGGGAGGCTGAGGCAGGAGAATCGCTTGAACCCGGGAGGCAAAGGTTGCAGTGAGTCAAGATCAGGCCACTGCACTCCAGCCCAAGGGACAGAGTGAGACTCTGTCTCAAATAATAATAATAATAATAACCAGTGGCCAGGTGCAGTGGCTCACACCTGTAACCCCAGTGTAGCAGGATGAGCCACAGACAAAACCTCTCAGACACAGAGTTGTAGAAGACAGGGCTTTTATTCAGCTGGGAGCATCGGCAAGCTACTGTCTTAAAATCCAAGTTCCTCGAGTGCACAATTTCTGTCCCTTTTAAGGGCTCACAACACTAAAGATTGTGCACGAAAGGGTCGTGATTGATTGAGCCATCTAGGGGATACGTAACAGGGGTTTCATGCACTGGTGGTCAGAGTGAAACAGAACAGGGCAGGGAGTTTCACAATGTTCTTCTATACAATGCCTGGAATCTGTGGATAACATCGGGTTCTAAGTCATGAGTTGATTTTTATCTACTAGGTTGACACCAGGCAGGCCCAGGCCTGGTTTTGGGTCTGGTGCCTGGCGCCGGGCTGCCTGCCTTTGGTTTCACTTCCTTGCTTTTTTCTTAAAACAGGTACTGAGTATAAAACAATATAGAACAATATGAGAGGGTTTCTCTCTTCCCTCACCAGCACTTCGAGAGGCTGAGGCGGGTGGATCACGAGGTCAGAGTGGATCATGAGGTCAGATCAGCACTTTGGGAGGTTGAGGTGGGAGGACCCCTTGAGCCCAGGAACTCAAGTCCAGCCTGGGCAACATAGCAAGACCCCCATTTCCAATTTTAGTGCTGCCAAAGCAAGTACTGTGAGACCCTGTTTCTACAAAAAATGAAAAAATAAAAATGAGTGCTTGGAAAAAAAAAAAAAAAAGTGCTTGGCCAGGAGGCAAGCACACCTCCTCATCCTCTCACGGATGTCTGTAGAAACTAAACGGAGACAACTTCATTTTACCCAACTGCTGTGTTTTAGGTCCGCTCTTGAGCTTCTGTTGTTCCCAGCCATGCAACCCTGGGAGCCAACTCCCGGCTGCAGAACCTTGTTAGAAGCAGGCAATGTACACAGAGACCCAAGGCCTGGTTTAGACAGGCTTTCACAGACCTGGGCATTTTGTTGAATTGTTTTTGAATTGTGGTTTCTTATCAGTTCATCCAATACTCTTTTCTGGCCATGTAGTTCCTCTTTTAGATCTCCAAACGCCTTTGCAGGCTCCATCTATCCGAACCAAACTCACTTATTCCAACAGAAGTCTGGTTTTTCTTGGTTTTTTTGTTTGTTTGTTTCTTTTGTTTTGTTTTTTGAGATGTTGTCTCCCTCTATCGCCCAGGCTGGAGTGCAGTGGCGAGATCTCGGCTCACTGCAACCTCTTCCTGGGTTCAAGCAATTCTCCTCCCTCAGCCTCCTGAGTAGCTGGGATTACAGGCGCCCACCGCCACACCCAGCTAACTTTTGTATTTTTAGTAGAGACGGGATTTCACCGTGTTGGCCAGGCTGGTCTCCAGCTCCTGAACTCAAGTGATCCACCCATCTTGGCCTCCCAAAGTGCTGAGATTACAGGCTTAAGCCACTGCGCTCAGCCAGAAGTCTGTTTAAATCCATCCTTCTCCCCAGCCACCCATGAGTTATGTGACCTTGGGGTTGCTACTTAACATTTCAGTCTCAATTTCCTCAATACAACAAAAGTTAGCAAGAATAACAAAAGATAATTTCTTAATCCCATGCATATGAGTCTTAAAAAAAATTCTTTTTTTTTTTTTTTTTTAAGACAGAGTCTGGCTCTGTTGCCCAGGCTGGAGTGCAATGGCGCAATCTTGGCTCACCACAACCTCCGCCTCCTGGGTTGGAGCAATCCTCCTGTCTCAGCCTTCCGAGTAGCTGGGATTACAGGTGTGCAACACCACACCCGGCTAATTTTTGTATTTTTAGTAGAGATGGGGTTTCACCATTTTGGCCAGGCTGGTCTTGAACTCCTGACCTCAGGTGACCCACCTACCTCGGCCTCCCAAAGTGCTGGGATTACAGGCATGAGCCACCATGCCCAGTCTTTTTTTTTTTTTTTTTTTTTTTTAAGACAGAGTCTGGCTCTGTTGCCCAGGCTGGAGTGCAATGGCACGATCTTGGCTCACTGCAAGATCCACCTCCCGGGTTCAAGCGATTCTCCTGCCTCAGCCTCCAAAGTAGCTGGGATTACTGACACTCACCACCACGCCTGGCTAATTTTTTGTATTTTTAGTAGAGACAGGGTTTCACCGTGTTAGCCGGGATGGTCTCGATCTCCTGACCTCGTGATCCACCTGCCTTGGCCTCCCAAAGTGCTGGGATTACAGGCGTGAGCCACCGCGCCCGGCCAAAAAATTCTATGTAATTCATAGGTCAAAGAAGAAATAACAAAGGGCATTTTTTTAAAACGCTAGAACTGAGTGGTGGTGAAATTGCTGTTACAGGCGCAGTGGCTCACGCCTGTAATCTCAGCACTTTGGGAGGCCGAGGCAGGTGGATCACGAGGTCAGGAGATCGAGACCATCCTGGCTAACACGGTGAAACCCCGTCTCTACTAAAAATACAAAAAATTAGCCAGGCGTGGTGGCGGGCGCCTGCAGTCCCAGCTACTCCGGAGGCTGAGGCAGGAGAATGGCGCGAACCCGGGAGGCGGAGCTTGCAGTGAGCCGAGATCAGCCACTGCACTCCAGCCTGAGCGAAAGAGCCAGACTCTGTCTCAAAAAAAAAAAAAAAAAAGAAAAAAAAGAAATTGCTGTTGAAATGTGTGTGTTGCACTGATGGAAATTTATAAATGTAAATATTTATATTGAAATATAAAATAATGGGCCAGGCATAGTGGCTCACACCTGTAATCTCAGTACTTTGGGAGGCCAAGGCGGGAGGGCCATGAAGCCCAGGAGTTCAAGACCCGCCCAGTGTACAAAGTGAGACCCAGTCTCTAGTTAACAAAGAGGGGGAGGGGGCCGGGCACGGTGCTCACACCTGTAATTCCAGCACTTTGGGAGGCCAAGGCAGGTGGATCACCTGAGGTCAGGAGTCCAAGACCAGCCCGGCCAAGGTGGTGAAACCCCGTCTCTACTAAAAATACAAAATTAGCTTGGTATGGTGGCGGGAGCCTGTAATCCCAGCTACTTGGAAGGCTAGGGCAGGAGAATCGCTTGAACCTGGGAGGCAGAGGTTGCAGTGAGCCAAGATCATGCCACTGCACTCCAGCCTGGGCAACAACAGAGAGATTTCATCTCAAAATAAATAAATAAAAGAAAATACAAATTTTTTTAAAAAGGTACTGTGGCTGGGCGTGGTGGTTCACACCTGTAATCCCAGCACTTCGGGAAGCCGAGGCAGGTGGATCTCAGATCAGGAGTTCAGGAAGAGCCTGGCCAACATGGTGAAAACCTATCTGTACTAAAAATTAGCCTGGCATGGTGGCAGGTGCCTGTAGGAGGCTGAGCAAGAGACTTGCTTGAGACCTGGAAGCGGAGGTTGCAGTGAGCCGAGACCACACCACTGCACTCCAGCCTGGGCAACAGAGCGAGAGTCTGTCTCAAAAAGGAAACAAAAAAAAAGTACCTCCAAATTATGGTAGGGTGCCCATATTAAGAAGATAGAAAAAAGTGGGGGGAAGTGGCTCGTGCCTGTAATCCCAGCACTTTGGGAGGCTGAGGCGGGTGGATCACCTGAGGTCAGGAGTTCAAGAACAGCCTGACCAACAGGGTATGGTGAAACCCCGTCTCTACTAGAACTACAAAATTAGCCGGGCATGGTGGTGCATGCCTGTAATCCCAGCTACACAGGAGTCTGAGGCAGGAGAATCACAGGAAACCGGCAGGCAGAGGTTGCAGTGAGCTGAGATCGCACCATTGCACTCCAGCCTGGGCGACAAGAGCAAAACTCCGTCTCAAAAAAGAAAAAAGAAAAAAAGAAAAAGAATTTATTGAAATGTGCAGTCTGAAAACTGCTCCTGGCACATTTTCATTCATCCTTCCTATTCTCTCCATCCCTCACTTCTTTTTGTTTGTTTGTTTTGAGACAGAGTTTCGCTCTTGTTGCCCAGGCTGGAGTGCAATGGCACGATCTCAGTTCACTGCAACCTCTGCCTCCCAGGTTCCAGCGATTTTCCTGCCTCAGCCTCCAGAATAGCTGGAATTACAGGCACCTGCCACTACGCCTAGCTAATTTTTTGTGTATTTTTAGTAGAGATGGGGTTTCACCATGTTGGTAAGGCTGGTCTCGAACTCCTGACCTCAGGTGATCCACCCCCACCACCCTCGGCCTCCCGAAGTGCTGGGATTACAGGCATGAACCACCACGCCCGGCCCCTCACTTTCTTTTTTTCTTTCTTTCTTTTTTGTTTGTTTGTTTTTGAGACGGAGTCTCGCTCTGTTGCCCAGGCTGGAGTGCAGTGGCGCGATCTCGGCTCACTGCAAGCTCCGTCTCCCGGGTTCACGCCATTCTCCTGCCTCAGCCTCTTGAGTAGCTGGGACTACAGGCGCCCACCACCACGCCCGGCTAATTTTTTGTATTTTTAGTAAAGACGGGATTTCACCGTGTTAGCCAGGATGGTCTCGATCTCCTGACCTCGTGATTCGTCCGCCTCGGCCTCCCAAAGTGCTGGGATTACAGGCGTGAGCCACTGCGCCTGGCTATATGTTTACAAAATTAATACTGCCAGCCAGGCACGGTGGCTCACGCCTGTAATCCCAGCACTTTAGGAGGCTGAGGCTGGCAGATCACCTGAGGTCAGGAGTTTGAGACCAGCCTGGCCAGCATGGCAAAACCCCGTCTCTACTGAAAAAAATACAAAAATTAGCCAGGCGTTGTGGCGCATGCTTGTAATCTCAGCTACTCGGGAGGCTGAGGCAGGGGAATCGCTTGAACCCGGCAGGCGGAGGCTGCGGGGAGCCAAGATCGTGCCATTGCACTCCAGCCTGGGGAACAGAGCAAGACTCCACTAAAAAAAAAAAAAAAATTAGTACTGTGAATGTGAAACTGATGAACTTGGTGCTTTTCATGCGTCTCATAGTTGACGTGTCATTGATATTTCACTTGAAATACGGTTGGATTTTTATTAATAATATATCTGGGGTGATGGGAGAAGGTAGCCAATCACAGCTGAGGCTTCTAAGCGGTGATTCTCAGCCTCAGCGGCAATCACAATTATCTGGGGCTCTCGAAAGAACTCCAGGGTCTGGGCAGCGCCAGTCTGACCAATCAAGCAGAATCTCTGGGCGTTCGTGCTTTGAAATGAGGCTCCAGATAGGTAAGTTTAACAGGCAGCCAAGATTGAGAACCACAGGTGGAGATGGGGAAGCTCAGGTGAGGAATCGCCGCCCACCACCCCCCGCCCCCAAATGACCTCTCAGTAGTTCCGGTGGATACAGGAAGTGCTCAGCAAGGATTACGCCCCGAGGGCCAATCACAGGGCTGCGGCCGAAAGAGAAGCCTTATTAGAGCTTTCTCCACCTACAGCCCCCATCGCCGCCGGAGAGTAGGGCCAGGTGTTGGGTGGTGAGTAGCTCTCCGGCAAGTCTGCAACTGCATTTGTTTATTTCTCCATTCCATAGTTGGTAAAATTTCTCCTTTTATTTCATATATTTTTTTTTTTTGGGACGAAGTCTCGCTCTGTCGCCCAGGCTGGAGTGAGGTGGCGCGATCTCGGGTCACTGCAAGCTCCGCCTCCCGGGTTCCCGCCATTCTCCTGCCTCAGCCTCCCGAGTAGCTGGGACTACAGGCGCCCGCCACCACGCCCGGATAATTTTTTTGTATTTTTAGTAGAGACGGGGTTTCACCATGTTGGCCAGGCTGGTCTCAGTCTTCTGATCTTGTGATCCGCCCGCCTCGGCCTCCCAAGGTGCCGGGATTACAGGCGTGAGCCACCGCGCCCAGCCTTTTTTTTTTTTTTTCTTTTTTGAGGGTCTTACTCTGTTTCCCAGGCTGGAGCGCAGTGGCAGGATCTCGGCTCACTGAAGCCTTGACCTCTCAGGCTCAAGCAATCCTCACACTTCAGCCTCTGAAGTAGCTGGGACCGTGGGAGGGTGCCACCACATCTGTTCTGGCTAATAATAATATTATTACCACTGTTTGTAGAGACTCACTAGATGTAGGGTCTTAGTATGTTGCCGAAGCTGGTCTCTAACTCCTGGGCTCAAGCGATCTTCATGCCTCAGACTCCCAAAGTTCTGGGATTACAGGCAGGAGCCACCGCGCCTGGCCTAAATCTTTTCTTCTGTTAGAAACTCAGTGGTCTGCCTGTCTCAGTGACTCACGCCTGTAATCGCAGCGCTTTGGGAGGCCGAGGCGGGCGGATCACCTGAGGTCGGGAGTTCGAGACCAGCCTGATCAACATGTAGAAACCCCATCTCTCCTAAAAATATAAAATTAGGTGGGCGTGGTAGCGCATGCCTGTAATCCCAGCTACTCGGGAGGCTGAGGCAGGAGAATCACTTGAACCCGGGAGGCGGAGGTTGTGGGGAGCCGAGATCATACCATTGCTCTCCAGCCTGCACAGCAAGAGAGAAACTGTCTCAAAAAATAAAATAAAATTCAGTGGTTCTGACTTGGGAAAGAGTAGCAGATGCTTAGATCTAGAGAGACTCTACGTTGGCTCACAAGAGGATAGTTTTGTGTGCTTTATTTCTGTTCTCTTGGGGGATTTAGGATAGAGCTATAGAGAGCTCCAAAAAAAAAATATGTTGGAACAGGTCAGATGCTGAGGTTGCTGTGTGTGGAGTCCTGGGCGGTGCTAAGGTTTTGTGTCTAATGAGTCCTCTTAACAGAAGGTATTGTCTTTTATTCACTGGGGCGACAGAGCCTCTTAGCAGCGTTCTAGTCCAGCTTCCGGACCTGAGTCTTATGCAAATACCTATGCCAGTTGCCATTCTCACGCTATTCACAGCTATCATATAGAGAGGTGTTACACCCTTTCTGTAAAGTTTTTGTTGCTACTGCTATTTTTTTTTTTTTTTTTTTTTGAGACAAAGTCTAGCTCTGTTTCCCAGGCTGGAGTACAATGGTGCTATCTCAGCTGACTGCAACCTCCACCTCCCAGGTTCAAGCAATTCTCTCAGCCTCCTAAGTAGCTGGGACTACAGCCGCCTGTCAGCAACCTGGCTAATTTTCGTATTTTTAGTCGATATAGGGTTTCACTATGTTGGCCAGGCTGGTCTCAAGCTCCAGACCTCAGGTGATCCTCCCATCTCGGCCTCCCAAAGTGCTGCGATTACAGGCGTGAGCCACCCCACCCGGCCCTGTTGTCGTTTTTAAAATAGAGACAGGGTCTTATGTTGCCAGGCTGGTCTGGAACTTCTGGACTGGAGTGATCCACCCACCTCAGCTTCCCAAAGTGCGGGGATTACAAGCGTCAGCCACCACCCCCAGTGTTGTGTTTTTGTTTGTTTTACCTGGCTGGAGTGCAGTGGTGTGACCAAAGCTCACTGCAGCCTTAACTTCCCTGGCTCAGGTGATCCTCCCACCTCAGCCTCCTCAGTAGCTGGGACTACAGGTGCATGCCACTATGCCCAGCACATTTTTTTTTTTTTTTTTTTTTGTAGAGACAGGGTTTTGCCATGTTGCCCAGGCTGGTCTTAGACTCCAAGCAATCACCCCACCTTGGCTTCCCAAAGTGTTGGGGTTCCAGGTGTGAGCCATGGCCCCCCGGCCAGCTTCAGTACAGTAAAAGCCACACACCTGTGTCCTGAGACCAGGCTCCACCACTAACTCATCTTCAAGCCTTTTTTTTTTTTTTTTTTTTTTTGAGACAGTTTCACTCTTGTCACCCCAGGCTGGAGTGCAGCGGTGCCATGTCAGCTCACCACAACCTCCGCCTCCCACTCGGGTTCAAGCGATTCTCCTGCCTCAGCCTCCCAAGTAGCTGGAACTACAGGCGCCTGCCACCACACTCGGCTAATTTTTTGTATTTTCAGTAGAGACGGGGTTTCACTGTGTTAGCAAGGATGGTCTCGATCTCCTGACCTCATGATCCGCCCGCCTCGGCCTCCCAAAGTGCTGGGATTACAGGCGTGAGCCACCGCGCTGGGCTGTGTGTTTGCATTTTCTTATTCACCCCAGTTTTCACAAAGTGTCTTGTCTCCTGGGTGATCCACATAGCTCCCCACTTCCTCATCTGATCTATGCTTGTCCTTTCATTGTTGTGTTACTACTTTGCTATAATGAGAGAGTGTTTTCGCTTTACAGGTTAACTTTTAGAACCTGAGCAGCCCCTCGGAGAAAACCCTGACAGTAGCTGGTTATTTTGCAATTAGAAAAACTAGCTGGGCACCAAGGCGGGTGAATCACGAGGTCAGGAGTTTGAGACCAGCCTGGCAACTTGGCGAAACCCCCATCTCTACTAAAAATACAAAAAATTAGCTGGGCATAGTGGTGAATGCCTGTAATCCCAGCTACTCGGGAGGCTGAGGCAGGAGAATTGCTTGAATCCCGGAGGCGGAGGTTCCAGTGAGCCGAGATTACAGCACTGCACTCCAGCCAGGGTGACAAAGTGAGATTCCGTCTCAAAAAAAAAAAAAATACAGAAAGTAGCTGAGCGTGGTGGTGGGTGCCCATAATCCCAGCTACTCGAGAGGCTGAGGCAGGAGAATTGTTTGAACCTGGGAAGCAGAGGTTGCAGTGAGCTGAGATCGTACTACTGCACTCCAGCCTGGGCAGCAGAGTGAAACTGTCTCAAAAATAAGTAATAAAAATAAAATGAGTTGAGGTCTTGCTCTGTTGCCCAGATGGGAGTGCAGTGGCACAATCAAGGCTCACTGCAGTTTCAGTCTCCCAGGCTCAAGTGATCCTCCCACCGCAGCCTCCTGAGTAGCTGGGACTACAGGCATGTACCACCACCCACTGCTAACTTATTTTTTGTGGAGATGGGGGTCTCACTATGTTGCCCAGGCTGGGAGTTTGTTCTTGAAGAAGCAGGGTAGATAGTGAGTGTCCTTGTTCATGGCACAGTGGGGACTGGCATTTGAGACAGGAGTGCTAATCACCATCCCTCTCCATTTCTCCCTTAATTCTCATCAGAGCTCCCACGTGGGACAAGATGGTGTCTTCGGCGCAGATGGGCTTCAACCTGCAGGCTCTCCTGGAGCAGCTCAGCCAGGATGAGTTGAGCAAGTTCAAGTTTCTGATCACGACCGCCTCCCTGGCACATGAGCTCCAGAAGATCCCCCACAAGGAGGTAGACAAGGCTGATGGGAAGCAACTGGCAGAAATCCTCACCAGCCATTGTGACAGCTACTGGGTGGAGATGGCGAGCATCCAGGTCTTTGAAAAGATGCACCGAATGGATCTGTCTCAGAGAGCAAAGGATGAACTCAGAGGTGAGTGGAAATCGGTCTACACTGTGTCCTAGGAGGAAGCAGGCGTCCTCTCCAGGACTTTAGAAATTCAGAAGGCCAGGCGTGCTGGCTCACGCCTGTCATCCCAGCACTTTGGGAGGCCGAGGTGGTTGGATCACCTGAGGGTCAGGAGTTTGAGACCAGCCCTGACCAACATGGTGAAACAGCATCTCTACTAAAATACAAAAATTAGCTGGGTGTGGTGGCAGACACCTGTAATCCCAGCTACTCGGGAGGCTGAGGCAGGAGAATCACTTAAATCCAGGAGGCAGGGGTTGCTATGAGCCGAGATCACGCCATTGCACCCCAGCCTGGGCAACAAGAGCAAAAATTCTGTCTCAGAAAGAAAAAATGGCATTGAGGCTTGGAGAGGGACTGCTTGTTCTGAACACAGGTGCTGGATCTTCATAAACCCTGGTGTCTGTCCTGGTCCTTATTTTCTACCTATTTCTATCCCTTTCAGGTATCGTACAGTTGGCCTAACATATCTGTGGATTTAACCAATCCTAGATCAAAAATAATGGGGGCGAAGACAATTAAAAATAACAATACAATAAAATGCACATGAACTATGGTTATTTAACTCTTCTTGAGAGAGGATCTCACTCTGTCACCCAGGATGGAGTACAGTGGCACAATCTCAGCTTATTGCAACTCCCACCCCCCCGGGTTCAAGCGATTCTCCTGCATCAGCCTCTTGAATAGCTAGGGTTATACAGGCACCTGCCACTGCGCCTGGCTAAATTTTGTATTTTAATAGAGATGGGGTTTCACTATGTCGGCCAGGCTGGTCTTGAAATCCTGACCACGTGATCAACCCGCCTCAGCCTCCCAATGTGCTAGAATTACAGGTGTGAGCCACTATGCCCAGCTATACTTTTTTTTGAAACGGGGTCTCATTTTCTTCCTCAGGCTGGAGTACAATGGGGCAATCACAGCTCACTGCAGCCTCGACCTCCCAGACTTGAGCAATCCTGCCACTATAGCCTCCCACTACACCTCACTGATTCTTGTATTTTTTTTTTTTTTTTTTGTAGAGATAGGGTTTCACCATGTTGCCCAGGCTGGTCTCGAACTTCTGTAGGCTCAACCAATCCTCCTGCCTTGGCTTCCCAAAGTCCTGGGATCAGAAACATGAGCCACAGTGCCTGGCCAGTGCAGCTTTATTTACAGTAACCAAGATATAGGGTCAGTCTAAGTGACCATCAGTGGATGAATAGAAAATGTGCCTGTTGGGTACCCTGCCTACTGCCTGGGTTATGAGATTGTTGGGACCCCAAGCCTCAAAAAGGAAACATGGTAGGCTGGGCGCAGTGGCTCACGCCTGTAATCCCAGCACTTTGGGAGGCCAAGGCGGGTGGATCACTTGAGGCCAGGAGTTTGAGACCAGTCAGGCCAATGTGGTGAAACCCTGTCTCTACTAAAAATATTTTAAAAATTAGCCGGGCGTGGTGGCACACTCCTGTAGTCTCAGCTACTTGGGAGGCTGAGGCAAGGAGGATTGCTTGAACCAGGGAGTCAGAGGTTGCAGTGAGCCAAGATCGTGCCACTGCACTCCAGCCTGGGTGACAGCAAGACTCCATCTCAAAAAAAAAAAAAAAAAAAAAGAAACATGGTATTAATTACACAATGGAATACTCCTCAACCTTAAGGAAATCCTATCTTTTTATTTAAAAATTGCCAGTTTTATTTCAGCTAGAGATCACTTTTTAACATAATGTTTCCTGTCTTTAACGATGGGTGAGGGTTTTTTTGTTGTTGTTGTTTGGTTTGGATTTTGGTTTTGGTTTTGAGACAAAGTTTCACTCTTTGTGAAACATTGCGCCCAGGCTAAAGCGCAATGGCACAATCTCGGCTCACTGTGACCTCCTCGTCCCGGGTTTAAGTGATTCTCCTGCCTCAGCCTCCAGAGTAGCTGGGATTACAGGCGCCCACCACCACGCCCGCTAATTTTTGTATTTTAGTAGAGACAGGATTTCACCATGTTGACCAGACTGGTCTCGAACTCCCGAGTTCAGGTGATCTGCCCACCTCGGCCTCCCAAAGTGTTGGGATTACAGGTGTGAGCAACCATGCCCGGCCGAGGGTTTTTAACTCTAGCTGACCTCCGGAGGTTACAAGTTTGAAAACAGCAGGAGGGGAAACCCAGAGAGTTGTAAACTTACGAGGGTCTGGGCTCTGAAAAAAATGCAAATTTTCTTTCCATGCCGATAGCGCTCACACAAACATGGTGAATGTTCCTAAAACCCGCCGGACTTTCTGTAAGAAGTGTGGCAAGCACCAGCCCCACAAAGTGACACAGGGCAAGGATTCTTGGTATGCCCAGGGGAAGCAGTGTTATGACAGGAAGCAGAGTGGCTATGGTGGGCAGACTAAGCCGATTTTCCGGAAAAAGGCTAAAACTACAAAGAAGATTGTGCTGAGGCTTGAGTGCCTTGAGCCCAACTGCAGATCTAAGAATGCTGCCTATTAAAAGATACAAGCAGCCGAGCGCGGTGGCTCACGCCTGTAATCCCAACACTTTGGGAGGCCGAGGTGGGCGGATCACAAGGTCAGGAGTTTGAGACCAGCCTGGCCAAAATGGTGAAACCCCATCTCTACTAAAAATGCAAAACTTAGCCAGGCATGGTGGTGTATGCTTGTAGTCCCAGCTACTTAGGAAGCTGAGGCAGGAGAATCGCTTGAACCTGGGAGGCAGAGGTTGCAGTGAGCCAAGATCGTGCCACTCCAGCCTGGGCAACAGAGTGACACTCTGTCTCAAAAGATGCAAGCATTTTGAACTGGAAGGAGATAAGAGAAAGGAACAAGTGATCCAGTTCTAAGTGTCATCTTTTCTTTTATGAAGGCAATAAAATCTTGACCTTATGTTAAAATGCAAAATTTTTCCCCCCTTCTCCTTTTTCAGAAGCAGCTTTGAAATCGTTAAATAAAAGGAAGCCTCTATCATTAGGTAAGTTACCTCATTTATAACTTTTATTCTTCATGTGAGATCTGGGGACTCGGGCCTTTGTTTTAAGGAGAATGTGCCGAGCACTAAGAATGCAAAGAAATGCCGGACTTCGCATCCCTTCTCCCAGGGCGGAGCTGGTCACGCAGGTGCATAGCAGTAAGACCTGGGAAGCTGAAACACGATAGCGTTTGTTGAAAATCTATAAATACATACAAAGCGGGGAAGGGTAAGCTTGGCCTTTGAATCTGGATAAGCTAGAGACTTTCTTTTTTGAGATGGAGGCTTGCTCTGTCACCTAGGCTGAAGTGCAGTGGTACGACCTCGGCTGACTGCAACCTCCACCTCCCGGGTTCAAGCAGTTCTCCTGCCTCAGCCTCTGGAGTAGCTGGGATTACAGGTGCCTGCCACCAGGCCCGGCTAATTTTTTGTGGTTTTTGTAGAGATGGGGTTTCACCATGTTGGCCAGGCTGGTCTTGAACTCCTGACCTCAAGTGATCTGCCCACCTCAGTGTCCCAAAATGCTGGGATTATAGGCGTGAGTCACCCCCACACCTGACTTTTTTTTGTTTTGTTTTTTGAAACAGGGCTTCACTCTGTCACTTAGGCTGGAGTGCAGTGGTGCAATCATGGCTCACTGCAGCCTTGACCTCCCAGGCTCTGGTGATCCTCCTGCCTCAGCCTCCTGAGTAGCTGGGACCACAGGCACCTGCCATCACGCCTGGCTAATTTTTTTCACTTTTTGTAGAGACAGGGTCTTGCTATGTTGCCCAGGCTGGTCTCGAATTACTAAACTCAATCAGTCCTCCCGCCTCACCCTCCCAAACTGCTGGGGTACAGGTGTGAGCCATGACACCTGGCCCTTACCAGCTACTTATATCCTGAAGATTTTTTTTTTTTTTTTTTTTTTTGAGACGGAGTCTCGTTCTGTTGCTCAGGCTGGAGTGCAGTGGCGTGGTCCCGGCTCACTGCAAGCTCCACCTCCTGGGTTCACACCTTTCTCCTGCCTCAGCCTCCCAAGTAGCTGGGACTACAGGCCCCTGCCACCACGCCCGGCTAATTTTTTTGTGTTTTTAGTAGAGATGGGGTTTCACCATGTTAGCCAGGATGGTCTCGATCTCCTGACCTCGTGATCCGCCCGCCTCGGCCTCCCAAAGTGCTGGGATTACAAGCGTGAGCCACCGCGCCCAGCCCCTGAAGATTGTTTTTTGAGATGGGGTCTTGCTGTGTTGCTCTGGTGTGATTGCAGTGGCACAGTCATAGCTCATTGCAGTCTCAAACTTCCAGGCTCCAGAGATCCTCTTACCTCAGCCTCCTGAGTAGCTGGGAATACAGGTGTGCACTGCCACACCTGACTAATATTTGTATTTTTGGTAGGGACAGTTTCACTATGTTGCCAAATGTGGTGTCAAACTCCTGGTCTCAAGTGATCCTCCCACCTTGGCCTCCCAAAGTGCTGGGATTACAGACATGATTCACCACACCTGGCCATGAAGACTTTTTTTTTTTTTGGACAAAGTCTCACTCTGTTGCCCAGGATGGAATGCAGTGGCATGATCTCGGCTCACTGCAACCTCTGACCTCTGCCTCCCGGTTCAAACGATTCTCTTGCCTCAGCCTCCCGAGTAGCTGGGATTACAGGCGTCTGCCACCAAGCCCAGCTAATTTTTGTAATTTTAGTAGAGATGGGGTTTCACCATGTTAGCCAGGCTGGTCTTGAACTCCTGACCTCGTGATCCGCCTGCCTCAGCCTCCCAAAGTGCTGGGATTACAGGTGTGAGTCACTGCACCTGGTCTCATGAAGACCTTTTTTGAGAGTTGTGCTCTGTCACCCAGGCTGGAGTGCAGTGGTACAATCTCACTGCAGCCTCCGCCTCCCAGGTTCAAGTGATTCTCCTGCCTTAGCCTCCGGAGTAGCTGGGGTTACAGGCGCCTACCACCACGCCTGGCTAATTTTTGTATTTTTAGTAGAGACAGGGTTTTACCATGTTGGCCAGGCTGGTCTCAAACTCCTGACCTCAAGTGATCTGTCTGCCTCAGGCTCCCAAAGTGCTGGGATTACAGGCATGAACCACCGCACCTGGTGGTGAAGACTCTAAAGGCTCTTCTCAGACCAGCCTTTGTCCTGAAGTTCACATGCCAGTTGCCTCCCCAGCATCTTTTCAGGAGTTCTACAGACTCGCCCCTTCATTATCCAGGGTTAAGCTGCAGATATTCTTATTAGAATTCCACCTTGTTCTCTTTTTTTTTTTTTTTTTTTTTTTTTTTTGAGACGGAGTCTTGCTTGCTCTTTTGCCAGGCTGAAGTGCAGTGGAGCGATCTTGGCTCACTGCAATCTCCGCCACCTGGGTTCAAGCAATTCCCCTGCCTGAGCCTCGCAAGCAGCTGGGACTTACAGGTACACACCACCATGCCTGGCTAATTTTTTGTTTTAGTAGAGGTGGGGCTTCACCATGTTGGCCAGGATGGTCTGGATCTCCTGACCTCATGATCCGCCTGCCTCGGCCTCTCAAAGTGTTGAAACCCTGACTCTACTAAAAATACCAAAAATTAGCTGGGTGTGGTGGCGGGCACCTGCAGTCCCACCAGCTACTCGGGAGGCTGAGGCAGGAGAATGGCGTGAACCCGGGAGGCAGAGGTTGCAGTGAGCCGATATCGCGCCACTGCACTCCAGCCTGGGCGACAGAGCGAGACTCCGTCCCAAAAAAAAAAAAAAATTAGCCAGGTATGGTGGCGCATGCCTGTAATCCCAGCTACTCGGGAGGCTGAGGCAGGAGATCACTTTGAACCCAGGAGGCGGAGGTTGCAGTGAGCCGAGATCGCACCATTGCACTCCAGCCTGGGCAACAAGAGCAAAACTACATCTCAAAAAAAAGAAAAACTAGGCAGTTAATCCTCAAAGCCTTTCCAGTGGCCTTATGCATGAGTGTGTGTGTGTGTGTCTGTGTGTGTGTCTGTGTGTTGTGTGTATGTCTGTGTCTATGTGTCTGTGTGTTGTGTGTGAGTACTGTGTGTCTGTGTGTGTGTCTGTGTGTGTGTCTGTGTGTGTGTCTGTGTGTGGTGTGTGTGTGTCTGTGTCTGTGTGTTGTGTGTGAGTACTGTGTGTCTGTGTGTGTGTGTTTTTCACACCATGTGTTCTGAACTACTAAGGAATTCTCACCAGAAAGGCACGTAAACCTGGGATCATGGCCTAATGTACTTTCACTTTTACATCCAGTACCTTGTCAACATCCTTTTTAGTAATCTAGTAAATTACCTAATCTAGACTTAACTATTGAGACTCAGTGGTCGAACTTGAGCCATCTTGGAGTCCCACTGCCAGCACAGCAACAGGCCTGTAATGCGCCCCCTTTTTCTTCAGGGATAACACGGAAAGAACAACCACCTCTAGACGTGGAGGAAATGCTGGAGCACTTCAAAGCAGAAGCACTAGGTGGGTGTCAGGACCTCCGATGTTGGAGTCAGCTGAGGGAAGCCGCCCCTTCTTGCTGCTTTCTCCTGTTCCTTTGAAGAACCCCATCTCTCTCCAATCTTTTTCTCCACTATTCTTAATGTGCCCACTGTCTCCTGGAGAATGCCAACCTCCCATAAGAATAGAGGGAAGAACGAACGTTGCAGAGAATTAGAACTCAGTTTGTAGAAAGTTAGGAGCACGGTGCAGAGAGTTTTTGTTTTTGTTTTGAGACAGTTTCTCTGTTGCCCAGGCTGGAATGCAATGGCGAGATCTCGGCTCACTGTAACTTCCACCTCCCAGGTTCAAGCGATTCTCCTGATTCTCCTGACTCAGCCTCCTGAGTAGCCAGGATTATAGGCACCTGCCACCACACCCAACTAATTTTTTTTTTTTTTTTTTTTTTTTTGAGACGAAGTCTTGTTCTTGTCACCCAGGCTGGAGTATAGTGGCACCATCCCTGTTCACTGCAACCTCCGCCTCCCAGATTCAAGTGATTGTCCTGCCTCAGCCTCGAGTAGCTGGGACTACAGGTGCATGCCACCACGCCCAGCTAATTTTTTTTTGTATTTTTAGTAGAGACAGGTTTCACCATCTCAGTCAGGCTGGTCTTGAACTCCTGACCTCAAGAGATCTGCACCCCCTCTCAGTCTCCCAAAGTGCTGGGATTACAGGTGTGAACCACCGCACCCAGCCTGTGATAAGTTTCAGATCAGCCTTGCTTACTCCACGTTCCCTCTTATCTTCCTGGTAGCATTTTTGTTTTTTCTTGAGAAAGAGTTTCGCCCTTGTTGCCCAGGCTGGAGTGCAATGGTGTGATCTCGGCTCACCACAACCTCCACCTCCCAGGTTCAAGTGATTCTGCCTCAGCCTCCCGAGTAGCTGGGATCATAGGCGCCCACCACCACATCTGGCTAATTTTTGCATTTTTTAGTATTTTTAGTAGACACAGAGTTTCACCATGTTGGCCAGGCTGGTCTTGAACTCCTGACCTCAGGTGATCCACCCACCTCGGCCTCCCAAAGTGCTGGAATTACAGGCATGAGCCACCGTACCTAGCCCACATTGGCTTGATACAGCAAGTATTTCTTGTTATGGCTCTGTATGATAGAGGTGAGTAACTTGGTTGAAGGAATTGTTTGCCCTGTTCATCTCTCTAGACCCGGCCAATGTCATTCCCAGCACACAATCTTTTTTTTTTTTTTTTTTTTTTTTTTTTTTGAGACGGAGTCTTGCTCTGTCACCCAGACTGGAGTGCAGTGGTGCAATCTTGGCCCACTGCAACCTCTGCCACCCAGGTTCAAGCGATTCTCCTGCCTCAGCCTCCCAAGTAGCTGGGAGTACAGGCGTGTGCCACCACACCCAGCTGATTTTTTGTATTTTAGTAGAGACGGGGTTTCACCGTGTTAGCCAAGATGGTCTCGATCTCCTAACCTCGTGATCTGTCCACCTCAGCCTCCCAAAGTGCTGGGATGACAGGCGTGAGCCACTGTGCCCGGCCTAACACACAGTCTTGTCAAAGAATTCCAGTGCGACTTGGGGTACTGTGGAGCCTGCTCTATCATCATGCTTCAGCAGGAAATGTGGGTGAACAGTGCCTGGTGGCATGGTGGGTAAGGAAATGTTTTTTTTTTTTTTTTTGAGACAGTCTTGCTCTGTCGCCCAGGCTGGAGTGCAGTGGCGCAATCTCAGATCACTGCAAGCTCCGCCTCCTAGGTTCACGCCATTCTCCTGCCTCAGCCTCCCCAGTAGCTGGGACTACAGGCGCCCGCCACACGCCCAGCTAGTTTTTTGTATTTTTAGTAGAGACAGGGTTTCACCGTGTTAGCCAGGATGGTCTTGATCTCCTGACCTTGTGATCCGCCTGCCTTGGCCTCCCAAAGTGCTGGGATTACAGGCGTGAGCCACCGCGCCCAGCCGCAGGTAAAGAAATTTATGAAGACAATCGTAGGTAAACGAAGGCAGATTTATTGGAGAAAGTAGGAAAAGACATTGGCAGAGAGACCACAGCAGGCAGGTTGTCATGAGAGAAGCTCACTGCCAGGAGACCAAAGCTTCCTGCAGATTTTATAGAATAGGGCTTGGGCTGATTGATAATGTCAACAGGGGGTTTAACTTGCAGTCTTCTTTCAGCAGAGGTGTTTGATAAACTGAGGCGTTTCATGGCAAGCAGGGAGTTTGTGAGCTCTGTGTGTGATCTGGCCAGGAAGGCCAAACATCTTGGGCCGTTATCTCCTGGACCATAAAAGCAGACCTGGCCCAGTGCAGTGGTTCATGCCTGTAATCCCAGCACTTTGGGAGGCCGAGGTGGGTGGATCACCTGAGGTCAGGAGTTCTAGACTGGCCTGGCCAACATGGCGAAACCCCTTCTCTACTAAAAATACAAAAATTAGCCTAGACGCAGTGGCACATGCCTGTAATTCCAGTTGCTCGGGAAGCTGAGGCAGGAGAATCGCTTGAACCCGGGAGACGGAGGTTGCAGTAAGCTGAGATTGCGCCACTGCACTCCAGCCTGGGCAACAGAGTGAGACTGTCTCAAACAGAACTATAGCTGACCCGTTTCCTCTGACCTCAACCATGGAGGAAAGCTTATTTATTTATTTTGTTGAGATGGAGTCTTGCTCTGTTGCCCAGGGTGGAGTGCAGTAGTGCGATCTCTTACTGCAACCTCCACCTCCCAGGTTCAAGCAATTCTCGAGCCTCTCGGCCTCCCAAGTAGCTGAGATTACAGGCGTGTGCCACCACGCCTGGCTAATTTTTGCATTTTTAGTAGAGATGGGGTTTCTGTGTTGGCCAGGCTGGTCTCCAACTCCTGAGCTCAAGTGATCCACCCACCTCAGTCTCCCAAAGTTCTGGGATTATAGGCATGAGCCACCACACCTGGCCGGAAAACATATTTGTAGCTTATTTGCTTTATCTGATTCTCGCCCCCCGCCCCATCAGCCTGACTCCTTTTCTCTAATTGGGACTCCACGGGAAATACACCTGATTTTGTGTCACGCTCACATGAGTTTGTATTTTGTAGCATTTACAGAAACCAAAGAGGGAAATGTCACCTGCCTGGGTAAAGAAGTCTTTAAAGGAGAAAAGCCAGGTCTGTACCATATCTTCCTGCAGTGAGCTTGGGATCAGGTTTCTCTTTATAAACTTGAAGTCCTCTTAATTTTCCTATGTAACACAAAGCATTTATGTATGTATGTATGTATGTATCGAGACGGAGTTTTGCTCTTGTTGTCCAGGCTGGAGTGCCGTGGCATGATCTTGACTCACTGCAACCTCCGCCTCCCAGGTTCAAGCAATTCTCCTGCCTCAGCCTCCCGAGTAGCTGGAATTACAGGCCTGCGCCACCATGACCGGCTAATTTTTAATTTTTAGTAGAGACAAGGTTTCTTCATGTTGGTCAGGCTGGTCTTGAACTCCCAATGTCAGGTGATCTGCCTGCCTCGGCCTCCCAAAGGGCTGGGATTACAGGCATGAGCCACCGCGCCCGGCCAACACAAGGCATTTTGTTATTTTGGTTTTCCCTATGGGTAACTGATTGCATCCTCTCTCTCTCCCTTCCCTCCTCACCAATGATAAAGACAAAGACAATAGGTACAGGTATATATTGAAGACGAAGTTCCGGGAGATGTGGAAGAGCTGGCCTGGAGATAGCAAAGAGGTCCAGGTTATGGCTGAGAGATACAAGATGCTGATCCCATTCAGCAACCCCAGGGTGCTTCCCGGGCCCTTCTCATACACGGTGGTGCTGTATGGTCCTGCAGGCCTTGGGAAAACCACGCTGGCCCAGAAACTAATGCTAGACTGGGCAGAGGACAACCTCATCCACAAATTCAAATATGCGTTCTACCTCAGCTGCAGGGAGCTCGGCCGCCTGGGCCCGTGCAGTTTTGCAGAGCTGATCTCCAAAGACTGGCCTGAATTGCAGGATGACATTCCACACATCCTAGCTCAAGCACAGAAAATCTTGTTCGTGATTGACGGCTTTGATGAGCTGGGAGCTGCACCTGGGGCGCTGATCCAGGACATGTGCAGGGACTGGGAGAAGAAGAAGCCGGTGCCTGTCCTCCTGGGGAGTTTGCTGAACAGGTATATGTTACCCAAGGCCGCCCTGCTGGTCACCACGCGGCCCAGGGCACTGAGGGACCTCCGGTTCCTGGTGGAGGAGCCAATCTACATAAGGGTGGAGGGCTTCCTGGAGGAGGACAGGAGGGCCTATTTCCTGAGACACTTTGGAGACGAGGACCAAGCCACGCGTGCCTTTGAGCTGATGAGGAGCAACGCGGCCCTGTTCCAGCTGGGGTCGGCCCCCGCGGTGTGCTGGATCGTGTGCACGACTCTGAAGCTGCAGATGGAGAAGGGGGAGGACACGGCCCCCACCTGCCTCACCCGCACGGGGCTGTTCCTGCGCTTCCTCTGCAGCCGGTTCCCGCAGGGCGCACAGCTGCGGGGCGCGCTGCGGACGCTGAGCTTTCTGGCCGCGCAGGGCCTGTGGGCGCAGATGTCTGTGCTCCACCGAGAGGACCTGGAAAGGCTCAGGGTGCAGGAGTCCGACCTCCGTCTGTTCCTGGACGGAGACATCCTCCGCCAGGACACAGTCTCCAAAGGCTGCTACTCCTTCATTCACCTCAGCTTCCAGCAGTTTCTCACTGCGCTGTTCTACGCCCTGGAGAAGGAGGAGGAGGAGGACAGGGACGGCCACGCCTGGGACATTGGGGACATACAGAAGCTGCTTTCCGGAGAAGAAAGACTCAGGAACCCCGACCTGATCCAAGCAGGATACTACTCCTTTGGCCTCGCTAACGAGAAGAGAGCCAAGGAGCTGGAGGCCACTTTTGGCTGCCGGATATCACCGGACATCAAACAGGAATTGCTGCAATGCGACATAAGTTGTAAGGGTGGACATTCAACGGTGACAGACCTGAAGGAGCTCCTTGGCTGTCTGTACGAGTCTCAGGAGGAAGAGCTGGTGAAGGAGGTGATGGCTCAGTTCAAAGAAATATCCCTGCACTTAAATGCAGTAGACGTTGTGCCATCTTCATTTTGCCTCAAGCACTGTCAAAACCTGCAGAAAATGTCACTGCAGGTAATACAGGCGAATCTCCCGGAGAATGTCACTGCGTCTGAATCAGACGCTGAGGTTGAGAGGTAAGAACCGTTTCACTCTACCAGTCGTTCCATCTTTAGCCTCATCCCATGCACCCTTAGGAAGAGGCCAGAGCCTCCTATGCACTGTGACTTAGGGTCAGGAATTCCCTCTTGTTGGACTTTTTTGTTTGTTTTTTGTTTTGTTTTTGAGATGGAGTCTTGCTCTGTCGCCCAACCTGGAGCGCAGTGGCGTGATCTTGGCTCACTGCAACCTCTGCCTCCTGGGTTCAAGCGATTCTCCTGCCTCAGCCTTCTGAGTAGCTGGGACTACAGGCGCCCACCACCTTGCTTGGCTAATTTTTATATTTTCAGTAGAGATGGGATCTCACCATGTTGGCCAGTCTGGTCTTGAACTCCTCCTGACCTCAGGTGATCCACCTGCCTCAGCCTCCCAAAGTGGGATTACAGGCATGATTCACCATGCCCGGCCCAAATATATTTTTTTAAGACAGGGTCTTGCTCTGTTGCTCAGGCTGGAGTACAGTGGTGCAATCATAGCTCACTGCAGCCTCAAACTTCTGGGTTCAAGTGTTGTTCCTGAGTACCTGGGATGACAGGTATTAGGTGTGCACCATCATGCCCAGCTAACGTAAGTGGGTTTTTTGTTTTTTTTTTTTTTTTTTTTTTTGGAAAGACAGAATCTCACTATGTTGCCCAGGCTGGTCTTGAACTCCCAAAGCACTGGGATTACAGGCATGAGCTACCACACGCCCTGCCTGAATATTTCTTATTGGTATGTATAGATATGTATATTCCCAATTTTTTTTTTTTTTTTTTGAGACGGAGTTTCACTCTTTTTCTCAGGTTGGAGTGAAGTGGCTCGATCTCAGCTCACTGCAACCTCCGCCCCACCAGGTTCCATGATTCTCCTGCCTCAGCCTCATGAGTAGCTGGGATTACAGCCACCCACGACCATGCCCAGCTAATTTTTGTACTTTTAGTAGAGATGGGGTTTCACCATGTTGGCCAGGCAGATCTCAAACTCCTGACCTGAGGTGATCCACCTGCCTCAGCCTCACAAAGTGCTAGGATTATAGGTGTGAGCCACCGTGCCCAGTCTTCTCTTTTATCAATGATGTGCTTAGCATTTTAACTTATTTTTACCCTCTATTGGATTTTTGTCTAAGAAGAACAGGTTCTTTGTCCTGTGATGCTTTTTGGGTGTTGAGTTGTCTGATGGTGGTGCTAAATGATTAAATGGTCCAGTTTTCAATTATACTTATTTGTTAGGGGTATATGCCCAGAGAAACCCTAAATACTTCAGCCGTGATGGACATACATTTGGTGTAACCCGCTTCTTCTCTTCCCTGTAGATCCCAGGATGATCAGCACGTGCTTCCTTTCTGGATGGACCTTTGTTCCATATTTGGCTCAAATAAGGATCTGATGGGTCTAGCAATCAATAATAGCTTTCTCAGTGCCTCCCTAGTAAGGATCCTGTGTGAAGGAATAGCCTCTGACACCTGTCATCTCCAGAGAGTGGTGTAAGTAGAAACTAATTCGTGAACTGAAATCCTTAGGGTGTGAAAATGTTACAATTTTAACGCTGTAACAATATTCAGATTCCTGTCCTAGACTCTTAGGTGCTCAAGACACAGGGAATTGAGAGAGTCTTGTCCTCAAATTTGTCTTGTGGGATAATCGTATAAAGTAATTTAGTAATTTAGAAATTACTAAATTACTTTATACGAGGCAGGGCATGGTGGTTCACACCTGTAATTCCAACACTTCGGGAGGCCGAGGCAGACAGATCACTTGAGGTCAGGAGTTCGAGACCAGCCTGGCCAACATTACAAAACCCTGCCTCTACTAAAAATACAAAAATTATCCAGGCGTGGTGGCAGGCACCTGTAATATCAGCTACTTGAGAGGCTGAGGCAGGAGAATTGCTTGAACCCAGGAGGCGGAGGTTGCAGTGAACCAAGATCTTGCCACTAGACTCCAGTCTGAGTGACAGAGCGAGACTCTGTCTCAAAAAAAAAAAAAAGAAGAAAAAAGGGCCGGGCACAATGGCTCACGCCTGTAGTCCCAGCACTTCGGGGGCCCAAGGCGGAGGGATCACTTGAGGTCAGGAGTTCAAGACCAGCCTGGCCAAGATGGTGCAAAACCCTGTCTCTACTAAAAATACAAAAATTTGCTAGGTGTGGTGGCAGGTGCCTATAATCCCAGCTATTCCGGATGCTGAAGGTAGGAGTCGCTTGAGTCCGGGAGGCAGAGTTTGCTTTGCAGTGAGCCGAGATCACGCCACTGCACTCCAGCCTGGGCGACAGAGTGAGACTCCATCTCAAAGAGAAAAAAAAATTTGTAAAGATGGACAAAAATTTAAACATGGAAAAAATAGTTCCTAAAGTTTAAATATATTGAGCCCCTGGTTTCCATTTAAGTACGATACAGGTGTACACACTAAAGATTTAACTTTCGTTCTCTTTTCCCTAGGTTCAAAAACATTTCCCCAGCTGATGCTCATCGGAACCTCTGCCTAGCTCTTCGAGGTCACAAGACTGTAACGTATCTGACCCTTCAAGGCAATGACCAGAATGATACGCTTCCCGCATTGTGTGAGGTCTTGAGACATCCAGAATGTAACCTGCGATATCTCGGGTATATCTCTTAATCATTAAAATGCTTCATCATACAAACAGCCACCACAAGCTTATATGGCAATTTTGTGTAAATAAGAAAAAGTTCGTTATTCTGACTAGAAACAGTACTAAGGGCAGATGACCCGGGATGCAGCATGGGCTGAACTTGAGTTTCTACTTGCCTTGAGCAGTGAACAACCTGGACAACCATACGTGAGGACCCTGAATCCAAAGAAACTCCCAGAATCTTTATCTTCCTTTTTTTTTTTTTTTTTTTTTCCCTTCAGATGGAGTCTTGCTCTGTTGCCCAAGCCGAAGTGCAGTGGCACGATCTTGGCTCACTGCAACATCTGCCTCCCAGGTTCAAGTAATTCTGCTGCCTCAGCCTCCCAAGTAGCTGGGATTACAGGCACCCGCCACCATACCTGGCTAATTTTTGCGCTTTTAGTAGAGATGGTTTCGCCACATTGCCAGGCTGGTCTTGAACTCATGACCTCAGATGACCTGCCCCCCCCGAGGCTCCCAAAGTGCTGGGATTATAGGCGTGAGCCACCATGCCCAGCCAGAGTCCTTATGTTTTGGTTTTGGTTTTTTCTTTCTTTTTTTTTTTTTTTGAGATGGAGTCTCGCTCTGTCACCCAGGCTGGAGGGCAATGGTATAATCTGAGCTCACTGCAGCCTCCACCTACCAGGTTCAAGTGATTCTCCTGCCTCAGCCTCCTGAGTAGCTGGGATTACAGGTGCACACCACCACACCTGGTTAATTTTTGTATTCTTAGTAGAGATGGAGTTTTACCACATTGGCCAGGCTGGTCTCGAACTCATGACCTCAGGTGATCCACCCCCACCCCGCCGGCCTCCCAAAGTGGGGTGTGAGCCACCGTGCCCAGCCCAGAATCTTTATCTTCTATCAGATCATTCACTCATGGTTCATGCTTCTCCTGTATGATGATTCAGAATACCAGCTATTGACATTTTTCAAGCAAGAACCCTTCAGGAACATCAAGTTGCCCCTTTTCTGTTAGTCCTCTATTGAGAGCTCTCCCCTTGGGAAGCTGTCCACGTGGCTGCCCAGGTGATGAGAACCATCATGCAAGGAGTTCATGAAGCCTCACTTGGCCACATTGGTGTAGTAGGTGGTCATTGGCCTCAAATTATTGCCCTGGGCCAGGCGCAGTGGCTCACGCTGGGAGGCCGAGGCGGGTGGATCACTTGAGGTCAGGAGTTCAAGACCAGCCTGGTCAACATAGTGAAACCCCGTCTCTACTAATAATACAAAAATTAGCTTAGCTGGGCATGTTGGCGCGCGCCTGTAGTCCCAGCTACTCAGGAGGCTGAGGCAGGAGAATCATTTGAACCTGAGAGGCGGAGGTTGCCGTGAGCTGAGATCACACCACCGCACTCCAGCCTGGGCAACAGTGTGAGACTGTCTCAAAAATAAATAAATAAATAAATAAAGAGTCTTGGCCGGGTGCGGTGGCTCATGCCTGTATCCCAGCACTTTGGGAGGCCAAGGTGGGTGGATCACGAGGTCAGGAGTTCAAGACCAGCCTGGCCAACATGGTGAAACCCCATGTCTACTAAAAATACAAAAAAATTAGCCGGGCATGGTGGCGCGTGCCTGTAATCCCAGCTACTTGAGGCTGATGCAAGAGAATTGCTTGAACCTAGGAGGCAGAGGTAGCAGTGAGCCAAGATCATGCCATTGCACTCCAGCCTGGGCAACAGAGCAAAACTCCATCTCGAGGACAGAAAAAAAACTTATTGTTCTGGCTCTACTGATGAAATCTTAGGCTGCTTAATGGGATCTTCTCAGTTGAATAGGATGCTGTACATCTCACAGGTATTTGAAGGTTGAATGAAACCAAATCCAAGCACATGCATTCAATAGTGGCTGCTGTCATTACTAACCATTGCATTACCCTCTTTTCTTGTTTACATGAGAATAATGGAATGCAGGGTGAGGGGGAATATTGGGTGAATTAAAGATTTGGGTCACTAATTTTTTTTTTCTCGAGATATAGTCTTGCTCTGTCTACCAGGCTGGAGTGCAGTGCCACAGTCTTGGTTCACTGCAACCTCTGCCTCCTGGGTTCAAGTGATTCTTCTCTGTCAACCTCTTGAGTAGCTGGGATTACAGGCACCCAGCTGTATTTTTGTATTTCTAGTATTTTGTATTTCTAGTAGAGACAGGGTTACGCCATGCTGGTGGCCAGGGTGGTCTCAAACTCCTGACCTCAGGCAATCCACCACACCCAGCTAATTTTTGGTATATTTAACAGAGCCGGGGTTTCACCATGTTGGCTGGGCTGGTCTCGAACTCCTGACCTCAAGTGACACCCATCTTCCAAAATGCTGGGATTACAGCAATGTGCCACCACGCCCAGCTAATTCTTGTATTTTTAGGAGAAATGGGGTTTCATCATGTTGTCCTGGCTGGTCTTAAACTCCTGGTCTCATGATCCACCTGCCTTGGCCTGCCAAAGTCCTGGGATTACAGGCATGAGCCACTGTGCCCAGCCACTCATTTCTTATGAATTTATTCTAACACATTTTCCGGATAAACAGACCACCTTGAAACATAGGTTAGTGGGCTGGTATGGTGGCTCATGCCTATAATCCCAGTACTTTGGGAGGCCTAGGCTGGTGTATCACTTGAAGTCAGGAATTTTTTGTTTTGAGACGGAGTCTTGCTCTGTCGCCCAGGCTAGAGTGCAGTGGAGTGATCTCGGCTCACTGCAACCTCCGCCTCCTGGGTTCAAGTGATTCTCTTGCCTCAGCCTCCTGAGTAGCTGGGACTACAGGCACGTGTCGCCACGCCCATCTAACTTTTGTATGTTTAGTAGAGCCGGGTTTTCACCATGTTGGCCAGGATGGTCTCAAACTCCTGACCTCCTGATCTGCCTGCCTTGGCCTCCCAAAGTGCTGGGATTACAGGCATGAGCCGTTGCCCCGGCCAAAGTTAGGAGTTTGAGACCAGCCTGGCCAACATGGTAAAACCCCATCTCTACTAAAAAATAGAAAAATTAGCTAGGCAAGATGGCATTCGCCTGTAATCCCAGCCACTCAGGAGGCTGAGGCGGGAGAATCTCTTGAATCCAGGAGGCAGAGGTTGCTGCGAGCTGAGATCGCGCCACTACACTCCAGCCAGAGTGACACAGCATAAATAACTCCCTTTCAAAAAACCAAACAATGAAACATAGGTTAGCGGACTCTGCATCCAACATTAGAGTAAGATTGACTAAGTTCTTTATTTCCAGCTGATTCCTGGGCAATGTTGATGCCGCTGGTCTGGGGACCACCCTTTGACAACTACTGCTCCAGATAATTCAAGTCGGGGTATAACATAACTAGTGAGATGTAAACCAAAGACAATTCCGCGGTTAGATTCTCAAGAATGACTTGTTCTGCCGGGCGCAGTGGCTCGCGCCTGTCATCCCAGCACTTTGGGAGGCCGAGGTGGGCAGATCACCTGAGGTTGGGAGTTTGAGACCAGCCTGACCAACATGGAGAGACCCCACCTCTACTGAAAATACAAAAATAGCTGGGCATGGTGGTGCATGCCTGCAGTCCCAGCTACTCGGGAGGCTGAGGCAGGAGTATCAGTTGAACCCAGGAGGCAGAGGTTGCTGTGAGCCGAGATCGCGCCACCTGGGCAACAAGAGTGAGACTCAGTCTCAAAAAAAAAAAAAAAAAAAAAAAAATGACTTGGTCCTATTTCTCCCACAGGTTGGTGTCTTGTTCCACTACCACTCAGCAGTGGGCTGATCTCTCCTTGGCCCTTGAAGTCAACCAGTCCCTGACGTGCGTAAACCTCTCCGACAATGAGCTTCTGGATGAGGGTGCTAAGTTGCTGTACACAACTTTGAGACACCCCAAGTGCCTTCTGCAGAGGTTGTCGTAAGTCTCTCGTCTCTTCCAGAGCAGCTGTGCTTTCGATCTGGGGCCACAGACGAGCAATGGTCATGCCTGACTTGGCTGTATGGAACCTCTCGCTGATGTGAACACCTGTTCCCATGTTTAGATCCAGGCCGATGGCCTGTGAATCTTGTTCTTCTCTCTTTCCTATTCCTTCATAGGATCACCAGTGCATGATAGAGGGTGGGGGGTTCACAAGAAGGGGCTTTTGGATGCTGGCACTTGTGGAGCTAGCCGGGAAGGTTGAAGTTGGAAATGTCAACCGTGTTGCCATTTGTGATTCTTTTGCAGGTTGGAAAACTGTCACCTTACAGAAGCCAATTGCAAGGACCTTGCTGCTGTCTTGGTTGTCAGCCGGGAGCTGACACACCTGTGCTTGGCCAAGAACCCCATTGGGGATACAGGGGTGGAGTTGCTGTGTGAGGGCTTGAGGTACCCCGAGTGTAAACTGCAGACCTTGGTGTAAGTCCGTGCTGGCTGCCTGTGTGCGTGGGTGTATATGCACACACCCCCCACCTCCGGGTTTGAGTAGGGTGGTTATGAGAACACTTAATTCCTCTAAATGCCCCAAGCATGATGCTAATGACAACTGGTAAGACCTGGGGCGATGATGATAGGAAAAAAGTATAAGTAGTAGTAGCAGTAATATTCTATAGGGATTTGGAGAATGTAGCTGGTTTTCAGGGTTCTTTTTTTTTTTTTTCCTCTTTATGTATGTATGTATTTTAGAGATGGGGTCTCGCCATATTGCCTAGGCTGGTCTCAAACTCCTGAGCTCAAGAGATCTGCCTGCCTTGGCCTCCCAAAATGCTAGAATTACAGGCATGAGCCATGTCACTCCATGCTGTGTTTTCTCTTAATCTGTGTTCTTAGAACTATAACTGTAACATAAATTGCATCAGGTAGTCTTCTGGGCCAGTGTACACTCAGACTCCCAGTGGAAGCTATTGGAAGCTACATGCTCAATATGATCCTCCTGTTAATACTAAAATCACAGGACACATGGCCTGGTGCAGTGGCTCACGCCTATAATCCCAGCACCTTGAGAGGCCGAAGGAGGCAGATCCCTTGAGGGCAGGAGTTTGAGACCAGCCTGGCCAACATGATGAAACATTGTCTCTCTACTAAAAATACAAAAATTAGTCAGGCATGGTGGGACATGCCTGTAATCCCAGTTACTCAGGAGGCTAAAGCAGGAGAATTACTTGAACCCGGAAGGTGGAGGTTGCAGTGAGCTGAGATGGCACCACTGCAGTCCAGTCTGGCCAATAGAACAAGACTCTCTCAAAAAAAAAAAAAAAAATTATACGATAAATCTTTAGAAAGGAATTGGGGCCTGGCATGGTGGCTCATGCCTGTAATCTCAGCACTTTAGGAGGCGGGCAGATCACCTGACGTCAGGAGTTTGAGACCAGCCTGGCTGATGCAGTGAAACCCTGTCTCTACTAAAAATACAAAAATTAGCTAGGCGTGTTGGTATGGTCCTGTAATCCCAGCTACTTGGGAGGCTGAGGCAGGAGAATCGCTTGAAGTTGGGAGGCGAAGGTTGCAATGAGCCGAGATCATGCCAGCCTGGGTGACAGAACGAGATTGTCTCAAAAAAAAAAAAAAAAAAATTGTATCTGCACTGATGGTTTCTGTTCAGAGATTCGATTTTATATTAACATCTCTGGTATTTTTTTTTTTTTTTTAAGATGGAGTTTTACTCTTGCCCACGCTAGAGTGCAATGGCATGATCTAGGCTCACTGCAACCTCTGGCTTCAAGGAGGTTGATTCTCCTGCCTCAGCCTCCCGAGTAGCTGGGACTACAGGCGCCCACCACCACGCCCGGCTAATTTTTGTATTTTTAGTAGAGACGGGATTTCACCATGTTGGCCAGGCTGGTCTCAAACTCCTGACCTCATGATCTGCCCGCCTCGGCCTTCCAAAGTGCTGGGATTACAGGCATGAACCACTGCGCCCAGCCATACATCTCTGGTATTCTTTGTCTCTAACATCACCTCCAACAGTTAGGAACTGTCCTCTTCCTATAAAGTAACTTTAATCTAGGATATGCACCTGGCATCTGAAAACTACCCACTTAAATTTAATGACATATTCAGTTCATGGCTGGAGACGACGAGTAGAAGGAAGGGATTCTTCCCACACCCACTATATCTAGGCCCTGAAACACTAAAAATGAAGTCCCACAAGCAGTGAGATGTCACCCACTCACTAACTGTATCTTCAAATGAACGTCTAGTTTTTTTGGTTGTGTGTGGTGTGTGTGGTTTTTTTTTTTTTTTTTGGATAGTCTTGCTCTGTTGCCCAGGCTGGAATGCAGTGGCTCCATCTCAGCTCACTGCAACCTCCACTTCATGAGTTCAGGTGATTCTCCTGCCTCAGCTTCCCAGGGATTAAGGTGCATGCCACCACGCCCAGCTAACTTTTGTATTTTTAGTAGAGACGAGGTTTCACCTTGTTGGTCAACCTGGTCTCGAACTCCTGACCTCAGGTGATCCGCCCACCTCAGCCTCCCAAAGTGCTGGGATTACAGGTGTGAGCCACCGTGCCGGCCCCCTCAATTCAACTTTTTGATCCATGCCCCTATTTTGCTAAGTTGTCAACTTCCCTTTAGTCTTAGGTGGGTTTTCCTCCATTACACAGTCATAGAAGTTTCTAGAAGGCCGGGTACGGTCTTTGGGAGGCCGAGGCAGGTGGATCATGAGGTCAGGAGTTCGAGACCAGCCTGGCCAACATGGTGAAACCCTGTCTTTACTAAAAATACAAAAATTAGCCACGCATGGTGTCAGATGCCTGTAATCCCAGCTTACTTGGGAGGGTGAGGCAGAGGTTGCAGTGAGCCGAGACTGTGCGAAGTTTCAAGATTTGGGGGTGTGTTTTCACTCCTCTGTCGTCATGGGCTCCAATCTGCCATCTATTTCCAAGGCCCTTCCAGGTCCTGTGTCCCTCAGCTAGTGGTATGCTTCACTTGGGACCCAGAGATACATGGGCATTATAGTTCAAATTATAATTAAGTTTAGAACTCTATTGAGACAGAAGAAAGAAGCTAAGGTGAACTGTGTTGGTTAATATCTAGGATCCTAGTAGCAGATATGTTGGAGTGTGAGCTGGTGTCTTCTGCCTGTAAGACACCACCTCTCTAGCAACTGAATTTAGGAAATAGAATCGTAATCCCAGCACGTTAGGGAGGCCAGGGTGAGCAGATCGTCTGAGGTCGGGAGTTGAAGACCAACCTGGCCAACATGGGGAAACCCTGTCTCTACTAAAAATACAAAACTTAGCTGGGTGTGGTGGCATGCGAACGCGTGTACACACACACACACACACACCCCTGTAATCCCAGCTACTCAGAAGGCTGGGACACAAGAATCGCGTGAACCCAGGAGGCGGAGGTTGAAGTGAGCCACCGTGCCCACTGAGAATCCTTTTTACTTCAACTTCTGTTGGCCACCTGTATTCCTTGGCTTGTGGCCCTTCCTCCAACTTCAGCACAGCGTCTTCACACGTTGCTCTGGCTCCCTTATCACGTCACCTCCTGCTGGCTTGGACTCTCAGCTCCCTCTTATGAGGATCCCTGTGATTGCTGGACCTACCCAAATAAACCAGGATATAATCCATCTTAAGATGCTCAGTCACATCTACGAGGTCCCTTTTGCTCGCAGGTGCCAGGAGTTGGGACTTGGACATCTTTAGGGGAGGCCATTCTTCTGTCCACCACACCACCCCATGATTCCATTTCCATGTCACCACTGTCTCTAAGTGTGTCTAACCCACGGCTCAAGAGTCAAAGGTGCATCACACCAGTGAGAACTCACAGGTTCGGGTTTGCTTTCTTCCTGTGGTTGATTTCTAGGCTTTGGAACTGCAACATAACTAGCAATGGCTGCTGCAATCTCGCAAAGCTTCTCCAAGAAAAATCAAGCCTATCGTGTTTGGATCTGGGGCTGAATTACATAGGAGTTAGCGGAATGAAGCTCCTGTGTGAGGCTTTGAGGAAACCACTGTGCAACTTGAGATGTCTGTGGTGAGTTAACTTATAAGTTCAACTTCCTATACTTATACCTTATTGAATCTGTGGCTAGTGTAAAATAATCAGTGAAGCTGACTTCCCAAGTTATATAATTGAGAGGACTTCTATAGAGTCGATCGAGCATTTACTAGGATGGTTAAAGGAATAAGTTCTAGTCTAAGTTTTTTTTATTCTTGAAGCTTTGCTCTTGTCATAGGCTGGAGTGCAATGGCGTGATCTTGGCTCACTGCAACCTCCGCCTCTCAGGTTCAAGCAGTTCTCTTGCCTCAGCTTCCCAAGTAGTTGGGATTACAGGCGCCCGCCACCATGCCCAGCTAATTTTTGTATTTTTAGTAGAGACAGGGTTTCGCCATGTTGAAGGTTCATCTCAAATTCCTGACCTCAGGTGATCCACCCATCTCGGCCTCCCAAAGTGCTGGGATTACAGGCGTGAGCCACTGCGCCCGGCCCTATGTCTAAGTTCTAGTCTGTGTCATGCAAAGAACACCTGTGAAATTTTAAGGCTACAATGCCTCAAGCCATTCAGCCAAAAGCCACTGCCCAGCACCCCACATTCAGAGAGGTAGGAATTAGGCCAGGCATGGTGGCTCACACCTGTAATCCCAGCACTTTGGGAGGCCGAAGCGGGCGGATCACTTGAGGTCAGGAGCTCAAGACCAGCCTGGCCAACTTGGTGAAACTCCATCTCTACTAAAAATATAAAAATTAGCCGAGTGTAGTAGTGGATGCCTCTTTTTTTTTTTTTTTGAGACAGTTTCACCCTTGTTGTCCAGACTGGAGTGCAATGGCACGATCTCAGCTCACTGCCACCTCCTGGGTTCAAGTGATTCTCCTGCCTTAGCCTCCCAAGTAGCTGGAAATAAACAGGCATGTGCCACCACGCCTGGCTAATTTTGTATTTTTAGTAGAGACGGGGTTTCTCCATGTTGGTCAGGCTGGTCTCGACCTCCCGACCTCAGGTGAGAGCCACTGCGCCCAGCCAGTAGGTGCCTTTAATCCCAGCTACTTGGGAGGCTGAGGCAGGAGAATCACTTGAACCCTGGAGATGGAGGTTGCAGTGACCTGAGATCCTGTCACTACACTCCATCCTGGGCGACAAGAGCAAGACTCCATCTCAGGAAAAAATAAAGAAGAGGTAGGAATTACACATCATGCCAGAAAATGCTGGCTCTATCAGCAGGTGAGTGGTCTCAACTTGGCTATCTTACAAATCCCTTGTGAGTTAGCTACAGTCAAATGCACTTGAACCTGGACTCCTACCTGGGAGGCAATCTTAAAAGAATTTGACTCCGGATGGGCAAGGTGGCTCATGCCTGTAATCCCGGCATTTTGGGAGTCCAAGGTAGGTAGATTGCTTGAGGCCAGGAATTTAAAAACAGCCTGGCCAACACAATGAAACCCTGTCTCTACTAAAAGTACAAAAATCAGCTGAGCGTGGCTGTGTACCTCTGCTCCCAGTTACTCGGGAGGCTGAGGTGGGAGGATCACTTGAGCCTGGGAGGAAGAAGTTACAGTGAACTGAGATCACGTCACCTCACTCCAGCCTGGGTGACAGTGAGATCCTGTCTCAAAAAAAAGGCGCCTTTTTAATCACTCACTGACACATGTAGAGGAGCAAAAAGTTTGAGTTGCTGGTTGGCCCAGGAGGTCAAGGCTGCAGTGAGCCAAGCTGGTGTTACCACACTCCAGCCTGGGCAACTGAGTGAGACCATGTTTCAAAAAATTAAGTGGCCGGGTGCAGTGGCTCATGCCTGTAATTCCAGCACTTTGGGAGGCTGAGGCAGGTGGATCACCTAAGGTAAGGAGTTTGAGACCAGCCTGTCTCTACTAAAGAGACAGGTGAAACCCTGTCTCTATAAAACCACAAAAATTAGGCGGGCATGGTGGCACATAGCTATAATCTCATCTACTTGGAGGCACAAGAACTGCTTGAATCCAGGAGGCAGAGGTTACAGTGAGCCGAGATCATGCCACAGCACTCCAGCCTTGGCGATAGAGCGAGACTGTCTCAAAGAATAACTTCAAAGATGGAAGTTATTTAACCTCCGCTCAAAAGCCTCAGTGCTTCCCTATGTCAATCCAGGTAAAATCCTATATTGACAATGGCCTCAGGGTCTTCTGTGAGCTGGCCACCGCTTACCTATGACCTCATGTTGACAATCCTCCCTGGCTCACTCATGCCCGCTGCCTGGATGTTCTATTTCACATGTCAATCACATGTATCTTCAGGGCCTCTGCACAAGCTATTTCTCTGCCTGGAGAACTCCCCCCGAGCTCTATG
Organism: Pongo abelii; assembly: GCF_028885655.2. NCBI lineage: Eukaryota > Metazoa > Chordata > Mammalia > Primates > Hominidae > Pongo > Pongo abelii. Next base: position 61,489,060 of record NC_072005.2, read on the forward strand.
ACTCAGTCTCTTCACCCCCTCACCTCCAACCATTGTAGCCAGAACCCTCAGTTATTCCCTGTACCCCTTGCCCTTCATAACCCCTCATCGCCTCCATATTTTCCTGTTAGCAGATGAGCCTGAGAGCAGAGACGTTTTGTTGGTTTTTTGAGACTGGAGTCCCACTCTGTCACCCAGACTGGAGTGCAGTGGCGCGATCTCGGCTCACTGCAACCTCCGCCTCCTGGGTTCAAGCGATTCTCCTGCCCCAGCCTCCTGAGTAGCTGGGACTACAGGTGCCTGTCACCATGCCCGGCTAACTTTTGTATTTTTAGTAGAGACAGGGTTTTACCATGTTAGGCTGGTCGTGAACTCCTGACCTCAGGTGATCCATCCACCTCGGCCTCCCAAAGTGCTGGGATTACAGGCGTGAACCACTGTGCCCGGCCTGAGACTTCTGTTGGTCATGCAGATCCCCAACACCCGAGGGTGGGCTTGGCTTACAGGAGGGCATCGATCAGCACTGGCTGCATTAACATGTTGATTTCTGTGTTTCCCAGGTTGTGGGGATGTTCCATCCCTCCGTTCAGTTGTGAAGACCTCTGTTCTGCCCTCAGCTGCAACCAGAGCCTCGTCACTCTGGACCTGGGTCAGAATCCCTTGGGTTCTAGTGGAGTGAAGATGCTGTTTGAAACCTTGACACATCCCAATGGCACCCTCCGGACACTCAGGTATGATCCATTTACTTCCCCATCAGGCTTTCTCCAGAGTGGTAGGTTTAGGGGAAGCATAATGACATGGACCTGCTGTAGAAGACTGATCTGGTAGCTGGATTACAGGTTCCCGCCACCAGACCCAGCCAATTTCTGTATTTTAGTAGAGACGGGGTTTCACCATGTTGGTCAGGCTGGTCTCAAACTCCTGACCTCAGATGATCCACTGCCTCGGCCTCCCAAAGTGCTGGGATTACAGGCGTGAGCCACCGCACCCGGCCACCTTTTTTTTTTTTTTTTTTTTTACCTTTGAGGCAAGAACTCACTGTATTCCCCAGGCTGAGTCCAGCAGTACAATGATGGCTCGCTGCAGGCTCGCTCCAGCTCCTGGGCTCAAGCAATCCTCCTGCCTCAGTTCCTGAGTAACTAGGTTTATAAGCATGAACCATTGCACCCAGCCACGGCTGCTGTCTGCCTGCTCATGAGAGCAAGTTGTCACTGGGCTGTGTTTTGTTTGTTGCATTTTGTCAGGGTTTTTGGGGTTCGTTTTTTTGTTTTTTGTTTTTTGTTTTGTTTTCTGAGATGGAGTCTCACTCTGTTGCCCAGGCTGGAGTGCAGTGGTTGCTAACTGCAACTTCCACCTCCCAGGTTCAAGCTATTCTCATGCCTCAGCCTCCCAAGTAGCTGGGATTACAGGCATGCACCACCACACCTAGGTAATTTTTGTATTTTTAGTAGAGACAGGGTTTTACCATGTTGGCCAGGGTGATCTCGAACTTTTGACCTCGGTGATTTGCCCACCTCAGCGTCCCAAAGTGCTGGGATTACAGGCATGAGCCCCACCGCACCCGGCCTGAGTTGTATTTTGATACCATGGCATCAAAGAACCAAGAAGCCCCTTCCTAGGAGTGTGGGAACTTCAGAAATTCTCACAAGCAATATACTCTACTGCTGGCTTAAAATAATCTTTATGTAGAAGAAACATAGATTACTTGTTTATTTAACATGAATCTCAGCCTAAGATACTTTGTAAGTCAAAAGACATATGGACACTAAGGTTTTTTTTAAGCTTTAAGTTTATCTATCTATTTATTTATTTATTTATTTGGAGACAGAGTTTTACTCTTGTTGCCCAGCCTGGAGTGCAATGGCGCTATCTCGGCTCACTGCAACCTCTGCCTCCCGGATTCAAGAGGTTCTCCTCCCTCAGCCTCCCAAGTAGCTGGGACTACAGGCATGTGCCACCACACCTGGCTAATTCTGTATTTTTAGTAGAGACACGGGGTTTCTCCATATTGGTCAGGCTGGTCTCGAACTCCTGACTTCAGGTGACCTGCCTGTCTCAGCCTCCCAAAGTGCTAAGATTACAGGCATGAGCCACCACGCCTGGCCTGCATCTCCTCTGTTTAACTGGTACTCCGGGGTCCACCGAGTAGAAGTTGCCAAAGTGGGTGATAGAGCAGGTAGGCAGGTATTAGAGCTATAGCCCAGCTGTATTCAGCAATTTCATTTTCTGTGTATGATAATCAACAAGCATCTAAAACTACACAGTGGCTTTATACCATTACAAGGTTAATCTGATGTTATGTTTTTCTCTATCATCAGATCAACATGGTTGAGAATAAGAGGAATGAAAAAAAGGATTAAAAAGAGAAATGAAAGTCTTTAATTTTACATTTTATTATTTACTTCATTTATTTTTTAGACAAAAATCTCACTCTATTGCTCAGGCTGGAGTACAGGGGCCCGGTCTCGGCTCACTGTAACCTCCACCTCCCAGGTTCAAGTGATTCTCCTGTGTTAGCCCCCTGAGTAGCTGGGACTATAGGGACGCACCATCATACCCAGCTAACTTTTATATTTTTAGTAGAGATGGACTTTTCACCATCTTGCCTAGGCTGGTCTCAAACTCCTGACTTCAAGTGGTCTGCCCACCTCACTCTCCCAAAGTGCTGGCATTACAGGCATGACCCACCACATCTGGCCTCATTTTATATTTAAAAATAAAAAATAAGCAAATCGAGCCAGGTGCAGTCTAGGCAACATGGTAAAACCCCAACTCTACTAAAAATAAAAAAACTAGCTGAGCATGGTGGCGGGCGCCTGTAGTCCCAGCTACTCGGGAGGCAGAGGATAGGATGGCTTGAACCCAAGAGGCCCAGGTTGCAGTGAGCTGAGATGGTACCACTGCACTCTAGCCTGGGCGACAGAGAGACTGTCTTTTTTTTTTTTGAGAGAGTCTTGCTCTGTCGCCCAGGCTGGAGTACAGTGGCACGATCTCGGCTCACTGCAAGCTCTGCCTCCTGGGTTCACGCCATTCTCCTGCCTGAGCCTCCCAAGGAGCTGGGACTACAGGTGCCCGCCACCACACCCGGCTAATTTTTTGTATTTTTTTTAGTAGAGATGGGGTTTCACCGTGTTAGCCAGGATGGTCTCAATCTCCTGACCTTGTGATCCGCCCGCCTCGGCCTCCCAAAGTGCTGGGATTACAGGCATGAGCCATCGCGCCCAGCCTGAGACTGTCTTTAAAAAAAAAAAAAAAAAAAAAAAAAAGAAAATCAATGTGGAACACTCCTTTGCCACCTAGAATAATCAGGAAAGGTGACCCATGCCCTGTGCCTCCTTAACAGACTTTCAGGTCCTTGGGAATTTGAAACAAATCTCCTTCATGCACAAAGTAACCTTTTCTTCCCCCATTGTACCCCAGGTTGAAAATAGATGACTTTAATGATGAACTCAATAAACTGCTGGAAGAAATAGAAGAAAAAAACCCACAACTGATTATCGATACTGAGAAACATGATCCCTGGAAAAAAAGGCCTTCTTCTCATGACTTCGTGATCTGAATCCCCCCCGAGTCATTCATTCTCCATGAAGTCATCGATTTTCCAGGTGTTGGTGAACTGCCTGTGACTCCTCCTCCCCCGCCCCCACTCCTCGGGGATAATGAGTTCATTGCTGGGCTAGATGTTTTAGCCATGATTCTGCCTCTGTTTTACACGTGCACACGTCCTTATCTTTGTTACATATGAAATATCTGTATCACGGGTATATTGAGAGAAATAAAGGTGAGAGCATTCACAAATGAAGCTGTTACTTAATAATAGGCTTTGACAAGTTAGAGAAAAGATATCTTACTGGGGAGAACCTGGGGGGTGGGGGAAATGACAGTGTTTAATTGCATTGATTTCTATTCCCTTGTCAATCTTTGCCTTGCCTTGGTATTTCCTTTCTTTTTTCTTTTTCTTTTTTTTTTAGACAGTTTCACTCTGTTGCCCATGCTGGAGTACAGTGGCACGATCTCAGCTTACTACAACCTCTCAGGTTCAAGCGATTCTCCTGTCTCAGCCTCCTGAGTAGCTGGGATTACAGGCATCCCTCACCACACCCAGCTAAATTTTTTTGTATTTTTAGTAGAGATGAGGTTTCACCATGTTGGCCAGTCTGGTCTTAAACTCCTGACCTCAAGTGATCCGTCCACCTCAGCCTCCCAGAATGCTGGGATTACAGCGTGAGCCACTGCACCCGGCTTTTTTTTTTTTTCCTTTTTCTTTTTCCTCAAGCATGAGTGTTGCTCTGTTGCCCTGGCTGGAATACAGCAGCGTGATGATAGCTCGCTGCAGCCTCAAGCTCCCAGGTTCAAGCGATCCTCCAGCCTCAACCTCCTCAGTAGCTGGGACTACAGGTGCACACCACCAAACCAGGCCAATTTTTGTGGGATTTTTTTGAAGACAGGGTCTCACTATGTCGCCCAGGCTGATCTCAAACTCCCAGGCTCAAGTAATATTCCTGCCTCAGCCTCCCAAAGTGCTGGGATTACAGGTGTGAGCCAGTGTGCCTAGTCTGTCTTGTTACTTCTTGACCTGCGTGGATCACTGCCTGCTGAGTATTACTTGCCAGAGGATTTCTCCTACCAACCTACAGTATTTTAGGTGCTTGAGTGTAGCTCATATATGACCATGTCATTGCTCTGATTTTGCTTTTTAAAAATTCTAACTTTACTTAAAATAGAATCCTGGCCAGGCACGGTGGCTCACACCTGTAATCCCAGCACTTTGGGAGGCTGAGGTGGGCAGATCACGGGTCAGGAGTTGGAGACCAACCTGGCCAACATGGTGAAACCCCGTCTCTACTAAAAATATAAAAAATTAGCCAGGCATGGTGGCACATGCCTGTAATGCCAGCTACTTGGGAGGCTGAGGCAGGAGAATTGCTTAAACCCAGGAGGTGGAGGTTGCACTGTGCTGAAGACTGCACTACTGCATTCCAGCTTGGGCAACAGAGTGACTCCTTCTCCAAAAAAAAAAAAAATCTTATGGTATGCATAGTTTTTCACTATAGAGTCTCCAGTATTTCCTTGTGATACAGAATTCTAAATTCAACAAAGCAGCAGTGCAAGCTCTATGCTGTAAAACCACAAACAAAAGGAACTGTACTATAAAGAGGACACTAGTTGGCAAAGTTGCTTCTCATAGGGAGACTTTGGTGCCGTCTGTGTTTACTGGATGAGCAAACAAATGGATGGTAAGGGGGAAAAAGAACAGTACAAATTTTTATTAAACACTAATAAAATCATGTTTTTTTTGTTTATTTGTTTTGAGACAGTTTCACTCTTGTTGCCCAGGCTGGAGTGCAAGGGCATGATTTTGGCTCACTGCAACCTCCGCCTCCCCGGGTTCAAGCGATTCTCTTGCCTTGACCTCCCGAGTAGCTGGGATTATAGGCATGTGCCACCAAGCCTGGCTAATTTTGTATTTTTAGCAGAGACGGGGTTTTTCCATCTTGGTCAGGCTGGTCTCGAACTCCCAACCTCAGGTGATCCACCGGCCTTGGTCTCCCAAAGTGCCAGGATTACAGGCATGAGTCACTGCACCCGGCAACATTTTTTTCTTTCCTTTTTCTTTTTCCTTCCTTTTTCTTTTTTTTTTTTTTTTTTTGGTGGCAGAATCTTGCTCTTTCACCCAGGCTGGAGTGCAATGGCATGATCTCGGCTCACTGCAGCCTCCACTTCCCCAGTTTAAGCAGTTCTCCCATCTCAGCCTCCCATGTAGCTGGGACCACAGGTGTGCACCACTGCACCCAGGTAATTTTTGTATTTTTGGTAGAGATAGGGTTTCGCCACGTTGCCCAGACTGGTCTTGAACTCCTGAGCTCAGGTGATCTGCCCACCTTGGCCTCCCCAAGTGCTGGGATTATAGGCATGAACCACCACACCTGGTCAAAAGTAGTTTAATTTTTTTAGTTTTAAATTTAAATATTAATCTTTCTTCCTACTTTTCATTTCTTCATCGGGCCATTGGTTTATTCTCATCAACGAGATCCAAGTTCTCTGATACTATCTTTAAACCACTCTATCACTTTCCAGTTCCACTGCATACAGTGTGGGCTTCTGAGGTTTCCTGTTTCCTTCTGTTCCTGGTTCAAGGTCTCCTTGTTCAATGGGGCATGGGTCATTCCCTGAGCATTTTTTTTTTTTTTTTTTGACAGTCTCACTCCGTTGCCCGGTTTGGAGTGCAGTGGTGTGATCTCAGCTTACTGCAGCCTCTGCCTCCCAAGTTCAAGCAATTCTGCCTCAGCCTTCCGGATAATTTTTGCATTTTTAGTAGAGACAGGGTTTCACCGTGTTGGCCAGGCTGGTCTTGAACCCCTAACCTCAAGCGATCCTCCTGCCTCGGTCTCCCAAAGTGCTGGGATTACACACATAAGCTACCGTGCCCGGCCTCCAGAGCATCTTTATTCTCAGTTTCAGCGGGAAGAAGGGGGAAAGTTGGTAAAAGAGAGGCACAAAGTTTGAAAAGGACATTGCATGAAGAAACGAAAGGTTTCTCATTCTCCACACTATTGACATTTGGGGTCAGATCACTACTTATTGGGAAACATGGTCCTGTACATTTACAGGGTGCTTGGCACCATCCCTAGCCTCTACCCCCTAGATACCAGCATCCTCACAGTTATGATGACCAAAAATGTCTCTGGGCATTAGAATATATTTCCTGAAATGCAAAGTTTTCTTAGGTTGAGAACCATTGTAATCTAGCCCCATCTTTAGAGAAGAAATTGAGTAACGTATCTACATACATTTAGGAACTATTGACACCCTAGGGGCCCATAAAATGTAAACTTGTACTCATAATTAACCATCTTTCTCCAACGTGTGTATTTCATCTAGCCATACTCTCAGATGCCCACCCTCATGACCTAAAGTCCTAAACAGTGAAACCTGTGGCACATGGGCTCATGTGTGTCTGAATCTATATGTTCAGAGATGAACAAGTACCGCTGTCCCTGTTTTCTTGCACCTCCTTACCTGTGACCACTCACCTCCGCCCATCACTGAATTCTGAAAATGTGGCCTCAGGCTCACAGCAGCTTTAGCACTTGCTTGCTCTGGATCTCATCACATTGATGATCAAGAACAAAGTATTCACTGGGTTCCCTGCTAAGGATACAAAAAAAACCATTCCACAATTCCATGGCCATGTTTGTACCCAGGAACCACGAGGGCTGGGTTAGCCCAGATGATGGGCTTGGGAAATGTTCCTGGAGCAAAAAAAATAAGAGCCAGAGGTCATGAGAGCCTGATCCCTTCCCCCAGCGCGCACACACACACCACTCTCTACCTCCAAGCCTCATTTTCAGGCTTTTCAGGCTTCTCAAAGCTAAGGTCACTCCCATGAGCTAAGCCGCGCTTCTCTCAATCCTCAGCTCTTCCACAAGAATAGGAAGAACTCTCTCCTGTTCAAGATCCTCTGGCTCAGCTGCAGCTCTCGAAGAAAGACCCCAGTGAGGGTCTTTCTTTTCACAATCCCCAATCCCAGACCACATCCTGTACCCCAAAACAACTTCCATGGTAACCACATCCTTTCCTCTCTTGCTCATTCCCTGAGCCCTGACCCAGGCTTCTTCAGGGTTCCTCTACTCACCCAGACAGAGCAGCGTAGATCACGTAAATGTGCTCTGTGCAAGCAAAGGCAGTTAGTGAAGTCAGGCAGGAAGTAAAGTCAGAAGACGGAGTGGGCTGGGCATGGTGGATCGCACCTGTAATCCCAGCACTTCGGGAGGCAGAGGCAGGTGGATCACATAAGGTCAGGAGTTCGAGACCAGCCTGGCCAACATGGTGAAACCCTGTCTCTACTAAAAATACAAAAATTAGCCGGGCATGGTGGCGCATGCCTGTAATCCCAGCTACTCTGGAGGCTGAGGCAGGAGAATCACTTAAACTTGGAAGGCAGAGGTTGCAATGAGCCGAGATCGCACCATCGCACTCCAGCCTGGGGACAGAAAAAAAAATGTAGCTGAGCATGGTAGTGCACGTCTGTAATCTCATCTACTTGGGAGTCTGAGGCAGGAGAATCGCTTGAACCCAGAAGGTGGAGGTTGCAGTGAGCCAAGATTGTAATTGTCCAAGGTGTTCACCTTGCCCACTGCCTAGACAGAGCTGATTCATCAAGACAGGGAATCGCAATAGAGAATAATTCATGCAGAGCTGGCTCTATGAGAGACCAGAGTTTTATTATTATTCAAATCAGTGTCTCCCAGCATTCAGGAAGAAGACTTTTTAAGGATAACTTGGTGGGTGGGTGGGAAGCCAGTGAGCCAGGAGTGCTGATTGGTCTGGGATGAAATCATGGGAGCCAAAGCTATCTTCTTGCACTCAGTTCCTGAGTGGACGCCAAAAGATAAGATGGGCCAGTTTATTGATACAGGTGGTGCCAGCTGATCCATCAAGTACAGGGTCTGCAAATAAAGCACTGATCTTAGAAGCAGTTTAGGGAGGGTCACAATCTTGTAGCCTCCAGCTGCATGACTCCTAAATCATAATTTCTAATCTCATGGCTAATGTTCATCCTACAGAGCCAATCTAGTCCCCAGGCAACAAAGAGGTCTCCTTTGGAAAAGGACTATCATCTTTGTTTAAACTATAAACTAAGTTTCTCCCAAAGTTCAGCCTATGCCCAGGAATGAAAAAGGACAGCTTGGAGGTTAGAAGCAAAATGGAGTCAGTTAAATCTCTTTCACTGTCTCAGTCATAATTTTGGAAAGGTGGTTTCAAGCTGGCACAACTGCACTCCACCCTAGGTGACAGAGCGAGACCCTGCCAAAAAAAAAAAAAAAAAAAAAAACCAAGAAGTGAAGTCAAGATAGGAAGTAAAGTCCGAAGACAGGAAGTGGTGGTAGAAGACAAGAAGTGAGGTCATACAGGAAGCAAAGTCAGAAGACAGGAAGTGAAGTAAGACAGGAAGTGAGATCATACAGGAAGTAAAAAATCAGAAGACAGGAAGTGACGTCAAACCAGGATTGCAGTCGGAGGCAGGCAAGAAGTGAAATCAGAAGACAGGAAGTGGCTAAGGGGAACGTCTTTCTCCTGCTCAGCCCGAAGTGAACGGGTGCCATCAGGTGTGCCATTTGAGTGACTGGGCGCAGCTCAGGCACCCACATCTCCCTTCAGCGCCTATTCTTGGAACACCAGAGACCTCTACACTATTTTCTGTTGCTTTTTTCCTTCATTTTCAGAGATGAGATCCTGGATTGAATGACTTGAATTACTGTGGAAAGTGATTGACCAAGGTAAGTCACAACTATCTTGTTCTTTAATTTTGGTGTTGTTTGTTATGACTTGTTAGCCGTCTAGCACACATAGCTTTGCATTTCCACTCTGCATTACTTGTATTTTTATTATTTTGTAATATTTGTAATAATTTATTATAAAACTGTGTGATTTTTGGATATTTTTAAGTTAAAATGCGGTTTTTTAACTAAGTGGCAGTATGCAAAGCAAGTGTTTCAGAACTCTTCCCCCATCAATAAGTCTTCTCTCCTGAAGGAAACAATTTTGAGACTTCCTGTTCTGAATTCTGTTTAACAGCATACTTCTAAAAGTGTATACTGTTATTATTTATTGTGTTACAAAAATATACACGCACCTTTCATGCACGTCCGTGTGAAGAGACCACCAAACAGGCTTTGTGTGAGCAATAAAGCTTTTAATCACCTGGGTGCAGGCAGGCTGAGTACGAAAAGAGAGTCAGCGAAGAAAGATAGGGGTGGGGCCGTTTTATGGGATTTGGGTAGGTAAAGGAAAATTACAGTCAAAGGGGGGTTGTTCTCTGGCGGGCAGAGTGGGGGTCACAAGGTGCTCAGTAGGGGAGCTTTTGAGCCAGGATGAGCCAGGAGAAGGAATTTCACAAGACAATGTCATCAGTTAAGGCAGGAACGGGCCATTTTCACTTCTTTTGTGGTGGAATGTCATCAGTTAAGGCAGGAACCAGCCATCTGGATGTGTACGTGCAGGCCACAGGGGATATGATGGCTTAGCTTGGGCTCAGAGGCCTGACATTCCTGTCTTCTTATATTAATAAGAAAACTAAAACAAAATAGTGGTAAAGTGTTGGGACAGCGAAAATTTTGGGGGTTGGTATGGAGAGATAATGGGCGATGTTTCTCAGGGCTGCTTCGAGCGGGATTAGGGGCAGCGTGGGAACCTAAAGTGGGAGTGATTAAGCTGAAGGAAGATTTTGTGGTAAGGGGTGATATTGTGGGTTTGTTAGAAGAAACATTTGTCATTTAGAATTATTGGTGATGGCCTGGATACAATTTTGTATGAATTAAAAAACTAAACGGAATAAGAGAAGGAGAAAACAGGTATTAAAGGACTAAGAATTGGGAGGACCTAGGACATCTAATCAGAGAGTGCCTAAGGAGGTTCAGCATAGCCTTGCCAGCAAAGATTATTTATTTACTTTAAGAGTTAAGAGTGGCGGTTTGGGGATAGTACCAGGAGATATCAGCTGTGCTGGCTTAGAGAAACAGTGTAAACTGGCAGTGTAAACAAGAGTAGGGCATGTATGAGTAGTTGAGAACAGTGAATAGGAGTATGACTAGTCAGAAGATAGTAGGGATGACAAGTATTTTGGGGCACAGTCTAAGTTGGTCTGGTGTCTGGAATGAGACTGGGGCCTAATAAAAAGGAGTGTCTATACAGGAGCCTAAATGGGGTGTATCTTGTAGCATTCCGAGGACAGGCCTGAATTCTGAGAAGCGAAAGTGGTAAAAGTATTGTCCAGTCCTTTTTAAGTTGGTGGCTGAGCTTGGTGAGGTGTGTTTTTAATAGACCATTAGTCTGTCACTGAATACTAAGAGCCTGAAAAAATGCTTGGCTGATTTGACTAATAAAGGCTGGTCTGTTATCAGACTGTATAGAGGTGGGAAGGCTAAACTGAGGAATTATGTCTGACAGAAGGGAATGACAAGGCTAAACTGAGGAATTATGTCTGACAGAAGGGAAGAAATGACTGCAGTGGCCTTCTCAGACCCTGTAGGAAAGGACTCTACTTATCCAGTGAAAGTGTCTACCTAGTCTAAGAGATATTTTAGTTATCTTACTTGGGGCATGTTGAATAAAGCTAATTTGCCAGTCCTGGGTGGGGGCAAATCCTTGAGCTTGATGTGTAGGGAAGGGAGGGGGCTGAATAATCCAAGAGTAGTAGAATAGCAGATGGAACACTGAGAAGTTATTTCTTTGAGGATAGATTTCCACGATGGAAAGGAAATGAGAGGTTCTAAGAGGCGGGCTAGTGGCTTGTACTATAGCATAGCCTGCCTTTGCTGGTGTGTGGCGATTAGGCCTGGTGGAACCACTATCAATAAACTAAGTGTGATCAGGGTGAGAACAGGGAAGAAGGAAATGTGGGGAAATGGGATGAACGTCAGGTGGATCAGAGAGATGCAGTCATGAGGGTCAGGTGTGGTATCTGGAATAACGTGGGAGGCCAGATTGAAGTCCAGGGCAGGAACAATGGTAATTGTGGAGACTTAACAAAGAGTGAATACAGCTGAAGGAGCTGGGGAGCAGAAAGTATATGCGTCAGGTGTGAGTAAGAAAATAGATTTTGGAAATTATGAGAGCTGTAGAGAGTGAGCTGAGCATAGTTTGTGATTTTGAGGGCCTCTAAAAGTATTAAAGCAGCGGCAGCTGCTGCACGCAGACATGAGGGCTAGGCTAAAACAGTAAGGTCAAGTTGTTTGGACAGAAAGGCTACAGGCTGCGGTCCTGGCTGTTGTGTAAGAATTCTGACCGCACTAACCATGCCTAGGAAGGAAAGGAGTTGTTGTTTTGTAAGGGATTGAGGTTTGGGAGATTAATTGGACACGATCAGCAGGGAGAGCACGTGTGTTTTTATGAGAATTATGCCGAGATAGGTAACGGGTGAGGATGAAATTTGGGCTTGACTGAAGTAATGGGGGCTGTCTGTGAAGCCTTGTGGCAGTTCAGCCCAGGTAATTTGCTGAGCCTAATGGGTGTCAGGGTCAGTCTAAGTGAAAGCAAAGAGAGGCTGGGACGAGGGGTGCAGGGGAATAGTGAAAAAAGCATCTTTAAGATGGAGAAGGGAATAGTGAGTTGTGGAGGAAGGTATTGAGGACAAAAGGGTGTACGGGTTGGGCACCACAGGGTGAATAGGCAAAACAATTTGGTTGATAAGGCGCAGATCCTGAACTCATCTGTAAGACTTGTCCGGTTTTTGGACAGGCAAAATGGGGGAATTGTATGGAGAGTTTGTAGGTTTTAGAAGCCCATGCTGTAGCAGGCGAGTGATAACAGGCTTTAATCCGTTTAAAGCGTGCTGTGGGATGGGATATTGGCGTTGAGCGGGGTAAGGGTGATTAGGTTTTAATGGGATGGTAATGGGCATGTGATCGGCTGCCAGGGAAGGAGTAGAGATGTCCCATACTTGTGGGTTAAGGTGGGGGGATACGAGAGGAAGACGGGAAGGAGGCTTTGGGTTGGGGAGAAGGGCAGCAATGAGATGCAGCTGTAGTCCAGGAATAGTCAGGGAGGCAAATAATTTGGTTAAAATATCTCAGCCTAATAAGGGAACTGGGCAGGGGGGGATAACTAAAAAAGAGTGCAGAAAAGAGTGTTGTCCAAGTTGGCACCAGAGTTGGGGAGTTTTCAGGGGTTTAGAAGCCTGGCCGTCAATACCCACAACAGTTATGGAGGCAAGGGAACCAGGCCCTTGAAAAGAAGGTAATGTGGAGTGGTTAGCCTCTGTATTGACTAAGGGGACGGACTTACCTTCCACTGTGAGAGTTACCCAAAGCTCGGCGTCCGTGATGGTCTACGGGGCTTCCGAGGCGATCAGGCAGCATCAGTCTTCAGCTGCTAAGCCGAGAAGGAGTCAGTCAGAGAGCCCTGGGCCAGAGTTCTAGTTGCTCTGGGAGTGGCTGCCAGGTGAGTTGAACAGTCCGATTTCCAGTGGGGTCCTGCACAGATGGGACACGGCTTAGGAGGAATCCTGGGCTGCAGGCATTCCTTGCCTGGTGGTCAGATTTCTGGCACTTGTAGCAAGCTCCTGGGGGAGGAGGTTCTGGAGGAACGCCTGGCCACTGCGGTTTAGGCGTTTGGAAGTTCTTGTGTGCTGGAGGTGTGGCTGGGGTTTGTCTCACAGTGGAGGCAAGGAATTGCAACTTTTTTCTATTATTGTACACCTTGAAGGTGAGGTTAATTAAATCCTGTTGTGGGGTCTGAGGGCCGGAATTTAATTTTTTGGAGTTTTATTTAATGTCGGGAGCAGATTGGGTAATAAAATGTATTTTGAGAATAAGACGGCCTTTTGACCTTTTAGGGTCTAGGGCTGTAAAGTGTCAGGGTTGCTGCCGAACAAGTCATGAACTGGGCTGGATTTTTATATTTGATGAAAAAGAGCCTAAACGCTATCTGATTTGGGATAAAGAAAAAGGAGCATGAACCTTGACTATGCCTTTAGCTCTAGCCACCTTTTTAAGAGTAAATTGCTGGGCAGGTGGGGGAGGGCTAGTCACAGAACGAAACCCGGACCCGGTGTGAGGAGGGGAGGTGATAAAATGATTATAGGGTGGAGGAGCAGAGGCTGAGGAAGAATTGGGACCTACCTCAGCCTGGCAAGGAGGGGAGAGGTCAGATGGATCTGTAGAAAAGGAAGATTAGAAAGACTCAGCGACGCTTGGGGTTGGGACTGAGGGGACAGGCGGGAGGGAAAGAAGGAAGATTTGGGACGAGTTGCACTGGGCACAGAGACTAGGGAGGGACTGATATGTAAAAGAATGCCTGGACATCAGGCATCTCAGACTGTTTGCCCATTTTACGACAAGAATTATTTACATCTTGCAGGATGGAAAAATTGAAAGTGTCATTTTCTGGCTATTTGGAACTACTGTCAGGTTTGTATTGGGGTTAAGCGGCGTTGCAGAAGAAAATAAGGCATTTAGGTTTTAGGACAGGTGTGACTTGAAGAGGTTTTAAGTTTTTGAGAACACAGGCCAAGGGAGAAGAAGGAGGAATGGAGGGTGGAAGGTTGCCCATAGTGAAGGAGGCAAGCACAGAGAAAAGAGAGAGTAGAGACACGGAGGAAAGGGGTTTGGGGGTTCTTACCCTCCAGAAAAGCAGGAAAGGGGTTGGTGCAGAGATAAGAGGTCGGGGCACGGAAATAAGGGATTGGGGCACAGAGATAAGAGGTTGGGGCATGGAAATAAGGGATTGGGGTGCAGAGATATAAGAGGTTGGGGCACGGAAATAAGGGATTGGGGCACAGAGATACGAGGTTGGGGTACTTGTCCCTCCTGTGGAAAAGCGGGACTTGCCGCTAAGAGTGAAGGAGAAGGGGTTGGGGGTTTCTTGCCCCCCAGAAAGGTGGAGAAGGGGTAGAGACACGGAGAGAAGGGGCTGGGGTACTTGCCCTTTCCCCAGAAAAGCGGGACTTGCCGCTAAGGGTGAAGGACCAAGGCAGGCATCCCTGCGTGGTCTGATGCCTCTGAAACCTGGGTGAATAATCAGAGAGGCGTCCCTGCAGTGATTAAACACCAAGGGAAGGCTGCCTTCCCAGTCCGTGACCGGCGCCGGAGTTTTGGGTCCACAGATAAAACGTGTCTCCTTTGTCTCTACCAGAAAATGAAAGGAATTGAAATTAAGAGAAGGGAGAGATTGAAGAGTGGAAAGGAGAAAGTGGTTGAGGGACAGTGAGAGAGGTTGGAGAAGAGAGTAAGAAGAGGCCGCTTACCTAATTTAAACTTGGTGAGATGTTTCTTGGGCTGATAGGTCTGAGGACCCGAGGTCGTAGGTGGATCTTTTTCACGGAGCAAAGAGCAGGAGGACAGGGGATTGATCTCCCAAGGGAGGTCCCCCGATCCGAGTCACGGCACCAAATTTCATGTGCGTCCATGTGAAGAGACCACCAAACAGGCTTTGTGTGAGCAACAAGGCTGTTTATTTCACCTGGGGGCAGGCGGGCTGAGTCCAAAAAGAGAGTCAGCGAAGGGAGATAGGGGTGGGGCTGTTTTATGGGATTTGGGTAGGTAAAGGAAAATTACAGTCAAAGGGGGGTTGTTCTCTGGCAGGCAGAGTGGGGGTCACAAGGTACCCAGTGGGGGAGCTTTTGAGCAACGATGAGCCAGGAGAAGGGATTTCACAAGATAATGTCATCAGTTAAGGCAGGAACAGGCCATTTTCACTTCTTTTGTGGTGGAATGTCATCAGTTAAGGCAGGAACCGGCCATCTGGATGTGTACATGCAGGCCACAGGGGATATGATGGCTTAGCTTGGGCTCAGAGGCCTGACAGCACCTACCTAAAAAATTCCAATAGCACTAAAAGGGTGTGTACAAAATGCAGTGACTAACCAACCGTCTCTTCCATTGCTCCGCCTAAGAGACACCCACTTTTATCTGTTTTCTTTAGGAACTTGTTAATATTAGGTTTCTAAAAATGTGTAACCGTGTGAATGAGCTTAGACTTACTGGATTCCTATCATAATAGGCAGGGACTTAGTTCTTCTACAGTGTTGTTCTTACTGTTTTTTCTCTTCCAATGTTTATGTCTATGTCTGCATATCAACATTCAGTATCACTTTTTTTTTTTTTTTTTTTGAGACAGAGTCTCGCTCTGTCACCCAGGCTGGAGTGCAGTGGCGCAATCTCAGCTCACTGCAGCCTCCGACTCCTGGGTTCAAGTGATTCTCCTGCCTCAGCCTCCTGAGTAGCTGGGACTACAGGCGTGTGCCACCACGACTGGCTAATTTTTGTATTTTTAGTAGAGACAGGGTTTCACCATGTTAGCTGGGCTGGTCTCGATCTCCTGACCTCGTGATCTGCCCACCTCAGCCTCCTGAAGTGCTGGGATTACAGGCATGAGTCACCACGCCCGGCCAGTATCACATTTTTATACCCACAGATATTCGCAGCTGAGAATTTTCAGGTAATATAACTTGCTTCTTTTATTTTTGTTGTTGTTATTGTTCCCCTAAAGTTTATATTTGTTTTTTATTTTTATTTTCTTTTGAGGCAGGGTCTCACTCTGTCACCCAGGTTTGAGAGCAGTGGTGCCATCATGGCTCACTGCAGCCTCAACCTCCCTGGGCTCAGGTGATCCCCAACCTCAGCCTCCTGAGTACCTGAGAGTAGGCATGTGGTACCACACCCAGCTGATTTTTTGTATTTTTTGTATATGAGACAAGGTTTCACCATGTTGCCCAGGCTGGTCTCAAACTCTTAGGCTCAAGCGATCCCGCCTCAGCCTCCCAAAGTGCTGGGATTACAGGTGTGAGCCACTGTGCCTAGGCTATACTGGTCTTTTTAAAATCTACTTAGTTTACTTGACCTCTATAATTATTTTTCCTCTGTCTTCTGATAGCATCTCAGTATGATTTTCCACTATGTTAAGACAAATAATTGACCCATTCTTACATTTGGAGGCTTCTCTAGGCAACTTTCCTGTTCCCCCTTCACCCAAGCTGTGTGCTCACTAGCCCTGATTCACAGCCGTCGTCCTGGAACTTCTTTCTGCCATCCTTGTGTCTTTTCCCAAGTGACCCACCTACCTCAACCTCCCAAAGTGCTGGGATTACAGGCGTTAGCCACTGTGGCCAGCCATTCTTTTCCTTTTTTTAAACAATTTTTATCTTCTTTATTTTAAGTAGAGATGGGGTCTCACTATGTTGCCCAGGCTGGTCTTGAACTCCTGGGCTCAAGTGATCCTCCTGCCTTGGCCTCCCAAAGTGCTAGGATTACAGACATGATCCATTGCACTTGGCCCAGTGGTACAGTTTTACACTCATTAGATGGTCAAGAAATGCCTAAATGCTATAATAAATATAGAACTTTACCTTGCGAAGACCTAACATTTCCTTCAGAAAGTAAATATGAGAGGGGTGGAGATGGTGCATTATCTTATTTTATTTTTATTATTTTAAAAATTTATACATAATTGTACATATTTATGGGATAGACGGCAATATTTCAATACATGTATGCAATGTGTTATGATCAAATCAGGGTAATTAACATATTCATCACTTTATTTATTTTTCGAGACAAAGTCAGGCTTTGTCACCCGGGCTAGAGTGCAGTGGTGTGATCTTAGCTCACTGCAACCTCTGCCTTCCAGGCTCAAGCCGTTCTCCCACCTCAGCCCCCCGAGTTGCTGGGAGTATAGGGATGCACGACCACACGTGGCTAATTTTTGTTTTTTTGTTTTTTTGGTAGAGATGGGGTTTCACCATGTTGCACAGGCTGACCTTGTTTTCTAATGTGAAGGGAAGCGGGTAACGTGCTAGTTTTATACTAAGGAAAATGAATGAATGACATACCCAAACTGCCTGCAAGGCCCGTTCTGAGAGACGAAAGGAGATTTGTTAGACTGCAGTGGAAGATGGAGTGAGGGTGAGAGTTTCTGGGGAAAATCAAACGAGCACAGAGGGCCAAGGGGAAGCACGGGAGGGTTTTTCACAGAGGGTGGAACGGAGTCAACCCTGAGAGCTGGGAACGTTAGAGATCCGTCTGGAGCCCATATTAGAGAGGGTTGAAGAAAGAGGCCAGTATGTGGTCCAGCCAGGGTACCATGTCATCCACAGTGTGCAAGGAGGAGGATGGGGTCTCCACAGATTCCTTCCATCCCAAATGGAGGGTGCGCTCAGACAGAGAGCCAGACAGACAGACAGACACTGGCTGAACGGCTCCTTGAGGGAACACCAGGAGGAGGCAGCATGGCCTCCTTTCCACAGCTGTAGCCTCTGCCCTCCTGCTTCCACGCTCCACACACGCCACAGTCTTTGAGTCACCTCCCATGCCATGATCCGTCCCTTGGATACGACCATGCCTGGGGTTCAGTAGTCATGAACATAACCCGCGGCTGTGAACATCCGGTCGGCCTCCATCCTGACCCCCGTGTGATTTCTGGGTCTGCGGGAGGGGTGGAAGCGGCCTCTGCACAGCCCTGACCCTGTGCCGCAGGCGCTTCCTCCGGCTGTGCCAGTCCTCTGCCAGAAACCCCGCCAGGAGTATTAGGATCACAGCCCCAAGGCATATCCGGACCAGGTTGCCCTTGGTGTAGTACTGGTGGACAGGACCTGGAGGAATGAGGAGAGGCAGGAGCAGGTAAAAGAGCCCACCTCCAGGATCCCCTCCAAGCCACATCTGGGCTTCTGAGAGATCCTATTATTCTCTACTAGCTAGGGGATGCCATTCGCTTTCCTGCAGGGTCCCTCCCCTCCCAAGTAGGGGTCAGGGCCAGATGACCCCAATTCTCTAAGTAGCACCTCTCCCTCATGTGCTCTCACAGGGCTCTGAGACAACTCCTCCCCAGACACAGATGCTGCCTCGTTATCTGATGGGTTGCAAAAGAGAAGACAGTTATAAGGGGTGGGGAAGAGATGGAATCTCTCTTTCTCTGACCCTTTTTAAAATCTCAACCTTCCCACCTGATCTTAATGCCCAATTCTGAACCCCATACGCTGATATTCTGCCTTTGCTCTACACACTGGAACCCAAGATCTGAGAGCTGCAGCCCCTGTGTAGACAAAGGAGTTGGCTTTGGTGAAGAGACGGGTGGGAAGGAAGGGGGTCTGGAGAGGATGACTTACCAGCTGGAGAGTCTGACTCCTTTGGACTGGCGGTGATACTCCTAGAAGTCTCTGGGAACCAAACAAAGGCTAAGTGTGAAATGAAACCATATTCCCGCCCCCTGCCACTGTTCCTACTCCTAACACACACATGGGGAGGCACAATTCCACAGTATTTAAGAAGAGCATGGGCCGGGCACGGTGCCTCATGCCTATAATCCCAGCACTTTGGGAGGCTGAGGCAGGAGGCTGGTTTGAGTCCAGGAGTTCAAGACCAACCTGAGCAACGTGGAAAAACCCTATCTCTACAAAAAAATACAAAAATTAGCCAGGCGTGGTGGCATGTGCCAGTAATCCCAGCTACTCAGTGGGGGCTGAGGCAGGAAGATCACCTGAGCCCTGGGAGGTTGAGGCTGCAGTGAGCCAGGATTATACCACTGCACTCTAGCCTGGGAAACAGAGCAAGACCTTGTCCAAAAAAAAAAAAAACCAACAACAACAACAAAAAAACAAGAACAATAGAGTCAGGCTGTCCTCAGATTTGAACCCCAACTCTATCACCTATTAGATGTCAGTTATCTGGCAAGTGACTCAGCATCTGTGAGCCAGTTTCCCCGTGTGTCCAATAAAATTAACAAGATCCCTTATAGGTTGATGTGAAAGTCAAAATAATAATAATGGTAGAAATATAAAGCACAGTGCTTGACATATGAGCATCTCATACGTGCCAGCTCTCTTATTCCTCGAGTATCTCCTGAGACTCGCGAGATACTCAGCCATGTGCTGGGCCATGGGAACCCAAATATTAATAAGACATTGTCAGGCAAGGCATGACACTGGCTGAATGCCTGTAATCCCAGCACTTTGGGAGGCCAAGGCGGGCGGATCACCTGAGGTCAGGAGTTCGAGACCAGCCTGGCCAACATGGTGAAACCCCGTCTCTACTAAAAATACAAAAACTAGCTGGGCGTGCTGGCACACACCTGTAGTCCCAGCTACTCAAGAGCCGGAGATTGCAGTGAGCCAAGATCGCAGAGTGAGCCGAAATCACAGATCACAGAGTGAGCAGAGTGAGACTCCGTCTCAAAAACAACAACAACAACAAAAAACAAAAAAACCATAAGACATTGTCCATCTGCGGTTCCCAGACTATTGGAGGAGACCGAAAAGTAAAGCGATTTTTTTTTTTTAATGTGGAGTCTCACTCTGTTGCCCAGGCTGGAGGGCTGTGGTGTGATCTCGGCTCACTGCAACCTCCAACTCCTGGGTTCAAGGGATTCTCCTGCCTCAGCCTCCCAAGTAGCTGGAATTACAGGTGCCCGCCACCACGCCCGGCTAATTTTTGTATTTTCAGTAGAGACGGGGTTTCAGCATGTTGGCCAGGCTGGTCTCCTGACCTCAGGTGATCCACCCACCTTGGCCTCCCAAAGTGCTGGGATTACAGACAAAGCGACAATTTTAATATACTGTGAAAATTGCTGTAATAGGCAGCCCACAAGACACTGAGCGAGAGCAGAGGAAACCACCGATCCAGCCTGGACAGACAAGGCTTTCTTGAGGAATTGACTCCATGGGGAAATGGAAGAAAAGGCAGAGCAAGTGGCTTGGGTGCAGAGTCAGGAGAGGTTAGGAAGCCTCCAGAAGAGCTTCAAGTGACTGTGTGTGGCTGAGAACAGCATGGGAATGTGTGGAAGGTATGCAGACAAGATTGGAGGGATCAACAGGGGCTGGATATCTAAGCTCCCAGAACAGCAAGCTGAGGAACTGGAACTGCATCCGGAGGGTGATTGGGAGGTTCTGAACTGAAGATAGGGAAGGCTCCCATCACAGAACTGCCTGGGATATGCCGGGCGCAGTGGCTCATGCCTGCAATCTCAGCACTTTGGGAGGCCGAGACAGGTGGATCACGAGGTCAGGAGTTCAAGACCAGCCTGCCCAAGATGCTGAAACCCCGTCTCTACTAAAAATACAAAAATTATCCAGGCGTGGTGGCACGCACCTACAATCCCAGCTACTCAGGAGGCTGAGGCAGGAGAATCGCTTGAACCCGGGCGGCAGAGGTTACAGTGAGCCGAGATCGCACCACTGCACTCCAGCCTGGGCGACAGAGCAAGACTCAAAAAAATAAAAAATAAAAATAGAACTATCTGGGATCAGGTGCCTCATGAAAGCCAGAGTCATGTGGGCCCAGTGGAGGTAGCTAACCTATTATCAGGGAATCTGTGAAGGTGTTTAGTCTGGAAGGAAATGGCGATTTTCCAGGAAAGGCAAGGGGAAAGAGACTGAGGAAAGCGTATCTGCAGAGGCCTGGAGCGGTTAGAAGATGTACTATGTCCAGGCGCCTACAGTCTGTGTGCGTCCGAGCACGGGCTCTACCTGGACACAGTGGGGAGCAAGGTTAAATACCTGGAATCACAGCCAAGTCTAAAGCCTAGGACTTTATCCTGGGAGCAGTGCGTAGGGATGGGTGGCGGTCTTCCCGCCACAGCCTTGGCGCCGCCATCTTTGAAATGGCCCCATTACCCAAAATGCTCCTCCTTCTGAACCCCAGAGCTCCACTCTGCACCCATGCTCTAGCCTCACACCAAGGACTTTCTTGGGAAGAGACAGACAGTTCAGTGGAGTGATTAAAAGCCTATAGGCTTAGATAATGGAAGAGAGAGCTCCGTCCTCACACTCCTTTCTGCTGAGCATGAAATGCCTGGTTACTCCCCAGTTGTGAAGACTTTGTTTGTGAATGAGACGGTCAGTTCAGCGGTGGCTTCTGAGAATTTTAAGAATTATAAGAAAGCAAAACAATGTTAGGTCTTCCCCGTGGTTCCCTATATCCTCTAGATATCTCCATTCCCCTTCTGAGATATCTAGGCTCCCTGAAACCCCTTTCTCTGACACACACTGCACAGACACTGAAGACAGACAAATTCGAAAGGTGTAAGACTTATCTTCCATGACTGGCTTAGTAAGAAGCAGATCCGTTCATCAATTGATAGACACTTGGGTTTCCACGTTTTGTTGTTATGAATATTGCTGCTGTAACACTGACATACAAGTTTTTGTGTGAACATAAGTTTTCTGTTCTCTTGGGTACACACCCAGGTGTGGCAGAATTACTGGGTCATACAGTAACTCTGTGTTTTACTTTTGAAGAACTACCAGACTTTTTTCTTTTTTTGAGACGAAGTCTCATTCTGTTGCCCAGGCTGGAGTACAGTGGCGCAATCTCAGCTCACTGCAACCTCCACCTCCTGGGGGTTCAAGCGATTCTCCTGCCTCAGCCTCCTGAGTAGCTGGGATTACAGGCACCTGCCACCACGCCCGGCCAACTCTTTTTTTGTACTTTAGTAGAGGCAGGGTTTCACCATGTTGGCCCGGATGGTCTCAATCTCCTGACCTCATGATCCACCCTCCTCGGCCTCTCAAAGTGCTGGGATTACAGGCTGCGCCTGGCCACAGACTGTTTTTCAAAGCAGCTGCACCATTTTATATTCCCACCAGCAATACAAGAAGGTTCTTCCAAATCTCACCAATACTTCTCGTCTGTGTGTTTTGTTTTAATAATCACAGTCATCCTAGTTGGCATGGTGAATTTTATGGTATGTGAATTAGATCTCAATTTGAATAATCAGATGTGGATCCATGTCTTCATGAGCTTAAAGGAAGAATGAGCTCGCGTTAGCCTCAGAACACGGGATCGCCACCTTCCTACTTAGGCCATTTTCTTTTTTTTTTTTTTTTTTTTTTTTTTGAGACAGAGTCTCACTCTGTCGTCCGGGCTGAAGTGCAGTGGCGCGATCTTGGCTCACTGCAAGCTCCGCCTCCCGGGTTCATGCCATTCTCCTGCCTCAGCCTCCCGAGTAGCTGGGACTACAGGCACCCGCCACCACGCCTGGCTAATTTTTTGTATTTTTAGTAGAGATGGGGTTTCACCGTGTTGGCCAGGATGGTCTCGATTTCCTGACCTCGTGATCCACCCTCCTCGGCCTCCCAAAGTGCTGGGATTACAGGCATGAGCCACCGCACACAGCCAGGCCATTTTCTTAACCAGGGGCCTCCTGTGGCCACCAAAATATTTCCTGAACTGCCTCAGCTGATAAATATGAAGCTCTTGTGGTGGTGGGTACTATCCTGGGAGTCTTTTTATGGTGGAACCAGCTTGGCAAAAACTACTTTATGCTCAGCTCTCTGTGGCATAATGAGAGTGTGGGTATTATTTGGTCTTTGTTACTTCTCTTCCTGTGAGATGCATTAATAAACCTTGTTTCTTTTTTTTTAAATTAAAATTTAAGTTCCAGAATCCATGTGCAGGATGTGCAGGTTTGTTACATAGGTAAACGTGTGCCATGGTGGTTTGCTGCACCCATCAACCCATCACCCAGGTATCAAGCGCCACACACATCAGCTGTTTATCCTGATCCTTTCCCTCCCCCAGCCCCCGACAGGCCCCGGGGTGTGTGCTCCCCTCCCTGTGTCCACGTGTTCTCATTGTTCAGCTCCCACTTACAAGTGAGAACATGCAGTGTTTGCTTTCCTGTTCTTGCGTTAGTTTGCTGAGGATAATGGCTTCCAGCTCCATCCATGTCCCTGCAAAGGACGTGATCTCATTCCTTTTTATGGCTGCATAGTATTCCATGGTGTACATGTACCGTATTTTCTTTATCCAGTCTATCATTGATGGGCATTTGGGTTGATTCCTTGTTTTTGCTATTGTGAATAGTGCTGCAATGAACATATGTGTGCATGTATCTTTATAATACAATGATTTATATTCCTTTGGGTATATAACCAGTAATGGGATTGCTGGGTCAAATGATATTTCTGGCCAGGCACAGTGGCTCACACCTGTAATCCCAGCACTTTGGGAGGCCGAGGTGGGCAGATCACCTGAGGTCAGGAGCTTGAGAGCACGCTGGCCAACATGGTGAAACTCCCCTCTCTATCAAAAATACAAAAATTAGCCAGGCGTGGTGGCATGCACCTGCAGTCCCAGCTAGTCGGGAGGCTGAGGCAGGAAAATCGCTTGAACCCTGGAGGCAGAGGCTGCAGTGGGTCGAGATCATACCACTGCAATCCAGCCTGGGTGACACAGTGAGACTCTGTTTGGAAAAAAAAAAAAAAAGCTGGCCGGGTGCGGTGGCTCACGCCTGTAATCCCAGCACTTTGAGAGGCCAAGGCGGGTGGATCACCTGAGGTCAGAAGTTTGAAACCCCATCTCTATTAAAAAAAAAAAAAAAAAAAATTAGCCAGGCGTGGTGGTAGGTGCCTGTAGTCCCAGCTACTTAGGAGGCTGAGACAGGATAATTGCTTGAACCTGGGAGGTGGAGGTTGCAGTGAGCCAAGATCGCACCACTGCACTCCAGCATGGGCTATTGAGCAAGACTCCATCTAAAAAAAAAAAGAAACAAAAAAAGGATTTCTGGTTCTGGGTCTTTGAGGAATCACCACACTGTCTTCCACAATAAACTAATTTACATTCCCAACAGTGTAAAAGCATTCCTATTTCTCCACAGCCTCACCAGCATCTGTTGTTTCTTGACTTTTTAATCGCCATTTTGACTGGTGTGAGATGGTGTCTCAATGTGGTTTTGATTTGCATTTCTCTAATGATTGGTGATGTTCAGCTTTTTTTCGTATGTTTACTGGCCGCATAAACATCTTCTTTTGAGAAGTGATCATTCATGTCCTTTGCCCACTTTTTAATTTTTTTCTTATAAATTTGTTTAACTTCCTTGTAGATTCTGAATATTAGACTTTTGTGAGATTGATAGATTGCAAAAATTTTCTCCCATTCTGTAGGTTGTCTGTTCACTCTGATGATAGTTTCTTTTGCTGAGCAGAAGCTCTTTAGTTTATTTAGATCCCATTTGTCAGTTTTTGCTTTTGTTACAATTGCTTTTGACATTTTTGTCATGAAATCTTTGCCTGTGCCTGTGTCCTGAATGGTATTACCTAGATTTTCTTCTAGAGTTTTTATAGTTTCGGGTTTTGCATTTAAGTCTTTAATCCATCTTGAGTTAATTTTTGTATAAGGTGTAAGGAAAGGGTCCAGTTTCTATTTTCTGCACATAGCTAGCCAATTCTCCCAACACCATTTATTAACCCACAGCTAATTTCATACTAAATGGGCATTTCCTTTGAAAACCAGCACAAGACAAGGATGCCCTCTTTCACCACTCCTATTCAACATAGTATTGGAAGTTCTGGCCAGAATAATCAGGCAAGAGAAAGAAATAAAGGATATTCAAATAGGAAGAGAGGAAATCAAACTATCTCTCTTTGCAGATGACATGATCCTATATCTAGAAAACCCCATCATCTCAGCCCAAAAGTTTCTTAAGCTGATAAGCAACTTCAGCAAAGTCTCAGGATACAAAATCAATGTGCAAAAATCACAAGCATTCCTATACACCAACAATAGACAAGCAGAGAGCCAAATCAAGAAGGAACTCCCATTCACAATTGCTACAAACCGAATAAAATACCTAGGAATACAGCTAACAAGGAAAGTAAAGGACATCTTCAAGGAGCACTACAATTCACTGCTCAAGAAAATCAGAGCAGACACAAACAAATGGAAAAACATTCCATGCTCATGGATAGGACGAATCAATATCATGAAAATGGCCATACTGCCCAAACTAATTTATAGATTCGTTGCTATTCCCATTGAACTATCACTGACATTTCTCACAGAATTAGAAAAAACTACTTTAAAATTCATATGGAACCAAAAAAGGGCCCATATAGCCAAGACAATCCTAAGCAAAAAGAACAAAGCTGGAGGCATCAGGCTCAGACTTCAAACTATACTACAAGGTGACAGTAACCAAAACAGCATGGTACTGGTACAAAAACAGACACAGACCAATGGAACAGAATAGAGATCTCAGAGATAAGACCACACACCTACAACCATCTAATCTTCAACAAACCTGACAAAAACAGGCAATGGGGAAAGGATTCCCTATTTAATACACCTTGTTTTGATTTTGATTTCAATATGGCGTGTGGTATGAGCATGCCATGTGATGCAGTTTGAATACATGTTCCCACCAAATCTCATACTGGATTATGATCCCCAGTGTTGGAGGTGGGGGCCTGGTGGGAGGTGTTTGGATCATAGGGGTGGATCCCTCATTGCTTGGTGCTTTCTTTGCAATGGTAAGTGAATTCTCACAAGATCTGGCTATTGCAAAGTGTGGCACGTCCCCCAGTCCCAACTCTCTCTCTCTCTTGCTCCTGCTCCCACCATGTGAGACAGCTACCCACCCTTTGCCTTCTGCCATGACTGTAAGCTTCCTGAGGCCTCCCCAAAACCAGAAGCCAGCCTTCTGTTCCTATACAGCCTTCAGAACCATGAACCAATTAAACCTCTTTTCTTATCAATAATCCAGTCTCAGGTATTTATAGCAGCACAAAACCAGCCTAATACAGCATGAAATATTGCTCAGCAATCAAAAGGAACACATCATTGATACATACAGCAGCTTGGATGTGCCTCAGGGGCATTGCACTGAGTGACAAAAGGATATCTCAAACGGTTGCATACTGGATGATCCCATTTACATCAGATTCTAGAAATGGAAGATTATAGAGATGGAGAACCAATTAATGGATACCAGGAGTTAGGGATGGCAAGGGAAGGAGAAGGGTGTGGGTGTGAATATAAAAGGGTAGCCCAAGGGAGGCCCTTGTGAGACGGAAGAGTTCTGTACAGTGAATGCAGTGATGGTGACACGAATCTACAACTGTGACAAATTGGCATAGAACTAGACACCTACTTTATGCCAATGTCAAATTCCTGGTTTTTATGTTGTACTGTAATTATGTAAGATGTAACCATTAGGGGAAACTGGAAAAAGAGCAGATGGGATTCTTCTGTTCTATCATTGTAGACTTCCTGTGACTCTAGAACCATTTCAAAAGAGAAAGTTCAAAAATCCAGTCAGAAGCACACGCACACATATGCGTGCACACACACACGCACATGCATGCACACAGTGTGTGACCATCCTCCATGTCCCTGCCCACTGGGCATAACGGCCCCATTCTGCCCTCAACCCCGCGAATCTCATCCTTATCAACCTCGGCTCTTTCTAGCATGTTTCTCCTGCCTTGGTGCTTCACTCTGAGACACAGGGAATGTTAGACATGCCCAGCCTCCAGCCTCGTGTATAATATTCTTAAAGTGCAGGCCGTAGTCCGGTACACCATATTCAGCTGAGATGCTTTTGAAAGTGGAGGGGGTAGCACGCCTCACACAAAACTTACCACAGTGGTTCTCAAAGTGGCATCCTGGAGCATAGCATCAGCATCACCTGGGAACTTACTAGGAATGAAAATGACTGGATCCACCCCAGACCTACTGAAGCAGAAGCCCTGGGGGCTCAGAAATCTGTTCTTTAAGCCTCCAGGTGATTCTTATGCTCATGGAAGTTTGAGAACCGCTGATCAATGGAATCAGTGACTCAGAAACAGAGTCCCGGACTCTACAGGTTGGTTGGTTGGTTGGTTGGTTAGTTTGTTTTTGTCACCCATATTCAACCAGCTGGACTCCACAGTATAGCAAGCCACTCCGATTATTCTTCTGCGTGTTATATGTGATAAACCATCCACCCAGAGTAGGATTGGGGGCAGCATCTTAACATCTAACTACTTAGGACACCCACCCTGTTTACAGGCAGGAGTAAAGGATTTTTAAAACAAAGCAAATCTGTGAAAGAACCAAGTGAATTAAATCGAGAAGTCTAGGCAGAGAGGAGAAAGAGAAGAAGGGGTCCGTGTACCTCATACGCTGTGCACCAGAATGGACCCTGCAGAACTTACCTGCTACCGAGGAAGGTGGTTCTGTTGGTAACTGGCTGGGGGTCACAGAGGTTGCTGGGAAATCAGAAAATGAGATAAATCTGTGCTCTATCGCTGTGGGTCCTGAACAAATAATGAAACATCTCCGTGACTGAGTTTCCTCACCTGAAAAATGAGCCTAAAATAGCTTACATCACTGGACTGTTGTGGATGTTAATAAGCATTTGAGCTGGGCGCAGTGCCTCATGCCTGTAATCCCAGCACTTTGGGAGGCCGAGGAGGGCAGATCACTTGAGGTCAGGAGTTCAAGCCCAGCCTGGCCAGTATGGTGAAACCCTGTCTCCACTAAAAATATAAAAATTAGCCAGGCGTGGTGGTGTGCACCTGTAATCCCAGCTGCTCAGGAGGCTGAGGCAGGAGAATCGCTTGAACCTAGGAGGCAGAGGTTGCAGTGATCTGAGATCGCACCACTGCACTCCAGCCTGGGCGACGCAGTAAGACTCCATCTCAAAAAAAAAGGCTTAGCCGGGCATGGTGGCTCACACCTGTAATCCCAGCACTTTGAGAGGCCAAGGCAGGCAGATCACCTGAGGTCAAGAGTTTAAGACCAGCCTGGCCAACATGGTGAAACCCTGTGTCTACAAAAATACAAAAATTAGCTGGGCATGATGGCAGGTGCCTGTAGTCCCATCTACTCGGGAGGCTGAGGCAGGAGAATCGCTTAAACCCAGGAGGTGGAGGTTGCAGTGAGCTGAGATCACTCCACTGCACTCCAGCCTGGGCGACAAAGTGAGACTCTCAAAAAACAAAGAGGAAGAAGAAGCATTTGCAAAGCACACCTGGCACATTCTGGGATATTAACAGGAAATGCATGCAGCTCCCATCCCTCCTTTTTCGACCTCAGTTCTGTTTCTTCTGGACTCCTGTGTCCTACCCCTCACTGTGATCCTGGGGGCAAAACAGATTTTTCTCCAGACACTAAATGATGTATTTTGTTTGATTTCATACGACATGGTTAAGTGTGCTCATCAGTGGCGTTGGGTATGTTCACACTGTGGTACAATGTGTTGACCTCTAAAACTTATTTTTCTTGCAAAACTGAAACTCTGTGCCTATTAAACACTAATTCCTTCTCTCCCCTCTTTCTGGCCCTTAACAACCACCATTGTACTTTGTGTTTCTACAGTGTTGACATTAGATACCTCCTTTGAGTAGAATCATACACTAGTTGTCCTTTTGTGACTGACTTATTTTACTTAGCATAATGTCCTCAAGATAAATCCATGTTGTAGTATGTGTCAGAATTTCCTTTTTTAAGGCTGCATAATATTCCATTGCATGTATATAACCACATTATGAGGTACGCTGCTCTCTTTTGAAAGAAACCCCCTTTAAGAATGGTAGCCAAGGCCGGCGCGGTGGCTCACGCCTGTAATCCCAGCACTTTGGGAGGCTGAGGCGGGCAGATCATGAGGTCAGGAGTTCGAGACCAGCCTGACCAACATAGTGAAACCCCGTCTCTACTAAAAATACAAAAATTAGCCGGGCGTGGTGGCAGGTAATCCCAGCTACTCGAGAGGCTGAGGCAGGAGAATCGCTTGAACCCAGGAGGCGGAGGTTGCAGTGAGCTGAGATCGTGCCACTGCACTCCAGCCTGGGTGACAGTGAGACCTCGTCAAAAAAAAAAAAAAGAAAGAAACCTCCGTTCTCCCAGCTGCCTGCAGCCCAGGGCTTCCTGCTCTCCCACTTCCTTCCCACTTACGGCCCCTCCCTTGGAATGGCCATCAGGACCTATAAAGGCTGAGGAAGAAAGGTTTGGTCTGCACCACCCCTACCTGTGACCACGAGCTCCAGGGGGTCGCTGGGGGCCGACCACAGGTATGGGTCCCCACTGGAGAAGCTGTAGCATCGGTAGGTTCCGCTGTGGGCGGCGGTCACCGTGATGATGGGGAAACTAGCCCGGTACCATCTCTCGGGATTCTTGTAGGGCGCAGGGTCCCCTTCCTTGTACAGAGCAAATTGGTCAAAGCCATACCGAGTCTGACACTGTAGGGTTACGTCCCCTCCTGAGGACACCGCTGGGCCGGGCTGGGCTGAGAGCGAGGGCTTGGCAAAAACTCCTGGGAGAAAAGGAAAAGTCTGATGTTAAAGGCAGCAGCCAGCATCTCAGCTGAGACTGGGGAGGTCCCCACACCTGCCTAAGGGCTGGGGAGCTTTTTGGCTGTATCCCTCCCAGAGAGCGCACTGCCCCACCCAAGCTCACAGAGAGGTGAGGTTGAGGAAGTGGTTGAGGAAGCGAGGCTGTGCTCACGTCCTAGTGCTTCGGTGAAAATCCTAGTTCTGCCTTTAAGGGCCTGGTGCCCTGGAGACAAATCTCCCTCTGTATCTGAGCCTCACTGCCTTGTTCTGTTAAAATGGGGATGACTGAATGAGACAGTACACAGTAATTTGCAGAGTGCCTGTTGCCTAGCCAAGCCCTGGAAATAAGACGGGAGTAAGTAAATAGCTTAAGCTTATACTGTGCTGTAAGCTTGTATTGCCACATACAATTGTTACATTGTAAACGTGGCTGACAGTGCCAGCTTCCGGGTGCCTTCCAAACTCATGATGTATATCAGTTCAGTGAATCCTCAGAGACCTATGGAGTCTTCACTCTTAATGTCCCTATTTTATAAATGAAACTAAGGCACATGGCATTAAATAATTTGTCCAACTCTGGGTAACAATACTGCAGTGTACACCTGAAATTTGCTAAGAGGGTAGATTATAAGTGTTCTCACACACACAAAAGTTAACTGTGTGAGGTGATGTATGCTAATTAGCTTGCTAGTTGGTGGTTGTCTCACAGTGGATTCGTATATCAAAACATCAACTTGTATGCCTTGGATATATTCCATTTTTGTTTTTCAATTATACCTCAACAAAACTGGACATTTTTAAATTTAAAAATAAATAAATAACTTGTCCAAGATCATAAGTGGCAGAGTTGCAATCTGCACTCACGGAGTTTGATTCCAGGGTCTCCACTCGTAAACACAAACCTACACTGCTCTGATGTGAGGGTATTGTCATCGTCCAGTGTGGTGATGCACGCCTGCACACAGGAGTGGGAAAACAAAGGTTGAGGCTGGGTGCGGCGGCTCGCACC
The DNA here is from genome assembly GCF_028885655.2 of Pongo abelii. Taxonomy (NCBI): domain Eukaryota; kingdom Metazoa; phylum Chordata; class Mammalia; order Primates; family Hominidae; genus Pongo; species Pongo abelii. Next base: position 61,519,569 of record NC_072005.2, read on the forward strand.
GGTCATCCCAGCACTTTGGGAGGCCGAGGTGGGAGGATCGCTTGAGCCTAGGAAGGCGAGGCTGCAGTGAGCCATGATCACTGTACACTAGCGTGGGTGACAGAGTGAGACCTTGTCTCAAAAAAAGACAGAGAGAAAGCAAAAGAAAGGAAGTAAGGAGAGAAAAATATAAGCTGCCTGATAATTATGGCATTCACTCAACAAGAAGAAAAAGAAAGAGAAAGAGGAAGGAAGGGAGGGAGGAAGGAAAGAAATATATAAGCTGCCTGATAATTGTAACATTCACTCAGCAATATTTTCTCTTAATTTTCACTTAAGCAACTATTATGTGTCTGTCTATATTCTTTTTTTGTTGTTTCGTTTGTTTTGTTTTGAGACGGAGTCTCGCTTTGTCGCCCTGGCTGGAGTGCAATGGCACGATCTCGGCTCACTGCAATCTCCGCCTCCCAGGTTGAAGCGATTCTTCTGCCTCAGCCTCCCGAGTAGCTGGGATTACAGGCACTCACCATCATGCCCGGCTAATTTTTGTATTTTGTAGAGTTTCACCATGTTGGCCAGTCTGGTCTTGAACTCCTGACCTCAGGTGATCCACCTGCCTTGGCCTCGTGCTGGGATTACAGGCATGAGCCACCACTCCTAGCCCTGTATTCTAACAAATAAAAATTCCATCAGGAATTAAAAGTTGTTTTTTGTTTTTTTTTTGGAGACAGAGTCTCACTCTGTTGCCCAGGCTGGAGTGCAGTGGCGTGATCCCAGCTCACTGCAACCTCCGCCTCCTGGGTTCAAGCGATTCTCCTGCCTCAGCCTCCCAAGTAGCTGGGACTACAGGCATGTGCCACCATGCCCAGTTAATTTTGTATGTTTAGTAGAGACAGGGTTTCACCACGTTGGCCGGGCTGATCTCGAACTCCCGACCTCAGGTGATCCGCCCACCTCGGCCTCCCAAAGTGCTGGCATTACAGGCGTGAGCCACCGCGCCTGGCCAGGAATTAAAAATAGACAACCACCACCAAGATAAATAAAGGTATACTTCACATACCAGACAGTGAGGAGGGCCACTTTGACTAGGGTGGTGGGGGATATACTTAGTGAGAAGAGAGCATTTGAGTCTGACCCCAAAAGAAGTAATGAGGCAGCCAGGCTGGCCCATTCTAGTAGCAGAGAGGAGGCCGGTGATGCTGTGGAGGGGAGAGAGGCAGGATTTACAATGCGGAATAGAACACAGTGCAGGTGGCCAGGAATTAGGGTGGCGTGAGTGAGGCACTCTCCTGGGATGTAAAATTTAATTATTCCCAAACAACATATTTGAAAAAATTATTGAAAATTTGAAGAGTAGATCATTAAAACTCACATTATTCTGTTTGAATACTTTATTTCTTCCCCCGAAAGAAAGATTTATCATGATTTTACATTCTAGGCTTTTGTGGTTGCAAGCCCATCAGTGATATTTCCAAAACCTACTTCTAGAAAATAATTAACCATTTAAAAGTGCACTAACTGGGTGCACCTGTAGTCCCAGCTACTAGGGAGGACCACAAAAGTGAGCTATGATCGTGCCTGTGAATATAGCGAGTGTACTAAAGCCTGGGCAACATAGTAAGACCTCTTCTCTTCTTTTTTTTTTTTTTCAAGACGGAGTCTTGCTCTGTCGCCCAGGCTGGAGTGCAGTGGCGCAATCTCAGCTCACTGCCTCCCAGGTTTAAGCGATTCTCCTGCCTCAGCCTCCGGAGTAGCTGGGATTACAGGCGTGTGCCACCACACCCAGCTAATTATTTTTATTTTTTTTTTAGTACAGACGGGGTTTCACCATGTTGGCCAGGCTGGTCTCGAACTCCTGACCTTAAGTGATCCACCCGCCTTGGCCTCCCAAAGTACTGGGATTACAGGCGTGAGCCACCGCGCCTGGCCCAACCTCTTCTCTAAAAAAAAAAAAGAAAGAAAAGAAAAGAAATTAGAATATTCGCACCAATCAAGAGTCTAAGGAGACATAAATACTAAATGCACTGTGGGGCCCTGGATGGGGTCTGGTAACAGAAATAGGATATTAGTGGAAAGACTGGTGAAATTCAAATAGCCTGGAGTTTACTTGATATAACATAGTTGTATCTATGGTTTTTTGTTTGTTTGTTTTTTGATACAGGGTCTCACTCTGTCACCCAGGCATGATCACAGCTCCCTGCAGACTCGGCCTCCCTGGCTCGAGCAATCCTCCTGCCTCAGCCTCCTTAGTAGCTGGGACTATAGGTGTATGCCACCGTGCCCCACTAATTTTTAATTTTTTTTTGAAGATGAGGTCTCACTATGTTGCCCAGGCTGGTCTTGAACTCCTGAGCTCAAGCAATCCTCCCGCGTCAGCCTCCCAAAGTGCTGGGATTACAGGTGCAAACCACTGGGACCAGTGCTACGTTTATTTTTTAGTTGTAACAAATGTAAGATGTTAACATGAGGGGATCCTGGGTGAAATATTTCCATTAATATTATCTTTGGAACTTTTCTGTCAGTCTAAAAATTATTCCAAAACACAGTTTTAAAAAGAATCCCGAGCCAAGCACGGTGGCCTGTGCCTGTAGTCCCTGCTACTCATGAGGCTGAGGCAGGAGGATTGCTTAAGGCAAGGAGTTCCAGGCTGCAGTGAGCTATGATTGCTCCTGTGAACAGCCACTGCACTCCAGCCTGGGCAAGGTAGCAAGACCCCATCTCTAATTTTTTTAAGTACGTTAAAACACAGATAAAGGGGTGCCTGTTTTTCGTTTTGGCACAGGCTCTGGTATGACTTGGCACCGGCACTGGCTGATTCTGCCTTTATTTGAAATTCTGATTTTTTTTCATTGTGGATGTTTTTGCTATTTATTTTGATTTTTTTAAAAATTGCATGAAAATGTTATTCACAGCCAGATGCAGTGGCTCACGCCTGTAATCCCAACACTTTGGGAAGCCAAGATGGAAGGACTGCTTGAGCCCAGGAGTTCGAGACCAGCCTGAGCAACATAGCGAGACCCTCTCTCTCTCTCTTTTGTATTTTAATGTCTTTTGTGAAAACTGTCAAGAGACCCCATCTCTACAAAAACATAAAAAATGAGCTGGGCGTGGCGGTGCACACCTGTAGTCCCAGCTACTTGGAGGGCTGAGGCAGGAGAATCGCTTGAGCCGGGGAGGTGGAGGCTGCAGTGAGCCAAGATCGCGCCACTGCACTCCACCCTGGGTGACGCAGCAAGACCCTGTGTCCAAAAAATAAAACAAAATATTATTCACATCGATCCATAAATGTTGTGGCACCACCACCCGCTAGGCCAGTGCCTCGTTTGCCTCACCCTAATCCCTGCCCTCAATGTCCCCCATATTTGTGTCCTGAACGGAGGACCACGCAGTCCCAGTCTCCAGTCCCCCTTCCTTTACCGGTGGCAATGAGCTCCAGCTGGTCGCTGGGCAGGGACCAGAGGCTTCCGTTCTGGTAGGAGCAGCGGTAGCGTCCAGCCAGACTTCTCTTCATGGCCGGGATGAAGAGGACCGCCTGATCCTGGTACCTGCTGGAACTCAGCTTCTCCAGGCGGTACAGGTCCACGCCCGGAGGTCCCTGGCATCGGAGGGTCACTGGCTTCTCCAGGGGCACCAGGGAGCTGGGCAGAGCCTGGAGGGAGGGCTTGGGGAGCGGTCCTGGAAGAGGAGCAGGGCTGGGTCAGCCTCCCTGCAGACCCCACCTGGGCCCCGCTGCCCCCGCGCTGGCGGATCCCGCAGGAGGGAAGGGGTCTGGGGAAGGACTCACCACTTTGTGCTGGCACATGCCCCAGACACAGCCCTGAGGAAAGAAGAAAGGGACCAGATGCCAGGACTCGCTTTTATGGACATTCGTGCCTGCTGGTCGTGGTGATAAGACATTTGCGTGCATATGCTTTACTCTGTCCTAATTATTTCTTCAAAAGACACACAGGAATGTAATTTAAGTGAGAGAAGCCAGTCAGAAAAAGCCATGTAGTTTATGAGGTCATTTACATGAAATATCCAGAATAGGTAAATCTATAGGAGACGGAGAAGAAAACAGATCCATGGCTGGCGGTGGTGGGAGAGGAGGGTGAGGCGTGGCGGCGTACTGCTATCTGTGGATTCGTTCGTGTTAGACACTGTGGATTCGTTCGTGTTAGACACGGTGGATTCGTTCGTGTTAGACATTCTGGATTGGTTCGTGTTAGACACTGTGGATTCGTTCGTGTTAGACATTGCCCATTGACTTCCTCAGTGGGTGTGAGGAATGGGACCTCAGACATTGCTGTTCCTTCGTTTCCTCCCTTCAGTCTCCCAATATTAAATAATATCCAAGTGCATTACAATAGTATGCAATTGTATAGACAAGTATTGTAAATACTATTGCATATTGTATATTATTGTATTTTATTGTCTATGTAATATATGTGATAAAACCCACACTAATGGGATGCATTGGGCTCCAAGGATGGAGCAGGATGGAGCCTCAGTGTGTAAGTCAGGACGTCTCAGCGTGTGCTGGCCATGGGTTTCCCGGTATTTACAACGTTTGGTTGAATCAATATTCCATGATTACATGATAGGATGTAATATATATAATAATATATCATTTCAAATAGTCTGAAGGAGGATGGTGAAAGTTTCCAACACAAAGAAAAGATGCATGTTTGAGAAGATGGGTGTGCTACTTACCCTGATCTGATCACTATATGTATATACACATATAGTGCATATATGTAAACGTACATCTATACGTACATGTATATGTGCATATACATGTGTGTACATACATATACATATAGGCATATATGTATACATATGTGTATATGCATGTGTGTGTATATATATATGTATACAAATACACGTATATAAGCGATCCCCTCCTGGGATTGCTTGAGCCCAGGAGGTCAAGGCTGCTGTGAGGTAAGATTGCACCACCAGCCAGGCGCGGTGGCTCATGCCTATAATCCCAGCACTTTGGGAGGCCAGGGTGGGCGGATCACAAGGTCAGGAGTTCGAGACCAGCCTGGTCAACATGGTGAAACACCATCTCTACTAAAAATACAAAAAATTAGCTGGGCATGGTGGCACGTGCCTGTAATCCCAGCTACTCGGGAGGCTCAGTCAGGAGAATCGCTTGAACCCGGGAGGCAGAGGTTGCAGTGAGCCAAGATCACGCCACTACACTCCAGCCTGGGCAACAGAGCAAGACTCCATCTTGAGGAAAAAAAAAAAATTGATATTGCACCATTGCACTCCAGACTGGCAACGAGCAAGACCCTGTCTCAGAAAAAGAAGAAGAGGAGAAAAAAAAGTACTAATTATCTGAAATTCCAATTTAACCAGGCATCCAGTGTTTTATCTGGTAACCCTCATTCTTACACACACGCACACGCACACACACACACAAAGGTGGGATAGTTGTCATTCCCACTGTAAACATAAGGAAACTGGGCAGAGGATGAGCAACCTTGTGTAGCTCACATAGCAAGAAGTGGGTGAACCCAGATCATCTCTTGACTCTGAGCTCAGAGAGTGACAACTTGTCACCAGCTCCCCCGTGGCCACCACCCTTTGTCCACCCCAGGCTCCCTCTGCACCCCAACCTAAGCTCCGTGCCGCTTCTCTGTCCCCCTCCTCCTGCCCCATCACAGCCCCCCTCAGCCTCTTTGTAGGTTTCCATGCGATGCTGTACCATGGCTGGGAATCTTCCAGGCGCCGTGCTGAGCGCCTTCTGTGCATGGACTCCAAGTCACCATAATCGTACGGGTTAGCTACCATTATCAGTCCCCTCTTATACATCAGGCTAGTCAGACAGTATCTTATCCACAGTCCTACAGCTGGCAGGAGTAGATGCAAACCCTAGCAGCACCGATTAGTGGTAAAGAGTGTGGACTTGGGAACTTACAGGAGTAGAGAGCGCTGTGGTGGTTACCAGGGGTGGTGGGGTAAGGTTTGAGGAGATGTTGGTCAAAGGAGGCAGTTTCAGTTGGATAAGAGGAGTATGTCTTGGAGATCTACTGCACATCATGGTGACTGTAGTTAATAACAACATATTGTACACTTGCATATCACTGAGAGTAGATTTTAAATGTTCTCACCGGCCGGGCGCGGTGGCTCACGCCTGTAATCCCATTTTGGGAGGCCGAGGTGGGCGGATCACCTGAAGTCAGGAGTTCGAGACCAGCCTGACCAACATGGTGAAACCCCATCTCTACTAAAAATACAAAAATTAGTGGGGCGTAGTGGCAGGAGCCTGTAATCCCAGCTACTTGGGAGGCTGAGGCAGGAGAATCGCTTGAACCTGGGAGGTGGAGGTTGCAGTGAGCCGAGATCATGCCACTGCACTCCAGTCTGGGCAACAGAGTGAGACTCCATGTCAAAAAATAAAAATAAATAAAAATAAATGAGTGTCGAATACTACTCAGCCATTAAAAGGAGCAAAATAATGTCTTTTGGCCAGGCACAGTGGCTCACATCTGTAATGCCAGCAGTCTGGGAGGTCGAGGCAGGTGGATCACGAGGTCAAGAGATCAAGACCATCCTCCCCAACACGGTGAAACCCCATCTCTACTAAAAATACAAAAATTAGCCAGGTGTGGTGGTGGGCGCCTGTAGTCCCAGCTACTTGGGAGGCTGAGGCAGGAGAATCGCTTGAACCCGGGAGGTGGAGTTTGCGGTGAGCCGAGATCACACCACTGCACTCCAGCCTCGGTGAGAGAGCGAGATTCCGTCTTAAAAAAAAAGTCTTTTGCAGCAACTTGGATGGAGGTGGAAGGCATTATTCTAAGTAAAGTAACACAGGAGTGGAAAACAAAAATCTGTATGTTCTCACTTATAAGTGAGAGCTAAGCTGTGGGTATGCAAAGGCATGCAGAGTGATGTAATGGACTTCGGAGACTCAGAAGGGAAGGGCAGAAGGCGGGTAGGGATGAAAAACTACACATTAGGTACAAGGTACAGTAGTCAGGTGACAGGTGCACTAAAATCTCAGAATTCACCAGAATAGAATTCATCCATGTAACCAAGAACCACTTGTATCCCAAAAGCTACTGAAGCAAAAATTAAGCCAGATGCAGTAACCTGTACAGGTCACACCTGTAACCCCAGCACTTTGGGAGGCTGAGGTGGGTGGATCGCTTGAGCCCAGGAGTTCGAGACCAGCCTGGGCAACATAGTGAGACCCCCGTAACTAAAAAAAATCACAAAAATCAGCCAGGCATGATGGTGTGCAACTGTAGTTCCAGCTACTCAGGAGGCTGATGGGGAGGGATTGATTGAGCCTGGGAGGTTGAGGCTGCAGTGAGCCATGATCATGCCACTGCACTCCAGCCTGGGCCACAGAAGTGAGGCCCTGTCTCAAATAAAATTAAACAAATAAAAGTTAAAACAGGCCGGACACAGTGGCTCATGCCTGTAATCCCAGCACTTTGGGAGGCTGAGGCGGGTGGATCACCTGAAGTCAGGAGTTCAAGACCAGCCTGGCCAACATGGTGAAACCCCGTCTCTACTAAAAATACAAAAATTAGCCAGACCTGGTGGCGGATGCCTGTAATCCCAGCTACTCGCGAGGCTGAGGCAGAAGAATCACTTGGACCCGGGAGGCGGAGTTTGCAGAGAGCTGAGATCATGCCATTACACTCCAGCCTGAGCGACCGACTGAGCGAGACTCCATCTCAAAAAACAAACAAACAAGAATACATCCGTGGATGGATAATGAATGAGAGGTTGTTTATATTCACAGTTAACCCTCTCATCTCCAGTAATACAACCATCTCCTTCCTGCTTAGCCTTTTGGAGATGCTATCCCTTTAGTGGTCAAATTCTGAAGAAATCAGGAAATAATGCATTCGACATGCCCAGCGCAAGTGAAGATCAGGCAGCAGAAATGCATTCGACCTGCCACCCATCCATCAGGAGACTCTTATTTACTCCACTACTGTAGGGGATACTCACAAATTAAATCCATATCTAGTCCAGATATCATCAATTCCACAATTTTTTTTTTTTTTTTTTTTTTTTTGAGACGGAGTTTCGCTCTTATTGCCCAGGCCGGAGTGCAATGGCGCGATCTCGGCTCACCGCAACCTCCGCCTCCCGGGTTGAAGCGATCCTCCTGCCTGAGCCTCCAGAGTAGCTGGGATTACAGGCATGTGCCACCATGCCCAGCTAATTTTGTATTTTTAGTAGAGATGGGGTTTCTCCATGTTGGTCAGGCTGGTCTCAAACTCCCGACCTCAGGTGACCCACCTGCCTTGGCCTCCCAAAGTGTGTGAGGCATGGCACTCTGCCTTTTTTTTTTTTTTTTTTTTTTGAGATGGAGTCTTTCTCTGTTGCCCAGGCTGGAGTGCAATGCCTGACCTCAGCTCACTGCAACTTCTGCCTCCCGGTTTCAAGCAATTCTCCCATCTCAGCCTCCCGTAGCTGGGATTACAGGCACCCGCCATCACGCCCAGCTAATTTTTGTAGAGATGGGGTTTCACCATGTTGACCAGGCTGGTCTTGAAGTCCTGACCTCAGGTGATCCACCCACCTCAGCCTCCCAAAGTTGAGATTACAGGCATGAGCCACCGTGCCTGGCCCACATTTTTTTAAAAAGGGGCAATTGCAGTGTAGTAGAACAAAGTTGAGACCGATGCTAGGATACCTCTGTTCATCTCCTGACCCAGCCATGAATACACTGGAATAACTCATGCAAAACATGCCACCTCGCTGGCCCCCCATTTCCCCACCCAACAAATGAAGGGGCTCTCACAGGTTCCTTTTTGTCCTGAAATTCATCACCAATGCAAATTTCTTAAAAATCCTTTGCCTGGCAGTCCATGCCTGTCCTTCAGCATTTCCCAGATCGACCCTCAGGACTCACCAAGACAGAAGAGGGCGGTCGGGGATGGAGACATGGTTCCTCAGCCCTGTCCTGAGCTCTGTGGCCAGGGAGGGAAGTGGTAGGAGCCTGGGGCACAGGCTCAGGATGTGATGAGGATGAAGAATGCTCTCCTCCCTTCCTCCGCCAGCCCCGGCCTTTCCTAATTGAGACTCATCGAGCCGTAGCCGGCTCCTCAGTACAGTGACTTGCACACAAGCTCCAAGGAGCCGCACTTATCTCCTCTGGCCAGCCTGGCATTGTACCGTTCGTCCGCCTGCTGGGGCCTGGTCTGTGTTCCCGTGCTCCCATAAACTCCCTAATGTCACTAGGAAAATACGCATCAAAACCACAGTGAGATATGACCTCACACCTTCTGGGATGGCTGTAATTTTTTTTTTTTTTTTTTTTTTGAGACAAAGTCTCACTCTTTTTGCCCAGGCTGGAGTGCAGTGGCACCATCTTGGCTCACTACAACCTCCACCTCCCGGGTTCAAGCGATTCTCCTGCCTCAGCCTCCCGAGTGGCTGGGATTATAGGTATGTACCACCACGCCGGGCTAATTTTTGTATTTTTAGTAGAGATGGGGTTTCACTATGTTGGCCAGGCTGGTCTTGAACTCCTGACCTCAGTTGATCCGCCTGCCTCAGCCTCCCACAGTGCTGGGATTATAGGCATGAGCCACCGCACCTGACCGGCTATAATTTTTTTTAATGGATAATGGCAAATATTGGTGAGTATGCAGAGAAATTGGACCGCGTGTGCATTGCTGGCAGGGATGTTACATGGTGCCGCTGCTGTGGAAAACAGTTTTAGCAGCTCCTCCAAAAGTTAAACGTGGGATTGCCATAATATCCAGCAATTCCACTTCTGGGTATACACCTGAAAGAACTGAAAACAGGGTCTCTAACATATTTGTACAGTGTTCACAGCAGCTTTATTCACAGTAGCCAAAAGGTGAAACCACCCAAATGTCCATCAACAACAATGGATAAACAACATGCAGTATATACACACAAGGTAGTATCAACCAGCCTTAACTAAAAGAATAAAAATCAGCCAGGCACAGTGGCTCATGCCTGTAATCCCAGCACTTTGGGAGGTCGAGGCGGGTGGATCACCTGAGGTCAGGAGTTCGAGACCAGTCTGGTTAACATGGTGAAACCCCATCTCTACTAAAAATACAAAAATTAGCTGGGCGTTAAATTAGCCAGGCATGGTGGCACACACCTGTAATCCCAGCTACTTGGGAGACGGAGGCATGAGAATCGCTTGAACCTGGGAGGCGGAGATTGCGGTAAGCCGAGATCGCACCACTGCACTCCAGCCTGGGCGACAGAGTGAAACTGTCTCAAAAATAAAAATAAGGCCGGGCGCGGTGGCTCATGCCTGTAATCCTAGTACTTTGGGAGGCCGAGGCAGGCAGATTGCCTGAGCTCAGGAGTTCAAGACCAGCCTGGGCAACACGGTAAAACCCTGTCTCTACTGAAATACAAAAAAAATAGCCGGGCATGGCGGCAGGCACCTGTAGTCCCAGCTACTCCGGAGGCTGAGACAGGAGAATGGCTTGAACCCGGGAGGCAGAAGTTGCAGTGAGCTGAGATCGCGCCATTGCACTCCAGCCTGGGTGACAGAGCAAGATTCTGTCTCCAAAAATAAAATAAAATAAAAAATATTATAAAAGAATAAAATTCAGATACATGCTACAACGTAATGGACCTTGAAGACATTATGCTAAAGGAAATATTCCAGACTTGATGGATAAATACTGCATTGTTCCACTTATCTGAGGTATCAAGAGGAGTCAAATTCATAAAGACAGGGATTAGAATGGTGGTGGCAAGGCCTGGGAAAAGTGGGGAGTTGCTATTTAATAGGGAGAGCTTAGGTTGAAGGTGATGAGAAAGTCTGGGGTATCCATAGTGGTGATGGTTACACAACACTGTAAATGTATTTATATTTAATGCCACTGACTGTTTTTTGTTTTTTGGTTTTTTGAGACAGAGTCTCACTCCGTCGCCGAGGCTGGAGTGCAGTGGCGCGATCTTGGTTCACTGCAACCTCTGCCTCCCAGGTTCAAGCGATTCTCCTGCCTCAGCATCCTGAGTAGCTGGGACTACAGGTGCATGCCACCATGGCTAGTTAATTTTTTGTATTTTTAGTAGAGACAGGATTTCACCGTGTTACCCAGGATTGTCTTGATCTCCTGACCTTGTAATTTGGCCTCCCGAAGTGCTGGGAATACAGGCGTGAGCCACCGTGCCTGGCCAATGCCATTGACTTGTATGTGCACTTACAAGTAGTTAAAATTATAAATATCAGAGTGTTGATATCTAAAAACCTCCCTGCCATCATCTTCCCTACATCTCCAGTTCAGTACCATGGTTGGATGCCTGCCACCTTTCAAATATTATGTCAGGCACTCAGTATCAGCAGTTTTATCAATTAAAAATGCTTTAAGCTGCATAGAATTTTAAACGTTAATAACAGTGGTTATAAATCTTTAATACATAAGCTGGCTTTAAAATTATTGGTAAAATAAGATTAGAAATGTCTTAAGAATTGTTGGTGTTTTTGTTTGCATGTATTGAACAAGTGGTTTCATGCTTATCCCTGCAGAATACCATGAGATTTGCCATAAGGGTTATAAAACTATAAACCTGGCTGGGCGCGGTGGCTCACGCCTGTAATCCCAACACTTTGGGAGGCCGAGGCAGGCAGATCATCTGAGGTCGGGAGTTCGAGACCAGCCTGACCAACGTGGAGAAACGCTGTCTCTACTAAAAATACAAAATTAGCTGGGCGTGGTGGCGCACGCCTGTAATCCCAGATACTCAGGAGGCTGAGGCAGGAGAATCGCTTGAACCCGGGAGGCAGAAGTTGCAGTGAGCCGAGATTGCACCACTGCACTCCAGCCTGGGCAACAAGAGCGAAACTCCGTCTAAAATAAAATAAAAATAAAACAATTGCTTTCTGTAGAGTTGGGGTTTCACTACGTTGCCCAGGCTGGTCTTGAAGTCCTGGGCTCAAGCAATCCGCCGACCTCGGCCTCCCAAAGTGCTGGGAATACAGGTGCGAGCCACTGTGCCTGGCCCTACTGGGTCCTTTTTAAAAGATACATAAAAAGGCCGGGCGCGGTGGCTCACGCCTGTAATCCCAGCACTTTGGGAGGCCGAGGCAGGCGGATTACGAGGTCAGGAGATCAAGACCATCCTGGCTAACACGGTGAAACCCCGTCTCTACTAAAAATACAAAAAAATTAGCCGGGCGTGGTGGCGGGCGCCTGTAGTCCCAGCTACGCGGGAGGCTGAAGCGAAAGAATGGCGTGAACCCAGGAGGCGGAGCTTGCAGTAAGCCGAGATAGCGCCACTGCACTCCAGCCTGGGCAACAAACAGAGCAAGACTCCATCTCAAAAAAAAAAAAAAAAAAAATACATAAAAAATCAAATGCAACAGTGAAGTCAACCACCCAATGGCAGAAATTGGGGTGCTCCTGGCATCTGGTCGGTTGAAGCCAAGGACACTGCTCAGCATTCTGCAGTGCACAGGACAGCCCCGCCCAGGCAGAGAATGATCCGGTGACACATGTAGGCAGGAAGGATGCACGAATGATGGCATTTAGGAAGAATATTATCACTTCTTTCCCATAAGAGCAACTTAGAGCAAGAAAATGGTATTCTTAGGGCCTTCTCTCCTATGAGGCTCCAAGCCAGGGCTGCCATGGCAGAAGATGCTGGGCTCGCTTTTTCCTTGAGAGACTTGTACTCGAGATGATGTAAATGTCGCCCCGGGTGCCACTTGGGTGGTTTGGAGAAGTGCTCAGATGCGACACGCCGTGATGACTCCGCGGCAGCCAGCTGGACCTGTCCTCTGGCTTGCGGTTCACGGGCTGTGTTTATCCCCCCGGTTCCTTCACAGCCACCTTGGGAAATATGTTGCCTCTGAATCACGCCAGGCAGGGTTTCACTGTGCGACTGTGTGCTGCGGGGCTGGAAATCAGGGTGACACTGCGCTACAGCAGCAGCCTGACTAGAAAGGCAGAAGGACGCTGCCATCTTTAGAGTTTGTCCTTTGACTTTCCTCGATATGAATGAAGATGGGGCACTTCCACACTGCGCAACAGGAAAAGCCCAGAAAACTTTCTGGAGATAGTGAGGGGGTGATGCAGCAGACAGCTATGGCTGATGACCCCCCTCACCTCTGACTCCCCCTCCCTCCCCGCTTTCTGAACGCACATCCATCACCAACCATAGGTTCCTGTTTGGGGTTTGCTGGCTGGAAAAAAAAAAAAAAGGAAAGCTGGCTTTCTACTAAAAACCACTTCTTTTGTCCATTTATCAAACTCAAACCCTAGGAGGGCTACATAACATCCTCCGTCCCAGGCAACGGGGTGTTTCTGGAGCACTCCGGTGTATCGGGGACCCAGTCAGTTGCCATCGCATATGTATATGGGGCCATCCCCTATACCACCGAAGAGGGGGGATGTTGAAAACATGTTACAGCCAGGAGCGGTGCCCCCTTGGTTCAAGCAGTTCTTCTGCCTCAGCCTCCCTAGTAGCTGGGATTACAGGCGTGCACCATCACGCCTGGCCAGTGTTACGTACTTTTTACCACAATTTAAAAAAGGAAAGAGTGCCTGCGTGAGTCCTACACACCTATTCAGAGATCCAAAGGCTTTGACGTTATCCTCGGCCCACCCATCTGATGGGAGTGTTCCTCAAACTTGCTTTTCCATGAACTCCCAGTAAGAAATACCTACTACACACACACTGTCTCCGGTCGGTGTGTTTAGGGTAGTCTTCCGATTCCCCCTCCTGGTATTCACACCCTGGACTGGTCCACTCCTCTTGGGCTGAACCTGTAACTTGCTCCCAAGCAAGAGCACATAGCAAGCTCACGCACATGGTTGTCGGTGTGATTGTTTCTCCCTGGCTTCTCCGCAGGGCCGCTCACCATGGCAGCCGGCTCCATCACCGCTCGCCGTGGCAGCCGGCTCCATCACCGCCGGCCAGCGAGAGGGCAAGACAAGAGGGCTGACAAGAGGGACGCTACCATCACAGAGGTCAGTTTTGTAACCTAACCACAAGACTAACCTACCGTCACCTCTGCCCTATCCTACTGCTAGAAGCCAGTCGCTACATCTCCCCCACACTCAAAGGGAGGTGGTCTCACTGTGGGGTCCACTGGAAGTTGCCTACCAGAGTCAGGTCATCCCAAACACACCCTCCAGCCATTTGGTATGGCATTGGAAAGAAAACTAAGGCCAGGTATGGTGGCTCATGCCTGTAATCCCAACAATTTGGGAGGCCATGGCAGAAGGGTCACTTGAGCCCAGGAGTTTGAGACCAGCCTGGGCAACATAGCAAGACCCCACCTCTACAAATAATTAGCCAAGTGTGGTGGCATGCACCTGTAGTCCCAGATACTCAGGAGGCTGAGGCAGGAGAATCACAGGAGGTCGAGGTTGTAGTGAGCTGTGATGGCACTGCACTCCAGCCTTGGCAACACAGTGAGACCTTGTCGCTAAAAAGCAAAAAGGGCCAGGTGCACTGGCTCACACCTATAATCCCAGCACTTTGGGAGGCCAAGACGGGTGGATCACCTGAGGTCAGGAGTTCAAGACCAGCCTGGCCAATATGGTGATACCCGTCTTTAATTAGCCAGGTGTGGTGGTGGGCGCCTGTAATCCCAGCTACTCGGGAGGCTGAGGCATGAGAATCGCTTGAACCTGGGAGACAGAGGTTGCAGTGAGCCGAGATCATGCCATTGCACTCCAGCCTGGGCAACAGAGCGAGACTGGGTGGCTGTTCTGTGTGCTGTAGGATATTGAGCAGCATCCCTGGCCTCCCCAGCATCTCAAATATGAAAACATGTTTTCTATCTTGATTACTGAGCTTTTCGGTGCCTCCTTTGGTTCTGCACCTAAGCTAAGAGCCGCTTCATCTCAGCCTGATCTTTATCCAGTTTCTAACACAGCAGTCTTGTAAGATGCCCGGACTTAAACGGTTATTGCCTGTGAAAGGGGCTTTCATCTCTAAAAAGTCTGAACTTTTGCTCATCTCTAAAAAGTCTGAACTTTTGCGTGGCCTGTTGCCCTGGTGATAAACTGATGCCTTGTTTCCTGAAAGGAGTAAATCCATGACTTGCCTTTGTTCAGCTCATGGGCATTCACCCATACACAGAGGAAAAAATAAAACCTACGACTCGGGCACATTTTTTTTTTTTTAATGAGCAAGTTTGAGAGTCTGCGGTTTGGACTACCATGAGAATTGATAGGAAGGTGGGAGCCCCAGGCAATCCCGGGTCCTGTAGCAGCAGCTGGTGGGGTTCCCACTCCATGCCGTGCAGAGCCTGAACTTGGGATGACACCTGCACCTGCTCTCTGGCCAGACTCTGGCACAGGAAGCCCTCAGCAAACACCCCTGGCAAGGGCTGTGCACAGCCAGACAACAGCTCACTTCACCATACCATCGCGGGAGACAGCAGTTATTCTGAGCACCTCACTGCTGAAACCAAGGCTCAGACAGGACCATGCATACACAAGGTCCCAGAGGGACCCAAGAATCCAGTGTCAGACAACTTGCCCATGCTCTTCACCGAGCACCTTGGCGCCCTCCCCCACAGGCACCGCTGGCTCTCCTGACATGGCCCACAAGCGCACGGAGCCCCTTCCTCCTCGGCCGTTCGCAGTTTAGATTCCCAGGGGAAGCATCAGATGGCCCCTCTCCCCTGCTGGCAGCAGAGCAGACGGGACCAGCCAGAGCCCGGGGCAGTGCTCACCTGCAGGGCAGTGCTCACCTGCAGGGCAGTCGAGCACCGCCCCCTAGAGGACGCTGCTGGCTTGGCGGCCGCCAGTCCTGGGTCTCCCAGCTCAGGTGGTGCCAGCGCCACCCCCTAGAGGAAGCTACGGGCATGGCGGCCAGGCAGTCCTCGGTCTCCCGGCTCAGGTAGTGCCAGGAAGCTGCAGGCATGGCGGACAGCTGTCCTCGGTCTTGCGGCTCCATCCCAGCTTTCAAATCTGCTCCAGAGGTTATCTGGGGAGGGGCTGCTCCCTCACAGAGGGAGCCTCTAAGCCCACCAGGCGGGCACTTTCAGCCCAAAGCCTCTGGGCCACCTCCTCATCCTCAGCCTCGGGGGCCGGGGCCTTCTGTTTGAGTCCATCGAAATACTTTCCCGAAACATCTGCCAGTTCCTCCGCCACGGCCAGGTATGTGCTGGGCTGGGCAGCCAGCTCGGGGCTCTTGACCAGCAGCCAGAAGATGGGCCCTGCAATCAGCCCACAGGGCATTCAGTCCACACTCGCTCAGAGAGAAGGGAGGAAGCTCCGGGCCCCTGGAGTCCCACAGAGCCCTCCTCTAGCCCTTTCCCCTTGGCTGCCTCCATCTGCAGTTCCCTTCCTTGGCACTGCCCAGGCAAATCCCACCGGACCAGGGATCAGACCAAAAGCTGCCTACCCCAAGGAGCCTTCCTGGCTTTGTCCAGGAAAATGGAAGCTCTCCTCCTCCTGGTCAGCCCCAGTCCTCATCCTACCCCATTTCTCCTTAAATAACTTAACTTATTAAATGCACCTGGCACCAGCCTCAGGTTAAGGATTTTTTTTTTTTTGGCCAGGCGAGGTGGCTCAGGCCTGTAATCTCAGCACTTCGGGAGGCTGAGGCGGGCGGATAACCTGGGGTCGGGAGTTCCAGACCAGCCTGGCCAACATGGTGAAACCCCATTTCTACTAAAAATACAAAAATTAACTGGGTGTGGTGGCGGGTGCCTGTAATCCCAGCTGCTCGGGAGGCTGGGGCAGGAGAATCCCTTGAACTTGGGAGGCAGAGGTTGCAGTGAGCTGAGATCACACTATTGCACTCCAGCCTGGGTGACAATAGCAAGACTTTGTCTCAAAAAAAAAAGGGGCTGGGTGTGATGACTCACGCCTGTAATCCCAGCACTTTGGGAGGCTGAGGCAGGTGGATCACCTGAGGTCAGGAGTTCAAGACCAGCCTGGCCAACGTGTGAAACCCTGTCTCAACTAAAAATAAAAACTTAGCTGGGTGTGGTGGCAGGCGCCTGCAATCTCAGCTACTTCGGGAGGCTGAGGCAGGAGAATTGCTTGAACCCAGGAGGCAGAGGTTGGAGTGAGCCAAGATTGTGCCACTGCACTCCAGCCTGGGTGACAAGAGAAAACTCCGTCTCAAAAAAAAAAAAAAAAAGACTATTTTTTGAGACCTGGTGTCTCGCTCTGTCACCCAGGCTGGAGTGCAGTGGTGCGATCTCAGTTCACTGCAACCTCTGCCTCCCGGGTTCAAGCAATTCTCCTGTCTCAGCCTCCTGAGTAGCTGGGACTTCAGGTGCATGCCACCATGCCTGGCTAATTTTTGTATTTTTAGTAGAGACGGGGTTTCACCATGGTGACCAGGCTGGTCTCAAACTCCTGACCTGAGGCAATCCACCCACCACAGCCTCCCAAAGTCCTGGTATTACAGGCGTGGCTATTAGCCTCGCCAAGTTAAGATTCCTGATGCCAACCACTCACCCACTCCATGTTTTTCAGGATTATAAACACTAGTTATAAAGCTTGAACTGGCTGGGGGTGAGGTGGCTCACACCTGTAATCCCAGCACTCTGGGAGGCCGAGGCAGTTGGATCACCTGAGGTCAGGAGTTCGAGACCAGCCTGACCAATATGGTGAAACCCCACCTCTAGCTGGGCGTGGTGGTGTGCACCTGTAATCCCAGCTACTTGGAGACAGGAGAATCACTTGAACCTGGGAGGTGGAAGTTGCAGTGAGTGCAGATCATGCCATTGTACTCCAGCCTGGGTGACAGAGCAAGACTTCATCTCAAAAATAAGTAAGTAAAGCTCCAACTGTTTATTCCACCTATTCTCTGGGTGGTGTACTGTGCTGGCGCTTTCAAGGAAGGTCTCGTCTAACCATCCCACTGACTGTGAGGTGAGTCCTATTAAGGCCTCCACTCTGCAGATGAAGAAACAGGCTCAG
Organism: Pongo abelii; assembly: GCF_028885655.2. Taxonomy (NCBI): domain Eukaryota; kingdom Metazoa; phylum Chordata; class Mammalia; order Primates; family Hominidae; genus Pongo; species Pongo abelii. The sequence continues at coordinate 61,537,397 of NC_072005.2, forward strand.
AGGGGTAACAGCTCTTCCCCAGGAGGCGTAGCTGGTTTGGGGTGAAGCTGGAGTTACCCTGAGCACAGCCTGACTCCAGGAGTCAGCTCCACAGCCTCTTCCTGTGAGACACGGTTTTCTCATCAGCCAGAGGGCCTCTGCCTACTTCCCGGGGCTGTTAGAGGCTGGCAGGCCAGGTCGACAGAGGAAAGGGACCTGTGCTCTGTGCCTCAGAAGACACAGGCGAGAAGCAGGCATGAGGCCTCAGGGACCGTCTCTGAGGGAGGGTCCTGGGCCCTGGGCTGAGAAAGCAGGGGTGGAGGACTCAGCATGGAGACCCCAGGCTGGGAGGGGACTCACCGAGTGTGGTGCTGGAGAAGGTGGAGCCATGGATGCCCGTGTGTCTGCCCAGCTCTGTCCTGGCCACGCCGGGGTGCAGGGCATTGACAGTCACACCAGAACCTGGGGAAGGAAGAGAAGACTGAGGGAGGGGTCCAGCCTCACCTGGGAGGCTGTGGGGCTTCCGGGCGCCAGGCTGCTTCCTGCACTCAAACCCCATCGTCCCTCTTGCTCTGAAATCTTAGTGAAGTGGTCTTATCTTGCAGGGCAGCTCTGCCACATGGCTGCTGGGAGCCGAGCTTTCCTGGAGCGCTTGATAAACCCAGAACGCTGAGCTTACCCCGGGAGCCTGCATCGGTGGGTGGCGGCAGGATCTGAGATACTGTAACTCTGACCAGCTCCCAGTGGGGCTGGCACCGCTGGTCCACAGACCGTCTTTCAGAAGCAAAGGCCCAGCACAGATTTCTCGACCTCAGCACTATGGACGCTGTGGGGTGGGAGGAGTGAGGGGCAGTCCTGTGTGCTGTAGGACATTGAGCAGCATCCGGGCCTTTACCCTCCAGATGCCCAGAGCAATCTCTCCCCAACCCAGCTGTGATCACTGTGTTTCCAGGCATTGACAACTGCGGGTCAAAACTGCCCCTGGTTGAGACTCACTGGCTGGAGCCAAAAGGCTGAGCTGCCTGCCCAACAGCAGCAGGGAAGGACATCTGATCCAGGCAGACTAAACCACCTGGGATGAACAGACAATCATCAGAACGATCGATTAGTGATGTCTGCTGTAGGCACCAGAAGCAGGCAGCGTGGTCCACATGCTCTACTTTTGCCAACTCTGTTCTGGATCCACTGCTTGGCCTCCCATCAGCCTAGGATCATGGAAAGGCCACTCTAGGCTCAGAGTAAAGCAAGAGGGAGGCCGAGCCTAGCGCCCCCATACCTTGCAGCCGCCGGCTCAGCTCCTTGGTGAAGAGGACGATGGCCAGCTTGCTCTGGCAGTAGGCGGCTTTGGTGTTATACTTCCTCGTCTGCCAGTTCAAGTCATCAAAGTCTATGTGCCCAGCAACATGGGCCAAGGACGAGAGGTTGATGATCCGCGAAGGGGCTGAGGCTTTCAGCTTGTTCAGCAGCAAGTTTGTCAAGAGAAAGTGACCTGGATTAAGGATGACGAAAAGATCACTTTTGGCTCACACCTAAAATCCCAGCACTTTGGGAGGATGACGGGGGAGGATCGCTTGAACCCACGGTGCGGCCCCTGCCCAGGCCTCACCCAGGTGGTTAACGCCAAACTGCATCTCGAAGCCGTCCTCGGTGATCCAGTGGGGACACCGCATCACACCCGCGTTGTTGATTAGAATGTCCACTCGCTCCTCCTCTGGAAGAGAGGGGTGGGGAAGGAGACATCAGGGTGAGGACAGACCCCAGCCTGAGGCGCCCGCACAAACACTCCTGTGCTCCCAGAACCCATGAACGTGGCCTGTGCCAGAAACAGGGTCTGTGCCGAAGTGGCCACATCAGGATGAGGTCATTAGGGTGAGCCCTAATCCAATGACTGGTGTCCTTATATGAAGGGAAACAGAGACAGAGACACATGGGGAGAAGGCCATGCGTGGATGGAGGCAGAGACCAGAGAGGCACAGCTCCAAGGTGAGGGTGCGCACCCCCGCTGGAAGTGGAAGAGGCTGGGAGGATTATGGCCCGTCTCACAGGTCACAGCCACAGGGACACCATGATTCAGACTGCCGGCTTCCGGAACCGTGAGGAAAGGCATGTCTGAGGGTGTAAGCCACTGGGTTTGCAGTACATTGTTACAGCAGCCCCAGGACACTCACGCACCCTCCGCACCTCCATCTAAGCCTTGGGACTCTTTCCTACAGGAGCCCCGAGGCCAAAAATGGGGGGTTACCGGTGGGAGCCCCGGCACCACAGGCTCGCAGGTGTGGTTTCATTCCCAAACCTGCCATCTCACACAAGCAACCAAAGGACACACAGATGGCGACTGCAGCCTCAGTTGCCTCAGCTGTAAAATGCGCTGAAACACAGGGCCTTCTTCCCTGTACCACTCAGCTCGGGTTCCGTAACAAAGTGCCACAGACAGGCGGTTTAAAACCTCACAGACCTCGCCGGGCACGGTGGCTCACGCCTGTAATCCCAGCACATTGAGAGGCCGAGGTGGGCGGATCACCTGAGGTCAGGAGTTTGAGACTAGCCTGGCCAACATGGAGAAACTGCGTCTTTACTAAAAATACAAAATTAGCCAGGCGTGGTGGCGTGCACCTGTAATTCCAGCTACTCAGGAGGCTGAGGCGGGAGAATCGCTTAAACCAGGAGGCAGAGGGTGCAGTGAGCCGAGATCACGTCATTACACTCCATCCTGGGCAATAAGAGCAAAACTCCATCTCAAAAAAAACACAGTCCCGGAGGCTGGAAGGACCAGATCAAGGTGTGGGCAGGGCTGGTTCCCTCTGAGGGCCCTCAGGGAGAATCTGCTCTGGCCTCTCTCCTTGGCTCACAGGTGACCATCTCCTCTCTCCCTCTTCCCTTCGGAGCTGTCTTTTTTTTTTTTCCTTTTATTTTTCCTTTTTTAATTTTATATGTGTGTGTGTATATATATATATATATATATATATATATATATATATACTTCTTTTTTTCAGACATGGTCTCACTATGTTGCCCAGGCTGGTCTCAAACTCTTGGCCTCAAGCAATCCTCTCCTGCTTTGGCCTCCCAGAGTGCTGCAATTTCACTGCCCCCAGCCTTTTTTTTTTTTTTGGAGATGGAGTTCCACTCTTGTCACCCAGGCTGGAGTGCAATGGTGCGATCCTGGCTCACTGCAACCTCCGCTTCCCGGGTTCAAACAATTCTCCTGCCTCAGCCTCCCAAGTAGCTGGACTACAGGCATCCACCACCACACTTGGTTAATTTTTTGTATCTTTAGTAGAGACGGGGCTTCACCATGTTGGCCAGGCTAGTCTCAAACTCCTGACCTCATGATCCACCTGCCTCAGCCTCCCAAAGTGCTGGGATTGCAGGCGTGAGCCACCACACTCAGTCCACTTGGCCTATTTTTTATATTTCTTTGAGACGGGGTCTGTCTCTGACACCTGGGCTGGAGTACAGTGGCACAATCACTGCTCACTGCAGCCTCAACCTCCCAGGCTCAAGCAATCTTCTTGCTCAGCCTCCCAAGTAGCTGGGGCCACAGGCACGTGCCACCATGCCCAGCTAGCACGTCTGTTTCTGTGTGCAAATTTCCCCTTTTAATAAGGACACCAGTCACTGGATTAGGGCCCACCCTATTGACCTCATTTGAACTTCAGGACCTCTGTAAACACCCACCTCTAAATGAGGTCACATGCTGAGGGACGGGGGTTCAGGATCCCAACCTGTCCTTGGGGGTGGAGGACACAATGGAATTCATAATGCTCCCAAAGTGGTTTTCGGCAGGGATTATGAATTAGGTGTCCAGTGTGTAACACACAGAGACACCGTCTCGTTCTCTGTGAGGAGGAGGGGTTGCGGCACACCCGTCATGAATAGGAGCTCTGGAGCAGGAGAGACGGGTTCAAACCCTGGCTCCACCCCGACCAGCTGCATGATCCTGGCCAAGTCACATCGCTTCTCTGTGACTCAGTTTACTCCTTGTAAAAAAAAAAAAAAAGGATAACAACATCACCTGCCTGGTACAACTGTATAGTTACTCATTCGGTAAGTATTTTCTAAGCACTGGAAATACAGGGTGGACAGCACAGCCGAGGCCCCGTCCGTGTGGACCGGACATTCCAGTGCAGCTGAGAGCCACTTCCACTCGTGAGACAATCTACCCGTGACAGAGCTGGGTGGAAGCTGACAGGAGGCCCCTCTCAGGAGGTGACACAGAAACTGGGACCGGGAAAATGAGGCAGGGCCCACATGCGGAGACCCAGGGAAGGGGAATGCAGGCAGCAGGCACAGCACAGGTAAGGCCCAAAGGCGGGAGCAGGGAGACTCCACTCACAGCTGGGCGCCCAGGAGTGCCGCCAGCTTCTGTTGTTTTGTTTTTGGTTTTTTCTTTTTGAGATGAAGTCTCACTCCGCCACCCAGGCTGGAGTGCAGTGGTGTGATCTTGGCCCATGGCCCACTGCAACCTCTACCACCTGGGTTCAAGCGATTCTGCTGCCTGCTGCCTCAGCCTCCCGAGTACTGGGATTACAGGTGCCCGCCACCGCACCCGGCTAATTTTTGCATTTTTAGTAGAGACGGGGTTTCACCATCTTGGTCAGGCTGGTCTTGAATTCTTGACCTCGTGATCCACCCGCCCCCGCCTCCCAAAGTGCTGGGATTACAGGTGTGAGCCACCACGCCCAGCCTGCTTTTTCTTTTTATGAGAGGGAATCTCACTCAGTGGCCCAGGCTGGAGTGCAGTGGCTCAACCTCAGCTCACTGCAACCTCCGCCGCCAGGGCTCAAACGATCCTCCCAACTCAGCCTTCCACATAGCTGAAACCATAGGCGCCCGACACCACGAGCAGCTACTTTTAAAATTTTTGTAGAAATGGGGTTTGGCTATGTTGCCTAGGCTGGTCTCGAATTTCTAAGCTCAAGCAATCCGCCCACCTCAGCCTCCCAAAGTGCTGGGATTACAGGCATGGGCCACAGTGCCTGGCCTGTTGTTTTGTTTATCTGGGAACTGCCTCAACTTTTTTTTTTTTTTTTTTTTTTTTTGGACACAGGGTCTCACCCCGAGTGCAGTGGTACAATCAAAGCTCACTGCAGGCCGGGCGCGGTGGCTCACATCTGTAATCCCAGCACTTTGGGAGGCCAAGGTGGGCAGATCACCTGAGGTCAACTAGCCTGACCAACATGGTGAAACTCTGTCTCTACCTAAAACACAAAAAATTAGCTGGGCACGGTGGCGGGTGCCTGTAATCCCAGCTACTCAGGAGGCTGAGGCAGGAGAATTATTTGAAACCAGGAGATGGAGGTTGCAGCCTGACCAACATGAAGAAACCCCGTCTCTACTAAAAATACAAAATTAGCCAGGTGTGGTGGCGCACGCCTGTAATCCCAGCTACTCGGGAGGCTGAGGCAGGAAAATCACTTGAACCCAGGAGGTGGAGGAGGATGCAGTAAGCCAAGATCCCGCCATTGCACCAGCCTGGGCAACAAGAGCAAAACTCTGCCTCCAAAAAAAAAAAAAACCTCACTGCAACCTCAACCTCCCAGGCTCAAGCAATCCGCCCACCTCCACCTCCCAAGTAGTTGGGACTACAAGTGTACACCATCACGCCTGCCTAATTGTTTTGTATTTTTTTTTTTTGAGATGGAGTCTTACTCTGTCACCCAGGCTGGCGTGCAGTGGCGCCATCTCGGCTCACTGCAAGCTCCACCTCCCGGGTTCACGCCATTCTCCTGCCTCAGCCTCCCAAGTAGCTGGGTTACAGGTGCCCGCCACCATGCCCGGCTAACTTTTTTGTATTTTTTAGTAGACACGGGGTTTCACCGTGTTAGCCAGGATGGTCTCAATCTCCTGACCTTGTGATCCACCCACCTCAGCCTCCCAAAGTGCTGGGATTACAGGCGTGAGCCGCTGCGCCCGCAAGCCTGCCTAATTGTTTTGTATTTTTTGTAGAGATGAGGTCTTGCTATGTTGCCCAGGCTGATCTCAAACTCCCTGATAAACAAGGCTGTGGGTACCTGCTTCCTGGGGCTCTTTGCTTTGTGTTCTTTCTAGTCTGGCACTGGAAAGAGCCACAGCTTCCAGCTTTGTCAGAGTGTCATCTCACAAACTGTGATCTTCCCAAAACTTCTGTCTCCCAAAGTGCCAGGATAACAGGCGTGACCACTGCACCTGGCCTGTCCAAATGTGGTAGAATACACACCACATAAAATGTACCATCTTCACTATTTTTAAATCCACTGATGTCTTTATTCCTGGCTGTTGATCTTAGGAAAACACCAAGAAGCTGGTACTTGATTTGCTAAAAAAGTCACAGACACAGCTTTACTTAATCCTCTAGAGAGGCCGGGCGTGGTGGCTCACGCCTGTAATCCCAGCACTTTGGGAGGCCGAGGTGGGCGGATCATGAGGTCAGGAGATTGAGACCATCCTGGCTAACACGGTGAAACCCCGTCTCTACTAAAAAATATTAAAAAATTAGCCAGGCGTGGTAGCGGGCGCCTGTAGTCCCAGCACTTTGGGAGGCTGAGGCGGGCGGGTCATGAGGTCAGGAGATTGAGACCATCCTGACTAACACGGTGACACTCCGTCTCTACTAAAAATACAAAAGATTAGCCGGGCGTGGTGGCGGGCGCCTGTAGTCCCCGCCACTTGGGGGGCTGAGGCAGGAGAATGGCATGAACCTGAGAGGTGGAGCTTGCAGTGAGCCGAGATGTGCCACTGCACTCCAGCGTGGGCGACAGAGCAAGACACCGTCTCAAAAAAAAAAAGAAAATCCTCTAGAGAATCCCAGAAAATAGAAGGAATTATTCCATTTCCCGGAAGAGGAACGTGTGGCTAAGAGGAGGCATCACCTGCCCAGGTGTGTCCAGCCTGGGTCCTCGCTGCTCACAAGGCCCTGCACTGTCTCAGGGACCTCAGTGCTCTGGCCACCTGTCTCCACAAGCCAGAGACAGGATCAGAGGCGCCCCGGGTGGGACTGCCTGGGACAGTGTGCATGAAGGTGACAGTGATGTACCTGGTACACAGCAGGTGCTTAATAAATGTTCATTCACCTCTGAGACTCTGAGGCATTGCCCTCTCACCTACTCCACAACAGTGCCGGCTCTTTCTTGATCCCCAAGGGCACAGCAGGGGCTCAATATGAATGAATGAATGAACCTGCACCTGCACCTGCCTCCCTATGGCTGTGAGTGGCACAAGGACAGCTCTGGTTCATCTCACACCTCCAGCACCCGGTCAGGTCTGAGATCACATCTGCTAAATAAATGAGGTCCCACAACTCCCATTTTCCTTGTTCATATCCTGAGTACGCTTCTACTGAGCGGGGCACATTGACCCTTAACAAGAAAGCTTTGGCCCTTTCAGTGCCAGACTAGAAAAGAAACAAAGCAGCTGGGCGCGGTGGCTCACGCCTGTAATCCCAGCACTTTGGGAGGCTGAGGCGGGCGGATCACAAGGTCAGGAATACGAGACCAGCCTGGCCAACATAGTGAAACCCCATCTCTACTAAAAATACAAAAATTAGCCGGGCGTGGTGGCGCACACCTATAGTCTTGGGAGGCTGAGGCAGGAGAATCGCTTGAACCCAGGAGGCGGAGGTTGCAGTGAGCCGAGATTGCATCACTGCACTCTAGCCTGGGTGACAG